>NC_044281.2:73200013-73503366 GCF_004027225.2 Strigops habroptila
TAAGGAGGGCGCGGGGCAGGGCCCCCCACCCCCTATTCCCCGCCCGTCGGCCCCGTTCCGGGCTGCGCTGCTTCTCCCCGACGGCTCCGGGGAAGCGGCCGGGGTGGGGGGGAAACATCCCGCAGGAAGCTTGTTGCGGGAGGGGGTGGGAATAGGGAGGTCCCGGAGAGCTCCGGGCTCCTTCCCATCCTGAGGGGGGGAACGGGCGATCCTTCATTTGCAGTTGCCCGTCCTATTTGCTGCACTTCTGGAAGTTATTGTTGGTCAATGATGGGGAACTGTCCGTCAGCGGCCCCGGCGCCGGCGGCTGCCGCGGGAAACCGCACGTGGGACAAAGGCGGCCGCTGGAGTGTGGTGGCTGCCGTGAATAGAGGGAGGGAAGGCAATTAGTTGTCGTGTTGTTGGGGCTTTTTACTTGTCAAACTGGAGCCTCGTTGCTTTTGTTGTTGCCGTGTAAAGGGAAATCGCGGGGTTTTGTTTTGGTATTAAGGGCCTTAAAGGTTGCTGGCTGACACTTTGCACGCGAAGGCCAGAGCAGTGCGGGGAGAGGGACGGTGCTCAGGCCGGCAGAATTTCCCCCCATGCTCGCTTCATCCACCCTGATTTTTACCCCCCCTGCCAGCGGTCCTGGGTGCCAGTTTGCATTTTGTTAGGTTCGCTTAGTTGTAGCCCACAGCCTCCGCAGATTAAACGGCCACTTAAGAAGCAAACCTGGGACCACTCAAGGTCTCCCAGTTTGAAACAGTTTTCATTTTCCCCTAGTCGTATTCAGTCCCGAGTTTCATTCTTTGGGGTGAGCTCGTTGGTGTGATCACCCAGATGTGCGCGGGGAAGACAAGTGTTTGTAACTGGTCTCCTTTGGCGCCTCGTCTGCAGCAGCGTCCGTCCCACATGGCGATCGCGCTCCCATGCACGCAGCATCCGTCGGCATTGCCAAACTCCCTTAGAAAGTGAGGAGGGGAAGAAGGTGGCCGCGGTCTCCTAGTTATTCCCTATTAAACCACCTTTTATGGCTTTTGCTTCTGTTGCAGAGTAACTACTTTGCAACTTTAGGGAAAAGCATAAATAAGAGGTGAGGGATTGACTCTTGGCAAAGTCGGATGCTGCGGTTTGCCCTCGGTACCTGGCTCAGGTTTAGGAAGCGGGTGTCTTGCAATGCTCATAGGCAAGAGCGAGGCACAGGGGAGAAGGCTTCACCCTTGCTCAGTTCAGCGATGTTCTCTGGGTATCCCTGTTTATGCTCACTTAGGAGCAGCTTGGGAAAATACAATAGCCAGGGCACCGTAACGCTGGCGATCTCAAAGCTCCTCTTGCATCGCTTTTGCAGTGGGGTCAGTGGTTTACAGAAATATTAAATACTAAAGGAAAAGGGGCGGGGGGGTAGGGGAGAGACCGGAGCTAATGGTAAAGGTCTGCCATATGTCACCTCGGTGTTGCAATGACAAGAAAATACACTTTTCTTACAGCTCTCCCCCTAAGAAATTTGTTTTGAGGGATTTGACAATCTTGCAGATAAAGTGACTGCTCGCTACACTTAACTGATCATGCTCCCTCACGGCCGGCCGGCGTTTCCTCGCTGCACTTAGTAATACCTGTGCAACCTGGGTTGTAGTAGCATTGTCATTGATTTCCAAGGTAACTGCTTTTTAGCTCTTCTGAGCAGACATACCTGCGTAGAGGGGGGGGGAAAGTCTTTTCCCCACTCCCTGGAAGGATGATGGTAAAGTGCTATATCAGAAAAGACAGGAGGCTTCTCTAAATTTTGATAACTGCAGCCGACAATTTAGAAATAAGACACTTCTCACAGCCAACATGACAGTGGATTTTGAGCATTCAGAAAACACCAGGCCAAAAAACTGGAGACATCTTGATCTTTTAAGACAGCTTTTCCAGTACTTTAAGTGAAGGGGGGGGGGGGGGGGGGAGGTTTGAGCGGGGAGAGAAAAAGAGAGAGAAAAGCTGCGAGGAAAATAATACAAAGCCAGCACAATTGGCATCTAGACAGTAAAGAAAAAAGTTTTTGAGGTTAAGAGAAGGAAAGACAAAGCTGTTATGTACCCGAGGGATGCAATTTTAGTGGGAATGGAAGATTTGAGTGGTAAAGGAGGAGCGCTTGCCTCTGGGTTCTCTCTCTTCCAGCAGTTCGGCTGCTGGCATCTCAATTTGAATTGCTGGGTGAGTAGCACTTTCTGCGTGCGCGCTTTCCGTCTTGACCATTGAACTTCTGATGTGACTTCTCTCCCTCTCCCCCTCTCTCCCTCTCCTTTTCTTTCCTCCTGTGTGGAATCACAAAAAAGAAAAGGGGGGTGGTGTGAGAAATCAAGCAAGCATCTCCAGCTGTGACCTTTGTTAGCGGCAGTGTTGTTATTTATTTATTTTATGGTAAGCGTCTTTTTCAGCAGGGGGAAGCGGGACTTTTCGATGGCACTTTAATTGTGCAGTGGTGACGGGGAGCGCGCGGCACAGCCGGTTTGTCGCGACACAATGGTGCAGCGGGGCAGAGTTGTCGCACTCCTCCTCTTTGCCCTTCCTCCGCCTGGTGTTGGGGTTTGGTTTATGGAAAGAGGGGGGGGAGAACCGGCTTTTTTTTTTTTTTTCTCCAATGCATCCAGGGTGGGATCGGGGTGTGTTTGGGGATGGGGGGTGTGTTTCATTGCCTGCTGTACAGCAGGTTCCAGGGACTGGTTTCTGGATGCTGAACAATGGTTACCAGCCGGGGAGAAGTGTGCGTGCGTGTGTTAGCTGTGTGTTACATCCGCAGACATACATTCACACGGTGACCATGACATCACTAGCTTTGCTTTCCTTTTTTTCCTTTGGGGCGGAGGGGGCCACTTCAAAGCTTTCTTCAGTTCAGTACGATATTTCCTTAACTCTGAAACCATGAAGGTAAAAATGTTTGTTGATATATTTTTTTTATAAGGAGAAAAAGTTGGTTTGTAGCAGGGCACATACGTTACAGTTAAGGGGGTTTGGAGATGGAATGGTTTAACTCTCGTCATACACAAAACGAGATCTTTTTATTTCTTTTTTTAATGGTTAAAACTAGTATGTAGTAGTTTTTAATTGGGTGCTTTTGATCCTGTGTGTGGTTGACACTCGGTTAAATTCTCTCAATTCTTCATAAAGCTCAGCCGTAATGCGAAAGATAAAAATTTTAGGGCCACTCCATAAAAATGATTTCACCCAGTGATAAAGGAATACGAAAAATAATCCTGAATGTTGATAAATAGGAGATAATGTGTTTTGACACAGCGGTTCTGTGTTCGTTATCAGAAGTCCATGAGACTTTGTTTTCTCTCATTAATATATATTACAGAAAGTAAACCGACCCTCAGCCCATTCTGGAGGCTGCCCGTGATTATACACAGAAAATAGAAATGTATTTAACAATTTTGGAAAGCATCACGTCTTCACCGGAGGTTTTGTGGCAGTCTTGAGTTTTCTGCTGTTTTCTTTTCCAACTCTGCCAGGCTTGCTGACAGTCAGTCCAGGAGGAGGATTTCTATCACTTCAGTACTCTCTGGTACCTTTGCCTGAGTAGCTTAGTTGATTTATTTGCCTTTTCTTGTATAAAACAGGGGATAAAATTCTGTAGAATGGATCCAAAATGAATTAATCTAAAAGGACAGTTATTTAAATGTTTCTTCTTTCACTGCATGTAGTTGCATATGCAGGTTTTACGTGGCTGGAGATGAGATCTCGTAAGCGTTTTACCTTTAGAGGAATTCTTTTTATGGGGACTGGGGGCTAAAGGCCTGACAGCACTATATAAATGTACCTCTTTCTTTTCTTCCAGAGTATTTGCAAGGTGTTTCAGTTTTGATGTGTGTTTAACATCACATTTTTAGGGAAACTTTGTTGAATTTATTCAAGAAATAATTGATATGGATTTCCTGAATTTCATCACTGAGTTGTTTTGTGGCGGCGTGTAATGATTTTAGCAGATGTAAAATGAAAATGTATTTTTAGAGCTTTGTTATTTGTTAAGCTGTTTGATATACATTTGCTACATACTTTGTGTATCGGTATTGAGCACAGTCCACTATAATTTGTGCATACGGAATTTGAAAAAGCTGTTCTGAAAACTTGGCAGCATATCTGAAGGCATGTATATGCATGTTAGTTTTTAATGATGCTGTTGTTACTGAAATTGCCAAATCCAAGTGGGTATAGGCATGCATCTTAATTTTATTTCTGCGTTTCTTGCAGTTTTTTAGCAGCTTCACATTCGAGTTTTTACTGTAGACAGAAGTCACAGACAGCCTAAGAAATTCAGTGGAGCTGTTTCTCTTACTGCATGTGTCTGGTGCTGAAATAAGAGATTTATATGCAAAAATTAAAGCTGTTTATAATGTGGCATTTTAGAGAGTGCTAGGCAGGAAGTAAAATTGTATGACTAGGTATTCATACAAAGCACTTAACAAACAAAGTCTACCAGGGCAATTACAAGCACCCTATTGCTTATATTCACTTCTCCCTTCTTCCTATCTTTTCTGAATTTTTGTGCTTGCATTATTGCTCTGTATCTCTCCCCTCTCCACCCCCTTTATGATCAGGAGCATTTCTTGAAGACCTGCTTAGGTTTCACCAGTCTCTTTGCTTAGTGGTTGGGTATCCAGCACACATTGTGCTGGTACTGCTTAAGAAAACGGTGGGTTTTGGTTTTAGTCTAGTACATGCCAAATCTTTCTGCTTTTTGCTTTGTTAGGCATGAAGGAAGGCTTGCCTGCTCTGCAGAGATAGTATCTGTCTAGTAATTAACTAACGTATGCAAGGAAAGCACCAAGTGTTTGTAAGGCTGGGGAAGAAACTGTGCCTCTCCTTTTGTAATGAAAGAAATAGATGTGGGCACCTCGATGCTTGAAACTTGGAGAGTCTGAGCATTACCCTGTCCTCCTGGTATGGGGAAATCCACTTGTTGATCAAATCATCTCTGATTTTGGGATACAGGAATTGTACTGTATTGGCTGGGTATGTGGAGGCCATGCTTTCTGGGCTATAGGCTGGGGTAACTGTCCGAATTTGTATGCCAAGGTCAGGCAGAGCAGATGCAGCAGAGAGCTTTCTCTTCATCAATAAAACATTAAGAGAATGGGTGAGGTAAAAACTAACTGGCCTAAATGTAATTCCAGGTGTTGCTGAAGAATCTCAAAATACAAAGCTGTGTAGCAGGTGCTTCTCTGGGTTTGACCTGACATTAGAGTCACACTGCATGGTCCAAGAATGCAGCACTTGTATTTAAACCCCCAAGTTTATTATTTTTGCTTAAAAGAACCCAACACCCCAAGTACCATAGTAATAAGAGCTTTGAAAGCAAAGTGTGAGCACCGCTTAATAATAATGTTTTACTACTAGTGGTTTTAATTCTCCTGCATGAGAACTAACAGGCGGTAATTAGATAGCTAAACCCCGGGTCTTTCCCTTTTACGCTAGAGGATTTGGTGTATGCTAATTGTCACCAGTTCATTTCACATAATTGCCTTTTGGCGAAATTAAGTGGAAATTTCCTGAACATCTTAAATCCTCATTTTCCCACCCTTTCCCCTCAGTACCTTCGCTCCCTGACAGGAAGGATGCCGAAAATGTCAAGCACGGTGGCTTAGTGCTCCAGTATGCAGGGGGCACTTCATCATAGTTAAAGGTGGGGGGGAAGAAAGAAAATGATTCTTTTCTTGAATGAATTGCTGGGCACTTAAAGCCAGGAAGCTGATTTTGTTGTTTTGTCTGAGAGATTGTTAATAGAGCCTGGGGTCTTTTTGGAAAGCCGGCAGTTCTTGCAGGAGCAGGTAGGCACTTGCTGGCCTGGGAAGTGGTCAGAGAGGGAGGGGGAAGAATCAGAAGGATGCAACAGTGTCCTGTTCCCCCCCTTTTATTATTTATTAAGGGGAGGGCAGTGTGGGTTTGGAGTTTTTTTGTCAAGCTCTGTCTAGGGGGGGTATTGTCCCAGCACATGGTTGTCAGTACTCCTGTCATCATTTGTGTGAAAGAAGAAAATGAGCCCTTTTTTTTAGCAGGGTGAGTTGTGATTATCAATGGAGGCCTTGTCTCCTGCCACAATGGGCAGTTAGCTTAGGGCAGGACCTTAGGCAGAAATCAGCTACATTAAACTGTGAAAGGGCTCAGGCCACTGTATCAGCTATAATGGAGCAAGGGGAAGTAGTTTTCAGGAGGGAATGCTTAGTCAGGTGTGAAAGCATCCTTAAGAAAATAAACTGTGACTCCACTAGCTGAAGGGAGCTGGTAAAATTCAATCTGTTTTTCTTTTCCAGAATGCTTCATCACTGGCATTGAATTTTTATGCTTGGGAAGGGGATGAGGACAGAGTTACATATAGCTGGTGGGTTTGGTTGGCCTTAGCTTTTCAGTTAACCCAAATGGTTTGCAGTTTCCTTTATTGAAGTTTGGGGTGCCACCCGGAGCAGCTGCTGATGTGGGTGCATCCCTCCGGGGCCAGAGTGGTGCTTACTGGTGGGGAAGCTCAGCTTTGGGTACTAGTGACGCTGGCTGGAAATGGAAGAATATTCTAGTATTTGCAGCAATATTTTGGGACTCGCCTTTTCTTGCGACTTAGTTTTCTGATGGGGGGAAACGGGGGTGTCATTCCGAGGCGGAACCAAGGAGAGATGAACCTTTAGTAAAAAAGAGACTTTCCTCTTACGAGCATCTTTGGAGCTGCAGAGCAGCTCAGGAACATCTGTTAGCATTTCACTGGCCACAGTCAGCATAACTGCAATAGCACCATCTGGAAAATACAGGGCGACAAGTTATAAACCTGTTTTTTAATGTGAACTGGTATTGAATGGTACCCTTTGCTAAGCCCAGAGAGCAACTGCAGGAGGGTCTGCTAATTCAACACCACTGCCGACCTTCTGCATCCACCCTGGAGGAGGGGAAAAGGCTGACAAACCCTCTCTGTGCTGCTTTTGTTTTATTGTATTAGGCTCATAAAGGCACTTTCAGGGCCCATCTTTCTTCAGCAGAAAGGGAAAGCAATGGGGAAACAGGAAAGAGGAGGACATGGCAAAAAAAGACAGGCGGAGCTCTAGCTCCATTTATTTTCAGCGGCTGTTGATTAATAGGTTTTAAGGTGAATGGCCAGCTCTTATTCCTCCTCTGTTACTGGTAGTGGAAGAAGGGGAGGGGACTCGGGGGTCCAGAGTGCAGGTGCCTGATCAGTCCCTCCCATGCTTCATTCCCAATCCCATACCACGTTCCTGGTTGGGGGTGGTTGGGGGGTGCCTGGCAGGCAGCAGCACATCCCTGCCTCACAAACAGGACTTAAGGACACTTAAAAAAGGTCACCCAGGTTGGGGAAGGGTGTCCCTCCCTAACTGTGCCCACCAGAGTTGCTGGGGCAGGAGCATCCGTGGTCCTGCCCTTGGCTGCTGGGCCAGGGATCCATAGGACCAGAGTATCCTGCCAGCCGAGGCCGAAGGCTTTGGCCGCTGCGATGCTGCAATGGCATGATGGCTTGTTTCCAGCCCGGGTGGCTTTTTTTGCAGACCTGCTTTTACTAAACACACATTATCCCAGTGAAGACAAATCCTCTGGCCTCTCTGGCATGTTTTTCTCGGACTTTGAGTTGATACCTTATTTTTATCACCTATGCCAAACAAGCTATGAATTTGCAAACAGAAATCGCAGTAACAAACTCTTCCTATTTAAAGGTTGGTTTCTCTTTGTGTGCTCACAATACAGTGTTTCATCTTGTGCAAGTCTTACGTTGCTTTCAGAGACTTAGGAACTATTGATTTATACAGTATGCATTAACTCCTTCAGTAAATGGGGACTATTCATCAGTGGGGTGTATTAAATTGGGCTGTACACGCATAGAAGTATCTTTCATCCTGTTAATGAAATGTCCTTACCACGCAACAAAGACTAATACACAGCAATTTATACATACAATCCCCTGCAGTTTAAATCTGAAGTTCAGATAGGTTTTTTTGTTCCCTAAAGGCACCTATCAGAACTTAGGCTAAGTGGATCTCAGTATCCCTCTCAAAAATCAGTCCAAAATTTGTTGTGGGTTTGGTGGTGTTTGGGGTTTTTTTCTTCATCATTTCAGAGCTCCATTATTGTTTAAAATCATCTGTGTTTAAGCACTCCCAGAAGCATTTTGAATTCATATAGAGAGATTTAGTAGTTGAGTCCCTATGGGGACAATTTCCTCTGGTTTGCTTCAGGCAGCAGTTATCAAGAAAAGCAAACTTCTCTTGTTTTCTTGCAATTCTTTACTGTGCCCTCTAACCCAGCATATGAGACCTCAGCTTTCAGTGGAGAGGAGTGATTTATCAGCAGATGACTTGGTATTTTGTAGATGCTGGGATTTCTCTCTAGAAATCTCCACTTGTTCCCATCCTATTACCACATGCCCTGATGCTAATCTCTGCGTACCGGTGCAGTTTCCCTTTCCATGCCTGACATAGCCATAAATGGAGTTCTTCAAGTTGCCAGAGAAATTCCTGCATCTCACAATGGCTTTTAGCTTAAAACTACCCTTGATAAAGTACTCACAAAATGTATATTGGAGAAGGGCCTTGTGCAGGGGGATGGCTAAGGTCATCTAATAGGTGTCTCCTATTGATGGCTTCTGTGGTTTACCTTTCATTGCCAGTGGATGGGGTTAGGACCACACTTGTTACTCAGGCAGAGCTCCTATTGACTTCAAAAGAAGATGCATGTTCAGGATTAATCCTGCTCTTTCCCAGCTAGTCCTTTCTTTTCCTCTTTTCCAAGGAAGCTAAGTTAACGTCAGGAATGCTGTTTTTAAAGACCAGATTATTTAGCATATTATGCATTATTAGCTTGGCTTGCAAATTGTATGTGTTGTTATAAGCGGCGTTAAGTCCCTTTTCCCAGTGTGAGATAAACAGTGCAAAACAGAATACAAACCTAGCCCTGGGTAGTGATACAGATGCAGACTGATTTGCAGAGGCAGTGGATCACACTCCTCTGTCCCGGAGAGTGTATTTTTGAGCATGTAAATGACAGTTTCCCCTTTTCCCCCAGTACTGTCTCCTTACATCTCTGCCGCAGTATCATCACAGTGGCAAAAGAAGTATCCTACCCTCACATCCAGTACCTTTATATGAATTGTTTGAGTGCAGGGCAGTCACCCAAATAAAAATGACTTACCTGGGGAAAAGTTTGCAGGCTTAAGGCTCAAACTCCTGGTTGTTGGTGGGTTTTTTTTTCCCCCTCTTGCTTTGTATTTTTCCCTGAAAAGTATTAAGTAAAATACAGAATAATTTTGCGCTTGTGTCATTTTATGGAGATATTGCAGGGGTTCTTGGTATATCAGAGCAGTGGGTGGTAATTTCCCACAGTTTACATGTAACCCCCTATGGTATATCTGGCTTTGGTGATACAGGCATGTAAGTCCAGCTTTCCTCTCATGTTGCTTCTTGTTTGTCGGCTTAAGTCTGACCCTTTAATGTTATTCTGTCACTCACTTATTTAACTAACCAGTTCCAGTATCTATGAAAATAAGCTGTCTGTGGAAGACAGCCCTCAGTGTCTGTCAGGATCTGGGTGAGGGTTTTTTCCAATGATGGGAAGGTAGACGTGGGAGAGCACAGGGCTACAGCAGCTACCAGCCACTCTGTGGGTCACCTAACAGCAAGACTTCATACAATTCTAGGTCGGCAAAAATCTCTCCTATTGGGAATGATTGTTTTTTTGTGAACCAGATCAACTGGTCATTCTGCTTATAAAGTCATGTGTTGTTGAGCAGATGCCTGCTAGTTTGCATGGGGTGTAATACGATTTGTTATGTGAAGTCCTTGCCAAACCTTTCAGTTACTTTTGGACTGCGTAGGTTGGTCCACTTGGAAGAGAAGAGATACTGGGTTAGAGCATCTCCTTTGTCTTTTTGAGTTAAGGAGCTAAATCCCCATAGCTCCTCTGATGTGAAACCATTATAGATCTCTGCGGCCAAAAGTTGTCCTTGGTTGTAAAGCTGGCAGAAGATCTGACCTGCACCCCAACCAACACAACGTGCTGTAATTCATAGGGCTGGCTGTCGCAACCACGCTCTGTCCTGCATGGTGGCCATTTGACATGGGACTCTCCTGTGCCATGCGCCTGGTGTTAGAGGGGAATCGTTCCGTGTAAGAGGCTGCAAAAAGGGATGAACACAGTGAAAGTTCTGGGCAGCATAAGCACTGCTCTTTAGCTTGCTTGTTTTGGATGCACACTGTTTTTCTGCAGGTTATCAAAGGGGTGAGTCAAATAGCTACGTCCAGCTGGGGCTGGGGAAGCCTCCTGGGTTGGAGGAGGCTGCCAGAGCTGAAGGTGAAGCTTAGCTTGGCCAAAACATGATGGAGGGACTTCTTGTTTATTTGGGGAAGACTGACGTTTGTTTTCCTCCTAGCTCTCAGCCCATCTCCCTTCTTCCTTCCTCCTCAGTCTTAGAAGCTCATTCCTGGAGAATAACTGAATTACTTTTGGAGCGCTTTTAAGGGAAGCTCGGAGCGTTCGTACCGAGATCAGATAATAACTTGTGTAAAGGAGCATGGCGAGGGTGTGTGTTTGGGGGTGCTGGGGAGCGAGCTGTGGGGTTCAGAGCTGTCCTCAGGCAGGAGGGTGAGCAGAAGGGTGCTGGCAGACCCTGAACGGCAGCGGCGCTATCGGGGGCCACCGTCGTATCACTACTTCATTTTAATGTGATTCCTTTTACTTGATGTTAATGCAAGTTGTTCCTTACTTAAAGTAATAAAAGGAAATGAAGACACATTCTAAAATGAAACCTGACTCTAATCCATTCATCATCTAATACCAGCCTCTTTATCTTTGCTGGTACCTAATCTGGTTAAATGTCCCTGTTGTAGGATTTTAGTGAAAATCCTCTATGGGGAATAGGGTTTTTTGCAATTGGATTACTCACAGTAAATGGTCCAGCAGTTCGCTTGTTTCAGCTTAATTTTTTCTTTGTGATCTTGTAAGGGTAAGTTACAGTTCAGCCTGCCTTTTCCTTTCATTCATTCACTCCTTTCTTTTTTTTTATTGTCGTTAAGAAAAAGAATTCCTCTCCCCCACAAGCTAGGAATGTGACAGGGAAAACCTCATGATATCTGTGTGGTTATTCCCCCCACAAGAGTGTTAATTTCAATGGCTTTATCTGTGGTTTTGCCATTATTTATATAGCTGAATATTTTAGTAGCCTAGTTCATCAGTATCCAGCTTCCATTTATTAGCATTCTCTTATGAATTGATAATTAATCAGCTCTTCTAAAATACATATATATATATAAAATATGCAGGTGATCGCTTGTCAGCTTAATGCTTGCTGATGAAGGGAATACTTTCGCACTACAAAGGCTTTTTATCTGGAGTATTTGCAATGAGCAGTAAAATGCAGAACTGAAAGTGAGGACAGGAAGGGGAAAGGAAAAGACCTGCAGGTCAGTGAGCATTTGGGTCTCCTGCTAATTAAACTGGGAGCTCTGTCAGCCCCTCACTGAGAAGTCTACCTGCATCTTGGAGGTGACGCACAAGACTACGAAATTAAAAAGAGAAATTTGGAAGAATTGCTGTTGCTCCATGCAGGAGCACAATGGGTCAAAAACATTAAAGAAACTCAGGAGTAGGGAAAGCGTGTGAGGAGGTTTTAAGCAAGAGGGTGGGAAAACTGCAGGGGTGACACCGAGAAGGGGTCTGGAAAAGTCGTGTTGAAGTCCTGGATACTCAGATTTGTGTATGTCCTGCCTCGTGCTGCACTGGGGAGTACCCAGCGCTCCTCTAATGCCATCGACCTTTTTCTCTTGACAGTCTAACAAAGTGCCAGTTGTGCAGCACCCACACCATGTACACCCTCTTACGCCGCTTATCACGTACAGCAATGAGCACTTCACACCGGGAAACCCTCCTCCACACTTACCAGCTGACGTAGATCCCAAAACAGGTAGGTGGGAAATGGTTTAGGGTTTTTTTGGGAGCATGCAGGTGGATCTTTCCATTTCGCATGTTAGAGGGAAGGAGTGCGGGGGGAGGGATTTCCCATGCTGGAGCACCAAAGGGGGCATGTAAAATGTCACACACATGCAAGAACCCAGACAGAATAGTTTCTTTTTAAGCCAATTAGGCTTCAGAAGGAAACCTACTGGGCGAATGTTCATAAAGCTTCTGCAGGATAACAGCAGAGTTGCATGCGTGGAGTCATTTGTGGATGTGTTTCTTTGCAAGCATGATACCCCACCTGGCAGTTCGATCTACTGGGTGCTTGGTTTTATATGCATGACCCAGAGAATTAAACATGTACATTCTGTGATCTGCACTTACAAAATTGCAGCTGGAATTTTAAAGGTGGTGGATCATGACCGGTTTCGACATGAGTCTCTTTTACTTCCCCAAATCCCATTGTTTCTGTGTCAGGAGTTCAGCCATTTGTCTCCTATAATGTTGAATTTTCATCCACTCTAACTGCTTAGCTCCAGCTCTACACTTGCCATTCTTTTCCCCAATGTAAATCTGCCCAATTCTCAGTTCAGCCTGAAGGGCAGTCTTGAATACAGAGCACCGTGTAAAACCCTGACTAGATTTATTGGTGTTACAGAGTAGAATTTACATGTTATTCTAACTTTCTAAGAGTCCCTGTTTAACCTGAGGGCCCAGAGAAGTCAGTGTCAGTATTTCTTTGGGCTGCATTGAGTTCCTAGTGACAGTGGTTTAGTTTTTGTTAATCTAAATCCCAACTAGTTAGTTGGAAAGTACATCAGAAACTGAATTTTTGTCAAAGAATACACTTTGTGTCAGCTCCAGCGTATGCAGATAATTTATGTGAACTCCAATCCTTGAATGATGCAGTGCATTAACTGGTTTTCACTCCCTACGCTTCAACTGGGGCCCCCTTCTAATTGTGCTTAATGCTAACTTCACGTGGCTTAAAAGGAATCCATCTCACCATCCCTGGGTATTGCAAGCGAATGGCATAGTCAACCTCTCATTTAAATAATGGTAGTACAGGGAATAGCTTTTAAATGGTTATCGTAAAACATATGATTAACGTCTGTAGACTGTTTACTTTTCTTCTGTGAACATTCTTTCAAGTGTGCAAATAGCTCGCCGGATGGTTAAAGCCCAGTTAATCTGTTTGGGTTTTGTAATGGAGAAAAAGCAATGTCTGCATGAAAATGTCACACAAGGAGATTTAATTTAGAGATTAAAAGCTTCCCAAGTGACTTAAAAAAATAGTTTTTAGCCATGAATACAGTACCCCTTCCTTCTAATGCTCTCTGTTTTAATTTTGCTTCTGCTGGGTAATTGTGCTCTGGCTTGTTAATTGAAAGGCCCAGCCTTGTAACCCTTACTCCTCTGAGCAGTTCCTACTTGCTCTTAAGGCTTGTGTCTGGAGCTGGTTTCTGCTCTCTCAGTAGGAACTTTGGCAAGGACAGATGGGCTGTCTTTCCTCCCCTGCACACCTTCAACATCTGCCCCATGTTTTATCAAGTATTTCCAGGGGCTGTCACCTCCACTCCTACGTTTTGGCAAAGGTTTCCTAGGTCTGCTCAAAAGCAAACATCATTTGCCATTATAATGACTTTGTAACTCGTTTTGGCGGTTACTTTGGAATAACGCCATGCTATTGAGTACTCAGTCAACGTATGGGGAGGGCCTGTGCTCTATTGGTGACTTTGAGTCTAAAGTAATCATGAAGTTAATACAGGAACCATCTTTCTGGTGAGCGTTTAAGACAGCACCTAGCACAGCATCACACCAAAACTGTAGCCGAAACGCCTAAATTCTCATCCTAAATGACAACATAATTATCTCTAATTGGAGAGATGACTAAGGAAGCAAATAAAATCAATTTTTCTGGTTGAATCTCATTAAACAAGATACCAAGAGGCTCACTTTGTGAAATAAGACTGTGAAACAGCCTTTGGAAACCCAGAGTGAAGCCGTAAGTATTATAATAAGAATGAATAAATAGCAATTTAGAAACTTTTGTGCATTTTCCTTATATTTTATTTATTCCCATGTCTCAGTACTAACGCTGCTTTACGTTATTCTTCCACAGGAATTCCAAGGCCTCCACATCCTCCAGATATATCTCCTTATTATCCGTTATCGCCGGGCACTGTAGGACAAATCCCCCATCCGCTAGGATGGTTAGTACCACAGTAAGGAGTTCCATTTTTTTCATTTCCTTTTTCTTTTTTGATGTGTAAAATTTATGTTAAAAATCGTGTATGTGCATGTGTGTGTGCATTGAGATAAGTCTGTTTGCCAGCTGCCACTTCACTGAGTGGTTATGAATTTACCCACCTCATGAAGATTAATTATACCTTATGCCAGGTCATGTGGTCTTATACAAACATAACCAGTTGGACACAGATTTGCATGTTGTCTCTGCCAGCTGATGGCTCATGAAGCATGAATTTTCAAACCCTTCTGCAGAAACATCCATGTCTCATTAATGCCCTTACACTGCACCATGTGGGATTTTCTCAGGTTTAGTTTTCAGGGGCTCAGGGTGGTTCTCATGGATTCTTTTTTATCAGGGCCATTCCCACTATAAATGTGCAAGTTCAAATTTTGTTTGCCTTCCCTGCTGAAACCCCTCTAGTTTTTCTTGTGAAACAGTAGAGCTTTACATCGGCCAGTGAGCAGCATTCCTAGTGGAGACGTGGCCGCGCAGTTGGCATCTGAGGAATGGAATTTTCTTGCAAACAAGAAAGAGGAATTAGTTTACTTTAAAACTGGCTAAGAAAAAAAGCTGTGGAAAGTTAGTTTGGGGTTTTGTTTTCTTTTCAGCTCCTCGTGTCCCACTTGCAGAGCCTTCTTGGGTATGAGGTTCCCTCCAGTAATTGAGTCCTTATTTTCTTTATTTCCTTAAGTTGCCGTTTCTTCAATGGGTTTCTAATGCACTTAAGCGCTGCCTAGGCCTTTTTCTAGTATATTTGATTTAGATACTTATAAAATGCATTTCTATTGGTGGATACAGCGGTTTTCTGCATTATAAATCAAGACTATTACGTTATGTTTCTCACATAACAGGCCTCATCAGTTTTGGGGAGATCATATTTCTTCAGAAATGAATTGCCCCAAGCTAGAAATAGTTTGTTCCTGCTTGAGGTTGTTTGGCCAGCTGTGCTAAAATTCCTGTTTCTCCTCCATAAGGAAGTGGAGTTCACACCCTGTAGGAGAGCAGGGCAGAGCGGGGGCTCCCCACACACCCTCAGGTCTCAGGCAAGGAGAAGGATTGGCATCAAAGGCTTTGGGGGCCTTTCTTCAAGCACAGATGTGTGGACACAGGAGAGCTGGAGCTTGGACCTTGGCCACGGCAGCCCACTTCTGGCCACTTTGCAGGCTATCCTTCCTCGCAGGGTAGCCTTGCAACTGGTTTGGGTAGAGGCTGTCCCACTCTGAGGGTGAAGCATGTCCATCAGATCTCTGCAGAAGGCTGTTTCTCCAGAAGAGCACAGCATGAGCAAAATTAAAACCCAGAGCATTGCTCCCTGAAATCTTAAAATCCTCCTCTTCTGTGATGGTTTACTGTTTACATAGGACACCCTGAACGCTGGTAGAATGCATGCCAGCTCCTTTACGACTTCTTTCTTGCTTGCAGGACCTAGCTGCAGTACAACCATCTCATACTTCTCCGTTGCAACTACTTAGCTCAAGTTTGCACAGTAACAGGCTCAGCATTTAAAACAAACATACCTGGCTAGTGCCAAAAGTCAGTGATATTAAAGACACGAGAGTGCACGGAAGAAATTCCTTGTCGTTGACCTGTGTCTCATTGCTCATCTCTGTTTCTGAGCCTCACATGTTTATGTGTGAAGTCACGGGTTTGTCCTCCTTGAACCTCATGTCAGGGCTGCCAGACCACACGAATGTTGCTCACGTGTGGCCAGTTTCACCAAGCAAGTGCTAATGGCCACCTCTGTCACAGGAAGACTCTGTCATCACCAATGGTTTATAACAAGTCACCACCCATGGTGCACTTATCTACCCACAGCTCTTACAGCTTCTCCAAGTAGTTTTTGTTGAGAGGTGATACCATCACATTTGCTTTTGCTGAAGGAATATAGCATGGCCAACTTTGCAGAAGTAATCCAAGGTTTTTATTTTGCCACTTGTGCTTCACCATCAACTTCCCAACCCATCTATCCTCAACCGGCCTGCATGTCTCCTGCATAGTAGCCCCCCAGAAAGCACCCTGCCCAGTCAGATGATATGTTTGAAGGACAGATGAAAAGAACTAGCCAGCACAGACAAACCTCAATCAGAAAAAGTTGTGTGTCTTTCATGAGGATGCTGTTTTGCATGTTGCTGTATTTTTTAATTATTGTAATGAGGTGTGATTGTCTATTGGTTACCCACAATACTTCTTGGGGACTCTCCCCCGGTAACTCTTGTCAACACTTGTTAATCTGACAAAAGGCTACAAATTAAGCTCTGTTAATTTAATGTTTTCTCACCGAGATCTAAATACCGAAAGAGGCCCAAAGCGCAACTGAAGTCCTTTGATTCACTGTACTTTATTTTGGTATAAATTTACATTCATTATTGTTTTCCTTTGGATGTGTAGCCCTCAATTAGTGTGATGGCTCCATTAAAGCAAGCGAGACTTCGCCTTTAATTATTACAACAAAACACCTAGTTTCAGCTTGGGGAGAGGGTCTCTATTGACATAAGCAGAGGTTATAAAATTTAATTAGCCATTCCTATCAGATTTATGGCATTCAAATTGTTCTGTGTTTCTTTCCTTTGATCCTTGCTGTACAATCCCCAAGATTTTTGTTCTGATCAAATGAGAATAAAGCTTACTGTGCAGAGAGAAGTTTTTTGTTGTGTGGTTTTTTTTTTAATTTAAAAAAAACCCACCCTTTTTTCTTTCTCTCATTCTCTTCCCCTTCTTTTTTGCCAGGCAAGGTCAGCCAGTGTACCCAATCACGACAGGGGGTTTCCGCCACCCTTACCCAACAGCTCTGACTGTCAATGCTTCCATGTCAAGGTGAGTTCAAATACTAAGGTCCTGAATCGAGAGCAAATGTAACTCCTCCTGCCGCCCTCTCTAGAGGAGGGCATTTCATCTGGGAAGCATATTTCTGAAAGCACTTCAGTTAAACAGTCATCTTTAGTTCTTTGGTGGGGTGGAAGAGGAGAAGATGAGGGGTACCTTCCTGTTTGAGGATAACAGAGTCCTAGTGATATCATTGGGCTTTAAGAATTTGATTTTTGGGGGAGAGGTGGAGGGGTAGAAGCTGTCTTTAAAAGCCAAACCTGATGAAAAAGCAGGGAGAATGGGATGTTGACAAAGCAGGAGGAGAAGTTGTGATACCTTTTGCTTTCTCAGTGGCTATCACCCTGAGCCACGCTCTGTGTGCGAGAGAGGAGTCTCTGGAGGCAGGAGGGCTGCTCTTCAAGCAGAGTTGGGAGGAAGGTTATTGCGCTATGTTTTCCCCTACCAAAGCTCCAAACACTGACAGTCAACATAAAAGGGCCTGCCTGACCCTCTAAAGCTTTAGAAGTATATATTTCTCTCCCCTCCCTACCTCCAATTAATTTCATCTAATTTTCCAGGGGCTGCTAGTTTTATTTACAAACTGGTTGGCAGCACTATGTTTAAGTAATCACTAATTGCTCCTAATGATAGTTTTATTTTCTGTTCATCTGATTTTCAGTCTGGTTAATTAAATCGGTGGAATTTTAGACTTTCCTGATGGGCTGAAACAGCTAATCCATTTTGATGATGGCACATAATTAAATTAGCATGCATTACATAGCAAGGTTCCACGTCTCTTCCCTGCTCTGTCCCTTCCTCTCCATCTCTGCAGTTTAATATGTGATGGTTAGTGTATAGAAGATTTAAGGAGGAGAAGATTGGGGGGGACGGTTGGGGAGAAACACACCTCATTGAGAAATGGAAACCTGTAACTAGAGTTCGTGAGTGAATGGGGAGGGAAATAGTGTGTTGTGTGCTTTAGATAAGTAGAGTAAAAGCAAAAGATTAAAATGTTACCATGTTGCTCCAGCAAATAGAAAGACAACTGGAAAATCAACTTAAAAAAAAATATTAATAGACCCAGCATGGGGAAGAAAAAATCCTGGGTTGGGGAGAGAGCTGCAAATTTAAACAATAGTTCCCTCCCTCCATTTGATCTTTTTTAATATCTATAAAAGACTAGCCGGCATGGTATGAGGCAAAGTAGAGCTTGATTTAGTTTAATTATTATTAGAGAGGCTAGTCATTTGAGGGAGGGGGGAGATGTGGGAGGGGGGAGGCTATATTCCCTAGATAGGCTTTATGAAAGGTATCTAGTTAAAAAGAGTACACAGCAAATTAAATACATTATTGTGGTAATGGGACGACAGAAGTAGAGGTCTATTATACTTATGGCAGTTATAGGAAATGTAGGCTCCTTGCCCTGTTCTAGCACATCCTTTGATATTCATTCCATTCAGCAGCAGGGCCAGGACTTCTCAGAATTAAGTGATGGGTCATTATACTTTAAACACCATGGAGAAGCCTAGATTGGCAATTAAACAGCACTTGCTGACACTCGCTTGTGCCACCCTGTGACCCCCTTTAGATTGAGTTGTTGGAGCTCGGGGCCCTCAGCCTGCTAAATTGGTAGCAGGCACTTCTCCTGACGAGGGCTGGCTCTGAAATCTGCCGGCTTCAAAGGGAGCAAGATCATGTATAAACCATAATGTGGGTGCACCGTGGCTCAAAAAATAAGGCAGGAATAGATGAAATGTTACAAGTGCAAGGGGAAAATGAGAGAATAATGACAAATCTAATGCAACTCAAAGCAGAATTGTTGCACAGAAAAATGCATCCCACTGCTTGTGCATAAAATCAAGGCAGGCAGATGACATCCAGTTAACAGAAACATGTCAACAGTGAAGTAAAGTGAGAGTGAGTAAGAGAGAAGCCCCTGAGACAGCCAGGAACAAAAAATTAGTTGTCCTTAACAAGTTAAGACTCATCATTATATTCTGGCTTGGAGCCATAAAAGGAGACAGTGGTGTATAATGAGCTGCTTAGAATTTTTAGGGTGTTTATTGCAATTCATGGAATACTAGTCTAGAGAAAAAAATACGTGGGGATGTCTTAGGCAAAGGTGAGGGGTGTACATATACACACACAGCCTTTGTTTTTGTCTCTGACATAAGCCCGTACGTGCACACATGCTCAGGCGCACACGCAGAGCGATGAATAGATTTAAGATGGTTATCCTTTGTTTCGGCCCAGAAACTTCTCTCCTGGTTTCCCATACATGGGAACACCCTCTGGGCAGACCATGCTCTGATACGTGGCTCGATGCATGTTTTCTCATGCCTGCCATATCAGCTGGAGTGCCTGAGCTCAGCCGTGGGACAGCCCTTGCCCCCAGTAGCCAGTGTAGTTGGGAGATGGGGCTGGCGTGCCCAGGGATGCCCATGCTTGCCTGCAGACATGCCATTCACGGCTGGCCTCTGGGCAGCAGCCCTGCAAGGCTCTGGGGTTGCTGTGTTGGCTCTGCCCAGACATTGAAGCCAGGGAATCCACATTTTTCCAGAGCATTCCTTTAAAAGTAGTTCCTGTCTTTGCCTGCGTTATGGTATAGACCTTTGGAGCGTATAATGCTTCCCAACCCTGAATGTTCCCTAAGCTTAGTAATTACAGTTCATTAGTTAGAGTGTGCTTATGAATAGTTTATAGAAGGTTAATGGGTGACTAATAGTGATTTTCATAAATGGTTTAGACTATTAAGGTAGTGTCTTCAGGTTGTTTTAACCATTTACAACTCTTTTCTCTGCTTGTAGCATCACCACTCACTTTGTATGCATGCGACATGCTTAAAACATCTCTTGATCCTTCATTACCCCTCTATAATATGCCCTTAATGTAAATTGAGACAGGGTTAACTGACTGATGGGCAAACAGTGGACCCACTATGAAAAAACAACTGCTGTGAGAGGAAATCAGGAAATAATTTAGCAGAATAACACCAGACAAACACTGCACAGCAGTTAAGTGGTGGCAGTGGAAAATACCTTCTGTAATTGAAATTTCAGGGGAAATTCACTTTTGCTGAATGTAATTACTGAAGTTGGAGTGTAGCCAGGAACTTAAAAATTAACACTCTTCCCCCGCTTGTATTGCTATGTGAGTGGGTGTCTCATGGAAATAAGTAGGCATTCAGAGTTTAGGCTGAGCCCTCACCCAGCCCACTGAAGTCCATGAGATTGTGAGAGCAATTTTGGGTTCTGGAGCATGCTTTTAAAGCTGCAAACGTACGAAGGGGTGTGTAAGTCCGATAGGCAGCCTTGGAGGGAGAGAGATTTAGTGTGAAGTAATGAATGGTCATTGGTAATGGACACACAACTTCCCTGGGAGAACTGCCACCCCGAAAATAACCACTGAGCTGCAGTTGCCTGTTGATGACGGCTGCCGTGTCTCTGAAATTTAGAGCTTGGAGGGTAAAATTCCAGCCCAGCTGAAGTCAGTGGAGGCTTCTCCATCCTCCAGGCTTTGACACAACATAGGCTTCTCCTCCACTGCCCTTCCTCCCCATCTGGTCATTCTCTGATGCCCAAGTATTTACTCTCTTTCTCCTAGATGGTAATTGGGAAAAAGGGTTTTTTCTCATAATTAGGGAAGTTCAGAAACTTAGCAGGCACCATCTTTTGTCCCCATTAACTCCAGCTGTAATCAGTCTTTTGTGAGCCCTTCTGCAGTGTGAGCCCTGCTGCAGTGATGAGTCGAATCTTATTCAGGTCCACTCTCATACCCTTCTGTCCTTGTGCTGCCACCACACTCAGCTCTTCTTCCTTGAAGTATATGCCCGCTGCCCTTCCCACTGTGTCCTCATGCCAAGCAAGCGTAGCTCTTCCTGCCTGCTCTCTGAAAGTAAGTTGTCATCTCCATCTTCATCCTTCATTGTCTTCTTGTCACTGGTTCTTGTTCGAGTTTGAACCCTACATAGCCCCAGCAGTGCAGTCCTCTCTTGAACCCCACTTGCTGTGTGAAGAAACTTTAAGTATCTCCAATCCAAATCCATACACACAAAAACAAAGACAAGGAAAACAGAAAAAAACCAGTACAAAGGCCCAGTTTATGTCTTGCTGGTGGTGGGGCAGTTCTGTGGCAGAAGTGAGACCAGGACATCCCTCCTTGTAGTCTCGCCAGTCTTCTGTTCTGACCTAACCATGAACCGAAGCATTTCCACAAATATGCATTTCTCTCTCAGCTACTTTTGTCAGAGTGAGGAAGGCATTTTGATCATCCACTTTGAGATTTGTGTCTGTGAGTCTCTAACAGATGTAGGAATGGCCACTTTGCCCGTTCTCTTCTCTTGCCATCATACCCTTCTCCTTCTCTCCATGCCTTTGTTTGTGGGGAGCTGTGGATCTCCACAGTTTGAACAATTTCACATTCTCCCTGTCAGTCCCTGCTCTTCCCACCACTGCCTTCAAAGACAAAATACTTCTGTCTAATGATCCTGAGTACTACCAGCTGATAGGCAAAGGTCCTCAGAGCTTGTAGTGGACAGTACCTGTTCGTGAAAGTCCTTCTGTGTCATCTTGCGAACGTAGGGAATGTCTGGGCAGTTGGGGGGGCTAAACTCAGTAATGGAATTTATAAGATGGAGGAGGGAAAATAAATGCCATTATATTTGTGATACTTGTACACAGTCTAATTATCCATGGTATATCATTCGATTTTAAATCCCGTTTGATAGAAAAAAATCATTGTATATTGATGATAGAAGAAATAATTCTTTATCTCATTGTGTGTTCCATATTATGGGGGTATTTTATTAGGACCAAGATGGCTCAAAATCTGAGATGAGGGTAGGGATTTGTAATGATAAAAAACCTTGTTGTTTTCCAGATTTTTTGGAATTTTGGGGGAGGGAATTTTGGGGGAGGGAATTTTGGGGAGGTTATTTCTGAGCCAGAATTTTAGGCTAGATCCCATTCCCTGGAAACCTGTTGACTTCAATGGGGATTTTTTAAGGAGAAGGCAGTCAGTCATAGTGTGCTTTCTTTATTCACTGCAAAACCTTTCTGAGACTGTTAAGAAATAATGATAAGAAGTCAATGCTGCTTTTGAAAAGTTTGTTCATTTAAGTTAAAAAGTAAAAAGCCTGAATGATTGTGCCATGTTTTTGTTATGGCCCCAACCGAGCAATTAGATTCATGTAGAAGGATTGCACATCCCTCTGAACTCAATTGCAGGTCTGGGGCCTGTTCATGTATATGACCATAAACCATAAAGCTGACAACATTTTTTTCTCTTTAGAAAGGCTAGACTGTTATTTTGCATGAATTTAAGCCTTCCTAGGTTACCTTAATGGGTCAAAATTGGCTTAATTCCACAATCTTCCCACCTTCTGTTAAAGCAATGCAGCTCAGAGATATATTAGACACAAATAAATATTTTCTTTGGCTCCATCAACAAAACATAGCTAATGAGGCATCTATAAGGGTTGTCAAAAATGCGTCTAGATTGTGTTGGCATTAATGTTTTATTTTGCTGTCAATATGCAATAAAAGATGTCATCCTAAATTCACCACATGATTCAGAACTATAAAACTGGATTCCATGGTTGCCACAGATAATTTCTTAGCAAAGAAACGGACTGGTGGATTTTGTTGCAGGTAGCTGCAATTCCACTTTCATCCAAGTTCATCCAGTTGAATTTGCCTTTTGTTAAAGATGTTAAAAAGCATGATGTCTCATGTCAGTAATGATAATGAAGGGGAAGATTGGCTCTAATGACGTTAGAAGAGTCATTATGTTTAATTTATTGCTAATTAATGCTGCCAGCTCTCATATGCTTTGTCTAGCTGTCATGTGCTTGTTATATGCCTTTTTTTTAATGTGTGTACACATCCCTCCCCATTCATTCATTTTTATTCTGACGATTTACACAGCTTTCTCTCCTCTAGGTTTCCTCCACACATGGTCCCGCCACACCATAGTTTACATACAACTGGAATCCCTCATCCGGCCATAGTCACACCAACAGTCAAACAGGAATCTTCCCAGAGCGACGTCGGCTCACTCCACAGCTCGTAAGTTGTTGCTTCTCATGGCTTCTTTTTAGAACACCCAAAACATCACTTGTGCATGTGTGACTTTTAAAAAGGCTTGGATTTGTGGGAATGTTTTTGCTGTAAAGTTTTCTTTTAAATTGCTTTTTCTTTTCTGTTCTGATTGATTTGAATATGGTTTAACTGCCAGAATGTGTCAAAATAATGGTCAACAGCCTTTTGGTGGCATAGACCAGTAGTTACTGATTTCACCCATTCAAACAAGGAAATGGACTTTTCTTGATCAAGATTCAAGCTTCTTGACTGGTTTCCCTGTTACTCAGTGCCTGGTTTGAAGCTGTGAGATACCAGATACACAACAGGAGACAATAAATTAGAGCATAAATGGCTTGTTCAAAGCTGCAGAGAACACTGGTATCAAGATTAGGTTTGGACTGAGGAGAGTCCTGGTCTACCTCTGCCTCTGGTGCTTCTGGTGCTTGTTTCATGGGAGAAGCAGAAGCATAGCATTTGGGTTCCCATGGATGATGGGGTGTAACTATTTCCTCAGCCATCATGCTCACTCACCAGCCCTCCCCATGAACCCATTTTCCTGGGTGCCCATGTCCTTCCAAGGTTCTTGTAGGGGCTGAAAGGGTTCTTGGTGATACTGCATAAACATGAGATAGGCTTTCTTATAATGCTTTTAAAACTGTTTTCATCCAGCAGCCAGGGTGAAGGCTCCAGAGATCTTTCTGGATCTCGTCCTCGAGATTTCTGTGGATTAATGCTAGAGAGATTGAGGGGATTAATTCAATAAATTCACAACGGTTCTCACTGTGAGGTTTCTGTCTGTTGTGTCTTTACTCTTCAGAAAACATCAGGACTCCAAAAAAGAAGAAGAGAAAAAGAAGCCACACATAAAGAAACCTCTTAATGCATTTATGTTGTATATGAAGGAAATGAGAGCAAAAGTTGTAGCAGAATGCACATTGAAAGAGAGCGCAGCCATCAACCAAATCCTTGGTCGAAGGGTAGGTAACAAGGAAGAAGCACAAGCAGGGATCGAAACTTGGTAGGATTCACACCTTCTGAATCCCTGTGTTCTCCTGCTGTTTTGATAATGGATAGGGAAGTTACTAAACTAAGGGCTTTGGTTTGTTTTTTGCAGGCACTTTTTGCTAGTGGGGATCATTCACGGGCAAGAGGGGGAGTTAATTAATAGCAGTGTTATTTCAGTGTTATTTCCATGACGTGTAGATGGAAAAATCTCAGGTTTTTATTTTGTCCGAAAACAGGCAGAATAATAAATAGAGAAGGAAAAAGCCTTTGGGTACAGTAACCAGTGTCAGCACCTATGAGAGCTAGAAGAGGAAAGGGGGGTGCCAGTGGGGAAGGGATGGGGAAACCTCCTTTAAATCTGTAGGTGAGATCTGGCCCAGGACATGTGGTTCAGCTTCTGGAGCCTCTCCCCTGCTCTTTGTTTTTTGTTTGGTTTTCTTAATTCATGTCTGTCATCAGGAGACAAGGGGGCTGAGTGAGTAAATGATTAGTTGTGACTTAGTTATCCAGAATTATAATCTAGCATTAGAAATAAAGATGAATATCAGCATGCCAGATCATTTGGTTTTATGTCTTTTTTATGGAAATCAACTCTAACTGTATTTATATAAAAATAATGTACTCTGCTGTTAACACTTTTAAAAAACCCCAAACACTTGTGCTTTTTATTTTGTCTTCTTCTCTTTTCCTCACCTCAGTGGCACGCGTTATCCAGAGAAGAACAAGCGAAATACTATGAACTAGCAAGAAAGGAACGACAGCTTCATATGCAGCTGTACCCGGGCTGGTCCGCACGGGATAACTATGTAGGTTCCTATGTAGGTGGAAATTTTTTTAGTAGTAGAGCTTGTAGAAATGTGTATGTGACCTGCTGAACTACGACCACACATTGCACACAAGCACTACTTGGAAAGCGTGCCTCAGGATCCCAATCTGGTAACAACAGTGGACGCTTCCCTCTGCGATACTAAAACTATTGGGGATAATTCCCAGCCCTCCACTTGGAAAAGGCTTCCTGGCTGGGACTAGCAAAAGGTTAGAATTGGGGCATGACAGTAGAGCTCTGTGAAGAAACTCTTGCCTTCACTTTTGCCAGCACCTGGAAATGCTGTTTGGATTGCTGCTCTTTTTAAATTTCCTTTTTTTAAGCAAAATCAAAAATTCCCCTAGTATGGCTCCTCTCCTTTCCCCCAAAAAGATGAATAATTAGTGTCTTGTGCTTATCTGTGTGAGAGTATAGTGGAAAGTGGAAGAATGACTTATCCTAGCTTCAGAGAAGGACTGGCAAAACCAAAAGCGTGACTCGTTTGAAAGTCTTACTCTCAAGTGGGGTTAAATGAATTATTCCACGCTCTACTGTTGTGTATTTTGGTTTTGTTTTGCTTTTCATGGCCATGTTATCTTCCTCCCCCACCTCCATTTTTTAAGAAATGTTTTGGAGTTTGTGATCAGTTCATGGAGTGGTTTTAAGATAGATTCCCCACCCTCCTCCTTTCAGAAAGCCTGTTTTGTAGTTAAAAGTGGTAGAATTTTCTGCATCTTAGAAACATAAGGCCAGTGTTATAACCACGTAGTAGTAGTATATAACCCCTCTTCCATGAAGGGTAAGTTGTGCAGTTGGTAGTAAGTGTTTGCAAGCCTAAACCCATAAATTCTTGACAGATTTGGGACCTCTGAACCCTCTTTAACAGGATTATAGCAGCATCTTTACAATTTTTTTAAAGAAATAAATAAAAATTACCTAAAACTTTCAAAATCTTTAATTCTGGAATAAACCCTGCTCCCTACCTTCCAGGCAGACTTCCTTGAAGGTTTGGGGACCAACAGCTCTAAGATTGATGTCAGTTATGTATAGTGTTACACATTTTTTGTTGAAATCTGCCTGTTCCATCATCGTCATCATCACTGCCTATTTTACTGTAAATATCCCATTTTGTCGTAAATCACATAAATGTTGTATATGGCAACATTTACCTTGATGTGAATCTGGGCTTTTACATATGTGAATAGGAAGAAGCCGGTTCAGAGTGTGCAGCAAAGCCTGGAGCAGCAGCTCTCTATGCTGTTTCACCATTTCAGAGGTGGAGAATACACTTGCTCACTTATTTAGCCAATATGTACTTATAGACATATTTTCAAATCCTTCTGTTCTTTCTTGATTATCGTCTTTTCTTTCCATTGGGCTCTGCCTCCCTCCTTTGTTCACCTTTGCAGGTTTAGCTCCTTAGAGAAGGCCTTGTTAAGCCCAGTGAGGCACTGCTCCTGCTTAAACAGATTTTCCCTTTCTTTTTGACATAGTCTGTCCTGAGACTCAGACCACAGGCTTGAGGTAGTTCCTTGACACTGAGCAGTATCGTCGTCTTGGGTGTTCAAAAGGGAGTATAGGCTCACCTGAAGTTTCAGGAATGCTCATTCTGCACAGTGACTCTGCCACTGACAGATGGGCATGTATAAAGCCTTCAGTGTTTAGGACCTTTTACTTTCGTCCTCACCATGTGAGCGCTGAGAAACCCTTTCTTCTCAGGCTAAAAAGGACAGGATGAGAAAGCCAGTGCTTTCCCAGCGGCTTGATGCTGTACCCCCAAGTGACCTTCAGGGGGAACCTTCCTGCCTGAGCAGAGCATGCTACCTTTGCATCACACGGTTGCATCATCCACAGGATTTATTTATGTTTCTTCTCCTGGTCCATTCAGAGCTCTCAGAGTTCCCCTCAGCATTTTGTAGGGTCTTGAGCCCTTCACACACCTAGCAGGGGAGTGCGTGGGGACTTCTTGAAGTGGTTAAATTGTTAGGCACATCACATCAGGCTCGAAGATGAGGCCGGCAGTAGCCCAGGTCTTCAGAAATAGGAGCAGTGCATTCCAGAAACACAGCTTTCAGGCTGTTCCTCAATAAGAGGAGAGGATTCAGGGAATCCCTCATCACTTGGCTGGTGTCACAAGGCACATTTGCTGTTCCTGAGGTCTAATATAAGCTGTTAAGTAGTGCCAAGTGCTTGACTCAGAAGTATGTAAGGGTCTAGTCACCTTGCCTGCCGCTTGTCTAGAAAATCAGTACCAAGGAATTCTGCAGTCCTGTTAAAACCCATGTTGGTTTGGCTCTTTAGAGGGAGCTGCCAAACAGCAACTATTTACATCCACATTTGCAGCCTAAGAATTTGCGTTGTACAATGACAGAAAATGTCGCAAACCATCTGCTTAGGTCTGAGAAGAATAACCTGAACTGTCTTCTGCAGAGCACTTGAAAAACTGCTGCCATAGTTCTTTTCTTAAGTCCATGTATTAATTTAGCTATGTAATCAAATATCTCCTTGTAGCACAGAAATTGAACAAGTAAGCCAGGTGACTGGGTGATTCTTCTCTGTCTTTCCTTTGAAAAGGGTGTAAAAGAAGTTAGTGGGACCTCTGTCAGTTCTTTCTTAGGAACAGTTTCCAAAAGTTGTGTTGAAAAGGAACTAGAAATTTCTGGTCCCTGGCTGACATTCCTGTGTATCAGCCATTTTTAACAGATTGCTCCCTAAAGGGGTTATAGGACTTTAGTACCTGGCTTGAAGAGTTTGTAAAGGGCAGGTGACTCCTGACCTCTTTTCTGGCTGGCCCTCGTGTGAAGAAGTTCTAAGGTCTCAAACTGAAATAGTCCTTTAATTCCCAAATGTACTGCAAAGAGTAAGCAAAGATTTGCCACAGATGCAGTCTGTTAATTATACAAGTTGCTTCCTCAAGATTAAATAAAAATCAGGTTTATGATCCTGAGGCAATTGTCTGGTTTTGGTTATGTTGTTGTAAAGCTGGGAAAAAAATCACTGACTTTCAGAGTTACTGTCAATCTAAATCAATATAGGTGGAGCAGAGTCTGAGCCTCTTGTGTCTTTGTGATATGTGGACTTCAAGATAGCATGGTTTCTGCTTTATTCTGGGGGAGTTTTAGGAGGAATTCTTGTCTGTCTTGTCTACCTGTCATGTTAGACTGATGGCTGCTGCAGCAATTGACTCAGGGCAACAACTTTCCATATCAGCAGAATTACCTCAGAGGTGTTGAAGATGATTTCTCAGCAGCATCCAGGCTACAGGATTATGCTTTTTCCATCACCAGAAGGCTGTTGTGAACAAGATTATGCTTGATGCAGCCTGGACAGCAGGGTGGCAGTTTACAACCTGAGCAAGCAAGGGGGAACAAGTACAGAAGCCCCATGTCAGAAAGCTGGCTTTTGGGGAGGAAAAATACAACAACAAATCAAAATCCAGCATTCACATTGGATGTGCCAAGCTGAAGCCCATCTTAACCATTTAGCTGGAAGCCAGACCAACCTACTGAGAAAAATGTGCTCCATGTGGGAGAACTTCTTGGCTTCCCCACAGATAGGTTCAACCCTTCAAAAGCACCATGAGATTCCTTCTTCCAAGACATGTTTTTTTCTCTCTTGACCACCAGGGACTGCTGGTCTGGTGTCCTTTCACCAGCTTCTCTTTCTACTGCATCTTCAAAAGCCAGGATCTCTTGCGCTGCTCAGAGTTGACATTGCTGGCCCAGAAGTTGTTGCTTTTAGCATCTGTGGAACTGTGAAAATGAAATTACTCTGTTCCCTCCTCTGGCCTTTGTGTACTGCTCTGCTAACCCTGTAGCTCAGAGTTTTCTTAGAAAATAGCTTTTCTCTTTTGAGCTATGCTTGATACTTCAAAAGTCTTCTCTTGGAAAACAGTGGTTGGGTTTCCACAGAAGTCGGGATCCCGGTTGTCCTCTCCCACACTGCTAGAGGGAAGTGGAGAAAGGGCCTTTCTGCCTCCAGTCAGAGACCCTAACAAACTGCATCATTTTATGGGACAGTATTTGGGAAAGGGATACCGTTTAGCAAAATATTACTAGTTATTTTCTTTGTTACAGAGTAAAATGTGGGAAGGGTCTTAGTTATATCTGGATTTTTTTCTTGTCCTGGCTTTGCTTCCTAGGTTGTCAGTGCACTTAAAAACCTGCAGGTTAGGATTTTTTCATTATTGTGGCTTCCTCCTCTGCTTTAACAGTTGGGTTTGGGTGCTGAGGAGCTTCAGTGGCTCATGCACTCTCCCCGCCTTCATTCTCCCTCTTCTCCCCTCCCTGCCCTGTCGAAATGTGACCATGAGTGATTTTTGAAACTTCAGGTGCAGGACTGTACAAGTGTCAAATGTTTTTTGTCTTCGTGATGATCTTATCTCAAAAGAAACATCTTGCAAGTTGTTCTGCCCCCTCCCCAGCTGCTTAGGGCTTTGGTGGGTGTTAGCGTTGGGGGAGCTGCAGCGAGGATGTCTGAAAAGTCACAGGGCAGGCAGGCAGAGCCATCTCCAGGGTGCAGCATCCCTTTAGAGCCTCCTAAACCTCCCTGCACTGAGAGCGAGCCAGCGCTGCACTTCAGTATCCTCCTCGGGGAGCTTCCCACACCAGCTGCAGCCCCATTGCTCGGTGCCGTCTTGCAAGGACACATGTTTTTGGGGATATTTTAATCCTTCTCATTTGTGTATGTTTCCTGCAGGGAAAGAAGAAGAAGAGGAAAAGGGATAAGCAGCCAGGAGAGACCAATGGTAAGTAAAAATAAGTCTAAATCTCTTGCTTAGTGGAAGTGTGGTAATCCTGGTGTGATGCTCCTAGGCACGGGGGAGGTGGGTACAAGTCTCCTGGCCTCACGGGGAGCTGGTCCCTATGCTAGACAGCCTTTTTTTTTAATGCATTCTTAATTATTTACACGTTATTGCCCTTCTAAAACTAGTAGCCAAAGCCACTGCATGTAAGAGCCTCTTGTGACGTTAGCTGAATTCGTACCTAGTAATTGCAAAGCCTGTAACTGCAGAGCCATAGTTGTAATGCCTATGCCACCGTTCATAAAGTTGTCCGCTTCTTTTGCACATGTGTGTGCGTGTACGTATGTATGTGTTTGGTATTAATTTGGGCTGTACCTGTATGTCCTGATGCATGCCTTACAGTGGTAAATCGCACCCATTTTAAATTAAGGAGGTTTGCCATTCTCTATAGGAAATTAGAAATACTGCATAGGCAATCTCATAGTCAATTTTGAAGAAGCCCTGACTTAGTTTTTTTGAAGCCTTTGTATAATTTGTTCTTTTTTTTCAGAACACAGCGAATGTTTCCTAAATCCTTGCCTTTCACTTCCTCCGATTACAGGTGCTAACGTCATTTTGAGTCATTTAAAATAGTTTATAAACTGCTTTTTAATTTTTTTTTTCCTGCCATTATAGATCTTAACATTAAACACTTATGACATTAAGAGAAAATACCATCCACACGTTTCGATAGTATTTTATTATCTATATATCTTGGTATCTATTATATGTTTGATAGTATTTTTTAATTTTGTTTTTTTTTCTGGTTTTGTAACAATTGCTATTAAAACAGTAATACAGTAAAAGTAACGCAAGAGTTGTACTAACTGTGCAAATTGAATATGCAGTATTTCTTTAAAGAGACTGATAAAGAATGGAAGCAAGTCAGTAATGAACCTCCTTAATCTAATGGCATTTTTCATGGCTCCCACTAAGTCTTCTCACATAAGCATGCGTATGCATTTTTTTATTATTATTTTAGTTTTGGATTTTTTTTCCTTTATTTTATTTTCCTTTCTGCTCATGCCTTTTCATTGCAATTCACCAGCTGTACTAACTCAGCACCTTGCCATGCTTTACGTTTTATTTTCTGGCTGATACTAACCCGCTCATTCCGCAATCTGCTTATTCTTATCCATTCTTTTCAACACAAATTAATAAAAAGAAATAAATTGAATGTTATTCCAAAAGCTGCATTATCCCAGGAGATATAATTTCCTTTTTTTTATTTTTCCTTTTTGTTTCTTTTTTTTTTTTCCTCTTATTTTGTATCTGAGTTGAAGAAAAAAGCATGTTCAGGATCTAACTTCCATACTCAGCTTCTTTTCTTCCTTTTTTCCCCCCTCTCAAAAAAAAAAAAAAAAAAGAGAATAAAAAAACCCAACCCAAATAAATCTTGCCTGAAACATCCTGCTAGACCAGCCACAACGACTTTCCTCTACCTGCTCTTTTAAAAGGGAAGGAAACAGTCCTTTGTAAAGGGATACTGCAGCTTTAATTGCAACAGCTAATCTCAAGAGTTGAATAAAAATGTGATTATCACTTTTTTTTTAACTTTTAAATCAAAAGTCAATATTTTGCAATTAATAACGAGGACATTGATTTTTATTCCCTTTTTTATTTTTATTTTTCCTTATTTTTATCTTTCTCTTTTTTCTCCCCTTTTCTCTCCTCCTCTCTCTCTCTCCCCCCCTCTCCCCTTTTCTTTTTTTTCCTCTCTTTCCCTCTCTGCTCGCTTTTCTTGAACTCATTCAGACCTGAGCGCTCCTAAGAAATGCCGAGCGCGCTTTGGCCTTGATCAACAGAATAACTGGTGCGGCCCCTGCAGGTGTGTATAGTTTTCCCAGACTCGCTATGGCTGATTTGCAGCTGGTTTATTTGGTACTTTCCCCTTTTTTTTCCTGCCTTGTTGCTTTGTAGCTCTGTGTTGTGATCTGGAAGACACAAGGGAGTGGGACACTGCCATGAGTTATCGTCTCTCTGAAAGGGTTTTGCTTTTTTTTTTTTGTCGTCGTTGGTTGTTTTATTTGCCTTCCTCTTTGCTGCTGCTAGCCAAAAACCCACTGTAAAACAGCATCAGCCTTAAGCCCATCTGATCTGTGGCTCAACCACGCTCCTGCCCTCCAAGCCTCCACCTGAGGACAGTCGCTCCCAAAGCCCTTGATCATACGGCATTGAGTGCGGTGCCGGCACCGGACTGTGTCGGAGATCTTTGTTTTTGTTTTCTTTTGGCTCATTGTGAAAGTCCTGTTTTCTTTCCTGCCCTTGGTACGAGGGGAGATTACCAAATAAAACTGAGGTGATTGCAAGCTAAACGTAGCTGTAGCTAAGATGACGCAGACCAAATGAGCTCTATCCACCATTGTGTTGTATTTTTTGTGTTTACCTTATGCTAACAGATGCAAATACTCCAAAGAAGTGTCGGGCATTGTTCGGGCTTGACCGACAGAGTTTATGGTGCAAACCATGCAGGTATAATACTACCCATTAGGCCTTTGGGGAAATAAAAGCAATCTGTCCTCTTAGTGCATTTGTGTGATTTTATTTTTTTAATCTTTTTTCCCCACTCCCCACCTTTCTCTCTCCCACAGCATCAATTGCTAATAATCTTTGATCTTTGGAATTCCTTGCTAATTTAATGCCATTTTCTCTCTTTTCTTTACCAATAACATCTCCCTGGTGGTAGAACTGGGAACAAGAAAACTTGAAGTCCTTAAAGCTGGCAGGTTTTTTGGCTTTTTTAATTTTTATTTTTTTTTGCAGATTGTCAGCAAAATGAATGTTTAGCTGGACATCTATGTTTTGTCTTTCATTTGGGTCTATGTCCGCTGCCTTCAAAGGCTTTTTAAAAAGGTTCTGGGATCTGCATCACTAGTATTTTTCTCATGATTAGAGATGTAAAAGCCAGTGTTTACAGCTTATATTATACTCATTTTTTTGGTTTTGTTAGCTGCAAAATTTAATACCTACCTGTAGGCTTCTATGCCTCGGTAGGTTTTATGTAGATATCAGTTTTTTAAATGATCCAATGTCTTTTTTTTTCTCTGATTCCAAAAATCCATTTTTTCCTAAAGTTTATCCCAACAAGTGAGCTGTAAACGTCTGAGCTCTAGACAAAACTAATTACGACTTTAGTAGGACAGTTTCCAGCATTAAAAGGAGATGAAAGACATCAGAGAGCCCAAATTCCGACAGCCCATGTTCTACTGGAGTTTAATTCCATGTATAATTCAGTACGTACTTCTTTCTTGGTGGAGGGATACCGAGTAGTTCTTTTCTCATTCCTTTTTCCTTATATGATCGCATTTGGTTAAATTTGTTGTTTCTTTGTTCTGATACAAGCAGTCTTTGAATTTGGAATATTATGATGGTAGGTATTTCAACCCAAACCACAATCTGTATGTAGTGATTCCTCTCCCACATTTCCCCTCTTACTCATGCCAGTCCCATGTGCTCCATCTCATTTAGAATGTAGATCAGATGTCCATCGTATTTTGTGTATGCACGCAGTCTTGTTTGTGCTTAGTGTCGAGGAGAGCACGGATCAAGGGTGGTGTTTGTATGTCAAAATACCAGATAAGGCACCAGACATGTCTTCAACAGATTGTATATTGTCCCATTAGAGGCATGCTAGTGCTGGGTGTTGGGGTCGTAGGCATCAGTACCAGGACGTATGTTAAACAAGCTTTGAAAGCAGCAGTTTGTTAAAGCTTAAAGGAAGAAGGAAGGGTTCAGTCCAGAAGAGCTGGGTAGCCACTTCCCTGTGTCAGGAGACTTGAGTCTCATGCTAGTCAAAGTCTGGCATTCTGTGTTTAGTTGGGCTTTATTCTGTGGTTAGTTCACTACACACTATCAGCAGATATTTGTGTAGTCTAGAGATAGAGCATTTGAAGCATGTCAGGCTCTGTATGCCAAGTACAGAACCGGGGTCACATCATGTTTGTGTTTCAGTATCTTTCCCTGGCTGCTTAAGTAAACAGCATACTTTTAAAACTACATTTTATCGGCGAGGGGACTTTTCCTCAGTCTGTACAGTGCTTAGGTTACATGTGAAGCATAAACCCTCTCTTAACTTACACCAGATTTGGTCAGAAATCTTCGCAGCACATCAGAGATTACTTCAGTGTTGCAGCTGATAGCTTTACGCTTACTGATGTAGTCAGCTGCTTTTCTTTTTGTTTTGTTCTTAAATGCATGTAGACATTTTATCACTAGGTGTTAGAGCATTTTTCTCCTAGTTCTGGTCCTAACCATTATAACTACAGTTGCATTTGCTAGCATGGTAGCATTTAGTAGCCCATCTTAGGTAGGTGCTAAAGATGTGCAGTTTGCTACTACAATAGAAACTGAGACATCTTTGCTCCCAGCAACTAGATACACCCTTGTCATCCTCTGTGGCTTTCACTCATGGCAATTGCAGTGTTATGAGTTTCCTGATGCTGTCCTGGGGCTAGTTTCAAAGGCAGGTCTGTTGGTGTTTGCTGGACTGAGGTAGCAGTTGATGCTTTCAGAGCAATGCACAAGTGAATAATCCTCCCTAGAGCTTGAGGGGGATATGCAGGTTTTTTGCCTTCACTTTTAGGAGAGCAAAACTGAGGCACAACTGGTTCCTAGGGTGTTTACTTATTCCCCTTTGCCAGAGCTACATAATGTTTTTCACTTCTGGTAAAATTTGGCTTTCAGGGTCTGGGGTTTTACTTCTGCCTTCTGTCCCACCTAACCCTGGCACGCACATGACCACAGATACACATGGTCAGAATGGCACAGGCTGGAGAAATGCCCCTCCCTTAAGCCAACCTGATTTGAGCAAATGGCTTTTCAGACTAAAAGTGGCCACACTGTTAAAGAGTTTAATATTCCACAGAAGCAGAGGAAGCAATCTGCTTGCTTAATCTTAGTCAAAGGAAAACTACTTCAGGTAGCAGACCAGTGGGTTTAGTTTTAAAAAGGTTGTTTTAACTCTGCAGAGTCAGAAAGTCAGGTAGATGAGGTTTAAGCCTGCTTTGCCATGAGAACTCTTCAGGCCACAAAACTTTAAATAGTATTTAAAATATATATATATTTTTTGAATTTTTGGCAAACTAGATTAAAACTGCCTCCAGTGAAATAATTAACTGCCTTGTGAGTAGAGAGCAGTCTAGTTGAATGGCTTCTGGACCACCATCAATGAGGCAGGCAGAGAGTGGGTCTCTGCTTGCAAATTATTTTAATGTGGGTTTGGGGGGGGGAACCCTGCAGTCTCCGGATTGTGAGAACTCACCTTTCCACACAGGTATTACTAGTGAGCTTTGTGAAGCATCACTGTTCTGCTTTGCCACTGGAGCTGTGCAGACATGAACCGTGGTTCTGGTAGCTTTGCACAGCTGAAGCTAGGAAGTGGGGAGAAATAGCAGCAGAACTGTCCTTAGCCAAAAGCCAGAGGCTTCCCACGTCGTTTGTTGATGGTAGAAGAATTAACAGGTTCTGTTTTGAGCCCACCAAATTAATTTTTTTCCGTCTTTTAACGTTGCTCTACTAAAGCATGGTTTACAGCCTTCACTTGCTGTCTTCTATCTTCCTTTCTTTCATCTTAACATTTAAGTTGCATGGTTGTCTTTTAGATTTTGGCATGTATTGATCTGCAGGCTAACGTGGTTAAAACTCTAATAGCCCTAACCCCTTACCTTGCCATGTGGAACGTGGAGCAGAACCTGAGAGGAGAGCCTGAGTCTCTGGAGGAAGAGATGTCCAGACACTGGTCCCTCACTGAAGCTGGTGGAAAGACGGGGTGCCAGGGCTGCTGTTCCCTTCCTGACTATGGGAGATGATATCTCTTAACTCCAGGATATAGCTGGTTAGATCTCCCTTGCAGTCAAGAAGCATCTGTCCCCATTGCCTAGACAACAGATCTTGGTTTAACCCAAGTCAAATGAAGTTACCATGCATAGGGGAGAACATTGACAACCGGCAGTGGAGCTGGGGCACCTATGTGAGTGGGGAATGTCACCCAGCAACATTCAGCTGTTGTGCCATGCTTGGGCGCTTCTTCTGATGAAGCTGCTGAGCTAGGGCAAGGTATCCACTGGAGGGGGAGAGCAACCTACTCTTTCACATGGGTAGCTTTGTGCAGCTTATCTGAGCATCCAAAGTTTTTGTGGCAGAGCTGCTCTAGACAGACTTTGTGATGTACACTGGGCTGTGTGACAGCAGTTCAGCACTTCCCTTGGGAAGTGTGCTTCTGAATAGGAGGGCTGGAGAGCCATCATTATTAGGGTCAGGGTGGCCACCGAACATCGTTCTGCCAGATGCTGTGGTTGTTTGCCTCATTATTTCTGTCCTGCTGCTAGAATTGTCTTGCATATACTTGGCAAGAGAGATGGTGTGAAACTGTCATCTGTTTTCATTGCTCCTTTACATTACTAAGTGGACAGAGGGAGGAGAAAAGATCTCTGTCGGGTCACTGACTGATTTGAAGATGAGCAGCTCTTGTGAGACTCTCATATTCCCTGGTGTGAAATAAGCTCCATGTTGCTCCTCACCTTTGTACCTGTTGTTGTGATCTTCACCTACTGAAATTGGGTCCCACTCTGGAGTTACATGGATGGCCTCTCAGAGGAAAATCCCCCAAACTGCAGATGAGCAGCTTCCCAAATCTACCACTCTCCCTTAAAACAAAAAGTAAAACTGAGTCGATTTAAAGCCACAACCTGCAGGCCATACAACCAGTTATTCTTGTTATTTTGGATCACACTCTGTTTATCCTGTCCTTTTCCTGTTTTATTTTTTTCCTTCTGTTTGCTTTGTTTGTTCGTTTTGTTTTTATTTCCCCTCTCTCTTGTTCTCCCTATTATATATCCCTCCTGTCTGACTCTGACACTTCTGGATTTGGTGTGGTTCTTAACAGAGAACAGTGAGCGGTAGTTTGCAGCCGTCCTTGCCTCCCAAGGGCAGTGCATCGTAGGAGACGGCAGGTGACCCAGGTGTAGAGATAGCCCCGTTGAGTTGGACAGCGTTATGGGACACCTTGAGATACCATCAACTATCCAGAGCTTTCATTTTATAAGGATTAAATTACTATCTCTTTTTTTCCCTGGAGGAAAGTCCAGTTTGTAGATTAGCACAGTGGGCTCCAAAACCATCTTACCTGCTTTTCTGATGATTAAAATAACTAAGGAAATGAGGCGGCCTGAAGAGGAGGGGGAAGAAGAGACAATTGGTGAACCCTTTCCAAATCTGTTAGCAGAGGGGAGGTTCCCGAGCGGGCTCGGTGCTGAGGACACCCCGCCAGACCCCCAGGACGGCGCATGGGGCCGGGGTGCCACCTGCGCAGAGCCCAGAGTAGCTAATGGACGGCTCTTTGCTGTAGATAACTGTCTCCATCGGCGTCTCTGCCCTTTATTCACAGAGAACTCTCTCCCTGTTTCTAGGAGAAAAAAAAAGTGCGTTCGCTACATACAAGGTGAAGGCAGCTGCGTCAGCCCACCCTCTTCAGATGGAAGCTTACTAGACTCTCCTCCGTCCTCCCCTGCCATGCTCGCCTCCCCCTCCAGAGACTCGAAACCACAGACTGAACAAACGCAACCCCTCTCGCTCTCATTGAAGCCCGACCCGCTGGCGCACTTGGTCATGATGCCGCCGCCATCCTCGCTCGTCCTCGCCGAGAGCGCTGCGAGCAAGCCCGGCGCCCTGCCTGCCGCCAGCTGCCCCAACGGGGCCCTGGACCACCCGCCGGCCGCCCTCCCGCCGGCCGCCGCCGCATCCCTAGCACAGCCCTCGACGTCCTCCTTGCATTCCCACAGCTCGCTGGCGGGGACACAGCCCCAGCCGCTCTCCCTCGTAACCAAGTCCTTAGAATAGCTTTAGCCTCGTTAGCCCTTTTGGTTTCCTTTGGGGGGCAGGGGGGATTGAATTCTGTTGGGATTTGGGGTTTTATTTTTTTTTCCTTTATTCTGGGTTTTTTTTTTTTCCTCCTCCTCCTCCTCGTCGTCGTCCACTGTTCGTCGTCGTCTCTCGGTTTCGTTTTTAATTCGTGCCATGTGGCTACATTAGTTGATGTTTTATCGAGTTCATTGGTCAATATTTGACCCATTCTTATTTCAATTTCTCCTTTTTAAATATGTAGATGAGAAAAGCCTCATGATTCTGCCAAAATTTTTATCAACAGCTGTTTAAAGTCTTTGTAGCGTTTAAAAAATATATATATATACATAATTGTTATGTAGTTCCAATAGCTTAGTTTTAAAGACTGATTTTAAAAATGACAAAAAGAGAAAAAAAAAAAAAAAGAAAAGAAGCAATTTTGAAGCAGCCCTTGCCGGAGGCATTGGTTCTTTATTATTTGTATTAAATACGAGCTTGCGAACCAATCATTTTACATCTGGTTTTTAAACCTTTAAGGGCACAACGAATGCGGTGCCGCTACTACTTCTTTTTTTTTTTCGTTGTTCTCCTTCCTCGTGTGAAACAACCTTTATTGTGATGTTACTTGTTCTTGTTTAAATGTACAGAAACAAAGGGTTAAAGAAAAAAAAAAAAAACGTGTTAATATACCTTGTTCCATGGTGTTGTTCTTTTTGGGGGAGGGAACGCTACTCAACACTTAAAAGTATCACAACGCTATTGGACCAGTAGTATTTATTGCTTTAGAAATTGCTTGTTGTATCTGTATGTTGTCCCTTTTTAAGTGGGTTTTTTTTTTCCTCTTTTATTTTTCTTGAAACATTGTATAAAGGTTTTTTGTTCTATTTTGTTTTGCCCTTAGTGTAAGCATCTTATATATAACAACTCATTTGTACAAGGTTTTTAAGTTTATATATAAATGTGTATATATATTTTTTTTCCGGGATTTTTTGGGGGGTTTTTTTGATTTCTTTTTTGTGATTTTTTTTTTTTTTCTCTATGAAACACAGTTGCCACCAAACGGACATTTCGCAGACGCATTTTGTTCAAGGATCAATAGTGTAAAAGAAAATCAATAAAGAATTGCTTTAAAAGCCATCGACACGCAAAAAAAGACTTGAAAATTTAGCAAGGGAATCTTTAGCAACCGCTGTTTGAGAAATAGCAAGGTCCAAGTGTCTCCCGTTCAGAACTGCAGCTGAATCCCCTGCGACATTAGGACTGTAGGCTGTGTGCAAAATTCTTCTGTGCCAAAATTCTCAGTGACTTTAAACTTTTCTCCCGAACAACTTTTTATTATTAATTTCCTTTTTATTTTTATTTTTTTTTTTTAATGCTGTAATTTTTTTGTTCATCATGTTTTGCTGTGATGTTACATAGGTAGATATGTATGTAGTTTTAATGTCACCTATAACAGACGTGTTTGGTAGCAGATTGTCCGGAAAGCATTTAAAATGAAGAGGTATAAACCCTTAAGGGCCAAATTCTGTATATTAGATTATTCATAAAAGGAAAATCAGACTGCCACTTTTATGTACACTTACTACATACAGGTAGGTAGCAAACTTAAAACAAAAAAAAAATCCTAGGCATGTTGATGTTGCAAAAAAAAAAAAAACGCTGTATAAAGCTGAAAAATTGTTCATCTGTTCATTCAGTGCCATTGTAGTTGACATGAAGCGATTGTAAAACTGTCTCAGATTTTTCTCTGGTTTATTAAGATGCTAACTATAACATTTTTTGTGAATACTTTGAATGTTTCCTAACAGTTGTGATGTTACTGTTCCGTTTTATGCTCTTATTCCGATTTTCATTTTTAATGGTTTGGAAGCCATTTTTTGTAATGAATAAATGTTCATGCTGTACAGTATCTGTAGCATGCAGTTCTGGATTAATAAAAGCAACTTAGTATGTGCAGAGAATGACTTGTCAACTCATTTATGCGTTGACTGCACTTTACTCTGGCCAATAAGATTTACAGCCCAAGCAGAAAACCTCCTTGAAAAGCAGTGGTGAAAATCATGGCAAATTGCAGCCAGCTGTAGTTGTGAGAAATCCTGTTTCCTTTGGGTTCCCATGCTACCAGCCTGCTAAATTCATTTTGCACCAGCCCTCTCCCTGCTCAGCAAGCTTTTGCGTGAGTAGCAGTGGTTGAAAATCCATTTTATTGAAAGCAAATGGCACGTGATTTGGCAACAGACAAGTAGCACATGAGCTAAAGTAATGTCGTCCCTCTGTGTGAAGTGATCCTGACTGGGAGGATGGAGACCAGGGCTGATGACACCTTTGATTTTAAAACATTTTTGTTCAACCTGGTGATCCCACAACATAGGGCTGACGCATTATAGAGGTCACACAGGAGAGCTTAGGTAGCCCTGATTAGTCAGAGTCCTCGTGCTGGCCTTCGGGTGTATCTTCTGTATAGATTTGAGTCCACTTATGCATGTAATTATTTATGTATTTTTAATGCAGTGAGCCCTTGCAGCACAGCCTGCTCTTGACACTGAGCATCCAGAATCCACCCAATGCCTGCAGACGCTGCAGGATGAGAATGAACATAAACGCAAGAATATTAAGTGGTTGATTTGATGGGTTATTTAAGTAGGGACTTAAGCTGCATAATTTCCAGGAATCTCTCACAAGTGGATGTCACTTCAGCCTCAGTCATCTTGGAAAATCTTGGCCATAGTAGTTTCTAGAATGGCACTTGAGGGCAATCAAATGTGAAGTTCTTGGAGCAGGCTTGTTCTTGATGGGCCGTCTCTCAGGTGGGTAATGCACTTCTTTTCAGCCAGTCTCGATGGGCTCTGCAGGAAGGGTAAGTGTTCTTCCTCATATGGGAAAACAGGTGACGTGATTCTCTGCAGAGACCTGGGAATGGGGCCATTTTGGGAAGCCCAGCCCCGGTGCTCAGACTGTGCTGTCCCTCGGTGTGGGCTCCGATAAAGCCAAAGCTGGCCGCAAAGCGGTTATCTGTTGCCTGCAGAAGGAATTTGCTTTGTAGAGGTGCTGGGAGGCACTGGGTGAAGCCCTAAATAATGGTTTAACAGAATATGTAGTACTTCAAGTTGCTACCACTTTGTTTAATGACTAGTTTATGAGCTGAAAGCCTCTTTTTGTTTCAAAGGTTAATAAAGAGTAGTATATATATTGTTTCATATTTCCGATTACAAGGATTAAGTCACAATGTAAATTTTTTATTAGGTCTTGATCCAAGGCCTGATGCTGTTTCTGTTGTGGTCTGATGCAACACTCCCCTTGACTTCAGTGGAACATGTGCCCTTGTCACCCATGACAGGCATGCGGGCAGCACGGGTGGTCAGGGGAAAGGATGTTGCTGTGAAGCCTTTGTGGAAGATGCCAAACCTTGCTGCTGTTGGTGTCCAGCAAGTTGAAGGTGATGCTCGAATTACTCTCCTGTTATTCAATGTTTTGAGGGAGCGCATTTTTTTCCTTTCTCCTAAATGTTTTGAGTCTTGCTAGAGCATGGCCATCCATCAGCCAGACGCATGTGCTGCATCTCTGCTGGGGATAACTTTTCTGTTCTAATGCAAAACATAGTGCGCCAGGGAGATCTTTGAATGCCGTGATTCAAAGGAGATGCCATCAAGGTATGATTCATACATTCAACGAAATTGTGTGTTCTTTGCTCACTGCTTTATTAGCCAGCCTTTGGAAAGCGGAGTCTGAAAACACTGTTCCTGTGCGGATTGGTTTTCCTTTTGTGTGTGTTCAAAAGATATGTTGAGCAGAACTCATGAGTGGTGGGTAACTTCTCCCAGGAACTCTGTTGTGGAAAACAACTGTATATTCCTGGGAAAGCAACTGCTTGCGTTTCCTGTAGGTTACACATTTCCTGTGTCCTTTGATGGGCTTATGCCTTCAGATTTTCCTCCAAATTTCCCTTGCTTAGGGGACCTGAGCTGGATCAAGGATCCTGGGAGAAAGTTCCCATTACTTATATATACTCCCCTTGTGCCCAGAAGTCATAGACAAGGACCCTATTGGGCCCGGTACACTGGAAATGCAGTGGAATGACAGGCCTGCCCATGCACTGTTGGTATAAGACAGGGTGAGCAACTGGCTACAGGGGTATGGTCTGATCACTCCCTTCGCTCCCAAATCCATGCAAGTGAGGGGAACCTCCAGAGCAGAGTGATGGCAAACCGGTACGGTCTGTCCTTGTGCCATGGGGCAGCTTGGGGCCCTCTGTACAGTTGGTAATTCACTATAGCCATTGCTTCCATCTGTTTTTATGGGATAAGGCAGGGAAGCAAGTCAATGTATTGCATGTTCAGGAGACATTTATTTTCCATTAGTTTTGTAAATCTCATTTTTCACTTAGTGTATGGAATTTTAAAAAGTTGAAGCAGTTGCTGACTCAATAAAGCAGTGCCACATGGATTTAAGCTTTGCTTAACAGAAAAAAAATGAAGGGAAAGGCAGGAAAAAAAGAGCAGTCATTAGAGTCCTGTTCATGTCACTAGACCATGAAAAGATGTAAAGAGAATTCACAGTAAAATAGCTGCATGGACCATTGCAGCAATCATGAAAGCAAACAATAATCATAAAAATGAATGTGTGTGACAATGCTTTCCCAGCTATGTCTGGTATCCACATAGGAGTGCTTTACCACCTACGACTTTGGGTAAAGATTTTGGATGCTGTTTTGGGAGAGATGCTCGAGCTGAAGACTAAATTCAGTAGAGGACCAACACTGAACTTCAGTGGTCTTTGTGGGACACAGAGGCTAAACATCTTGGAGCCTTAAAACTATGAATATGTGAATTTACTATGAGATTGTGGCAATTGCTATGTTATAAAAAAAGGGGAGACAGGTACTTTGGCATTCATTTAAAATGTGCTTGGAAAACATCTTGAGACTTCTAAGGCAGATCAGCTACAAGTGAATGCATCTCAACCTCTCATTGTTGTCAATAATGTCACCAGCCTGTTTTAAGGACTCTCTGAGGACAGGAGTCTGTCAACCCCTGGACAAATTTTCTTCAGGGATCAATCCAAAATATTCACTCATGACTTGCATCCGTGTTCTAGGAGTTGCTTTTCTTATGCATTTAATGCGGGGTGGGGAGGTGTTAGCCTGGACCTCTATGGCAGTGGAGATAATGAAGTCATGCTGTCTGTCCATCTGTTTGACCCTCTCTTGACATTTCTTGAATCCTCTGGCATTTTGAACCAGATTTGACAGCGGCAGTCAAACTCTCTCAGAGATGATAAAGTCCCTCTGAGTTCCAGGGAAATCTCTGCCGGCACTGAGAGGCTTTCCAGATCCGCTGCTGAAGAAAAGGCAGCGAGAGCTCAGCTGTTATCCATTCTCTCTGGCAGCATCCAGATGGCCAATTATCACACATCTACTTCTGGACCAGCATCTGCACTCTTCTGCCCAGCTGGCAGGCCAAGAAGATTAGGTAGGAGACATGGAGAGAGTTGTGGTGTTGGAGGGAACAAGGGATATGGGAGAGAGTTAAAGGTATAGGGAAAACTGGACACACTGCAGCTGCAGTATGTAACATTATGTAAGATTGCAGCGGGGAAGTGAGGGGAGGGGAAGGACGATGGGGAGATAGGAGACACATCTGCAGAACACCAGGCCTTGCTAATGGTACTGCTCTGGATAAGTAGATGCCGTAGTGTTACCAGCTCCATGTCTCAATCCTTCAACCCGGTTGCTCTTACCAGCTAGAAGCACAGCCCCATTTGGGAGGTACCTGCTGGCAGGGGCTGCAATGCTTGGCCCCCAACCAGAAAGGTCTACCATGTGGGAAAGGCTCGGGGTGTTTCCATGCAGCATGGTGAGGACCAGAGCTAGCTGTGCATAGCAAGAAGAGTGGGGTTTTCCAAAAAAGAAGAAAAAGAGATGATTATCTTATTTGCAAACAAGCCCATCTGTAGTAGCTGGTTCCCAGGCATCAGCGAACACCCTGGTTTTAATTTTCCTCAGAAAATACCTCCTTTGCTCCATTATTTTGTGTTCCTTTTTTGAATATGCTGCTGGGGTATTTTTGGATCTAACTATATCTTTTTAATCTGCTCCCCCCCTCACCCCTCCTCAGCCCCCGCTGCCTCCCTGCCTGCTCCTCCTTCAAGCTTATATAATGGCACATTATACAAAATAGCAAAGCAGGTGGTATTTTTAAAGACAGTGAGTGAGCATTTTTTTGGCCTAAATTTGGAATGAAACAGATGGATTTTAAGACTCTGCTTTTTCTATGAATAGTAACCGTTGTTCTCCACTGCCTTAAACACCAGTTTCAAGACCACCTCCAGCAACCAATCAGCACTCCGTTATTTAATTATAACTAAATTCTTAGCTCTGTCTGCTGCTGCATGGGCAAGTGGGGGGCACTGGATCAACTTCTGGAGCCAGGCAGACTTGCCAACAATAATTTTCCTTTTCCCAGAGGGCTGAGGGGGCCTGGAGCGGGTTCCAAGTTCCTCCTAAACTGGCTGCTCACTTTGGGCTCCCTGACAGAGTGCTTGAAAAGGGTTATAGAAAGGCAGATAAATGCACTTCTTGTTGCAAGCTTCCCTGACAAGCCAGGCCTCCAGAACAGTGATCTCATTCCTGCCTTATTATTAGTGGTGCCAGATTTTTTTCATTAACAGGTAATTGAGTCGAAACTAAAATAAGCAAAGTTTGTTTTATCCAATGCATTTTCTTGCTTGCTTGTGAAAGAAAAACACTTTAGAGAGGGGTTTGCTTTTAATGTTCATGGAAATGTATTTACATCTTAGAGATTCCTTTCTGCTCTAGGGTAATTAACCTGACTGGTCTTTTTGTTATTGTTGTTTTGATTTTTAAAGCAAAGACATTGGCGAGGCTTAATTCTTTTTTTTAATGGTGGAAATCACCCATTCTATGCATGGCCACAAGCCTTACCCCGCTCCTGTGTGTGTGTGCGTTCACCTTGTGTGGTTGACTTCACCCTTGGCCCCAGGGGGGAAGCAGGAGCCCAACAGGACCAATACTGTGCACAACTTCCAGGCTCACAATGAGCTTTGCCTTCCAGAGGGACACTGCTGGGACCAGGCAGTGTCTTTTCTCCCGACTGAGCAGGGAAACAAAGCGGCTGCCCGTGAAATGCTCGTGGTCTTGATGAAGACCATTCCTTGTTGCTAATCGATGTGGTTATGAAGGCAGAAGGGACAAGTGGGAGGTTGTGGCTGTCCCATCCCTGGCAGTGTTCAAGGCCAGGTTGGACAATGCTTGGATCAACCTGGCCTAGTGGAAGGTGTCCCTGCCCATGGCAGGGGCTTGGAACGAGATGATACTAAAGGTCCCTTCCAACCCAAAACATTCTGATTCTAAGCGTAAAATCCGGGCTACACACCCTCAAGAACAGCATGTGAAATGCTGCAAGCCTTGGGGAAAAGCAGAGAAGTTGCTACTAGTGTGAATGTCTTCCCATTTTCTGAGGCACCTTCCTGATGCCGCTGGAGGGGGAATCAGGGCCACCCTACCCATCTAGCAGTTAATTCCCTCTATAATTCATGGGATTGTTGCCTGGAAGCAGGGCTGTTTTCTTGCCTAGCTTGGGCATCTGAGACACTTGCTTGTGGGGTCAGCTCTGACCTTACTGCTAGGCAAAGCAGGTGCCTCCTGTTTTCATCCCCAACCCATATCCTGAAGTAAGCAAAATCCACAGAGACTTTGCACCATTTCAGCTTCTGGTTTAACAGGAAACAGTTAGAAATGCTGAAAAACAGATAAATTTCATGTTTGTGGCTTTGTTCTTTTGCTTATGGTTTGGGCTATCCATGGAGGTAGGTGCCTGCTCACTTTACCCTTGTGAAAGTGGTGTTCTCCAGCAACACTGGACTTGAGTTCTTTGCCCACAAACCAGCATCCTTGTACCAACTGCATTTTTGTGTGACCTCTTTTTCAGCCCTTGGTGATGGAGCAAAGGGATGGGGGCATTGCAGAAGGGCCGGTAGAGGCAGGAGGGAGGTTGATCAGGGAGAGTGCAGAGAGTGGGCTCGTGGGATGGGGACCACATGTCCCCGTCATGAGACTCTGCAGCAGGGCAGGGAAGCGGGTGGCTGCAGAAGTGCTGAGCGTGGCAGCGGTGCCTGCTGAGAGCTCTCTCATATCCCCTGGGCTCTGAGAGGCCAATTACCAATTCACAGAGCCTGTTTCAGCACAAACAGGACCTTCAAAGAGTCGGGAGCCTTTCTGGTTTGGTTTTCTGGGTTTTTAATGCCCTCCTAAAAAAATACAAGCAGCCAGACCCATACTTTAAGGTCAAGTACATAATTGTTTGTAACAGGAATTTCAAACATTGTCTCTTCCTCTGGGCAAGTATCGCTGGGTCAATTACCCTGACTACCCGATGAGAGATATGAGACACAATAACCCCCATCTGCACTTGAACACATCCTCTCTAAAGTAGAGTTTAAAGAGCTTGTTGTGTTGTTTTGGTTTTTTTAATTGCACAACTTTTGGGGGTTTTCTGGTTGGAGAATGTAGCCGGGTTTCAATCTTGTGGATGCTGAGACTTTTATGGCAGTGAAGCTGTAGGAGAAAGCAGGTGGGTGATACAGAGCTGTGGTGCTCTGATAACCCTTGTCTGGGCTGAAGTGGAAGGTCCATGTGGGGAAGATGGTACTGTGTACACAGGAGCATACCAGAAAGTGCCTGTTAATGGCTGAAATGAAACAGGATGCCCAAATTGCATTCCCAGCAGTCTGGGATACACATTAACCTAGTCCCTCAGTTTTTACCTGGCTCTAAACTAGCTGTAAAAAAGGTGGAGTCGTGGGGCACACTGGCTTGCACAGCTCTTATTCTCTGTAATAAACATATTCAGGACCTGCACAACAAAATCAAGATTACCACAATGGCAGGAGATGAAATTCCTTCTCCAGTCACTCATTCAACATATTTGCTTCTCACTTGTTTTTCTGGGGCGCTCCTTGTGGTACCAACCATGTGGTTTAGTTCCCTGTTTACTGCATGAATTTTGCATAAAAGCAAGTCAAGTGGCTTGCTTTTATGAACTTCTCTGTATCAAAGAACATCGATTAGTGAAAAAACATTGAACAAAGTGTTTCATTTTAAGAGATTATCTCTCTTTCCCCCACCCTTTTTAAATTTGTAAGTGACTTTGAATTAACAGACATCACTCAGGTGTAGGCAATAAACAGGTAGGAAAGATTTGCCATATAGAAATGTGCTCACTCATTAAAGCCTTCTGTTTAGCTAGAGGCTACCCACAGCATGGACAACAGTACAGACCCCTCTGAACTCTGTCCTTTCTTCAGTCTACTCTGACCTGGATGAATGAGCTGAGGGATGCGACAGCCGCTCTGCCTGCTCCTTCCTTCAGATCCTTTCTGTTCCATTCACACTTTACACAGTGTTCATCACCATTGCGTCTCAGCACCTCAGGTTCCTTCCAAGAGCCACCAGGTTTACCTGTCGTCCTGCATCCGTGGGGGTGTTGCAGTACCATCAACTCCACCTCACATGTTCCTAATCTGACCCAAATGACTATTTTTGTGTTGAGTTTCACATTTGTGAAATATTTGATATGTTTTTCAACAAAGCCACCCATTAGCAGTGAATATGATGGTGAGACAAACTGCTTTCAAATCAGCTGAGACCAGCAACAAGATCTGGCCTAGTAAAGCAGACCTAGTAGTGCGGAAGAGGACATGTCCTCAGGACATGTCCATCAGGACAGTACAATTACTTTATAGTCATTACTTGTACAGTACAGTATCAATTACTTGTACAGTATCAATTACTTTAATATCCTCATAGATCTGGTCAAGACCTTTTTCTTGGGTATTAGCATCTTTGAACTTTGTACTGTCCTGCATCTCTTCTCTTTTCTGGGATGAAATGCCCAAAATTGCCAATGGTAATTCATGGCCCTGAGTGTCCCATTTGATAAAGGAAGATGGTTTGCAGAGGAACTTAATTCCTTTCATTCCAGGGGGGAAGGAATCTGACTCAAATATCTCAATTTCAACTCTAAAACTGAAGCCAAAACAATCAGTAGCTACTACTGAAAAAACTACAGTGATCTTCTTTTATTTTAATCCATGAGATACATTCAGCACACTTTTGGTACTGCATAGAATAACAATATTTTTCATGTTAGAGAAGGCAAAAGAAACAAGACTATAAATAATTCTAAATGTTAGTTACATTAAAATATTCTCAAGTTTCACCTTTTCATATAAGTTCTTTGGATTTGGTCCAACCTAAAAATTGTAATTACCCCAAATTAAATATTTTTGGGGGATTTTTTCCCCCCTGAATATTCCTGTGTTCTTTAGCGGTGATGTTGTTCTGGCTAGTTTTCTTTACCCTAACAGAGGTGACTCCGCAGCACATTTCTTTTGACAAAGCCACACAAAACCAACACGGATCAGTTAACACAGATGACATCTTTAAACTTGAATACATTTTTTCACTATAAACGCCACCAGTCAACTTTCGTGTAGGTAGGTTTCCATTGTTAGTTGTCAAAGTCTTCTTGAGTGGATTTCCCACTGTGTCACTTTTGTGTGAGTCAAATCAAGATTATAGGTAACAGAGAAGAAAAGAAAAAGAAGAGAAGGTTAGACCCTCATTTTAGAGTTTAAGAAAAATCTACCAGCAGGTTGCAGTTCGAGTTGGTAATATACATGAAAGGGGGAGTCCAAGCCGTGTCACAGGTATCACTATATTAGGCTTTCAGGAAAAAGCATACAAAACACATATTGTAGTGGTCACACACAGAGACATAAATTTAGGAACAAGATCTGCCATAGCTTGAACATAGTCAGCTCTGATAATAAGGAACAATGGACAGAAGCTATTATGAAACGAATCCCAGGTGCCTGAATGGAGGGAGCTTTTAGCTGAGTTCTCCTGGAATAAAAAAAGTCTAACTTTTTTTCACAGATATATGTTGTCCTAATTTTCCTCTGTTCTCTCTTTAGAAGACAGCTGATTTTATTTGTGATTTGATTAATGAACATGATTAATGTGTTCCATGCTGAAATTTTCTGGTATAACATTTAAATTATTTCTTTTTGTTTCATCTTTCCTGTCTTAGATCATTTTATTCTCATTGGGATTTTGGGTGTGCAAGGAAAACATAGTAAGGTATCCCCTGTATCCTATCCGTGAGGCAGGAGCCAGCATGGATTTCAGATGCTTTGTAATAGTTTGGGTCTAATATTTCTAGAAGTGTGATATTCGATAATTCACTTAGTGAAATTGTCAGAAACAACCTGAAGGAGGAAAAGACTGTGAATACCTAAACCTGGGCAAAAGCTCGATTTATGGCTAAAATCACTGGTTTGACAGTTTCTCTTGACCTGAATGGGATGTGAACAGACTGCTGAGACATGTCTAAGAAAGCTGGAGGACTGGGAGAGCAGAAACCTTCAGTGCAATTTGAAGAGTCCCATAAGGACATAAGAAGGACAGAGGCAAAGTCCAGGTTGTTGAACGAATCTAATGGTGTCAGAACTCCAGATGTGGAATTTGAAGGTAAGTTTGATTTTTCTCTTGAAAGGAGTATGGGTACATTTTAGGTTTGAGAGATTTGTGTATAGCTTTTTGGTCATACTGAAGAACTTTTGTCTTTGCTAAGACAAAAGCTCACATGCTGGCCAGACAGCTCACATGCTGGCCAATATTATTATTGCTAGGAGTAAACCAGCATAATATGAGAAATCTCAGTTCTACTTTTGTCTTAACCACAGGCCACTAGCTTCCGACGGAAACCACTGCATCTAGTCCTCTTGAAATGCACAGAATGGGTCCTTACCACATAGCCTGAACATTATGGGAGCCCACCTCAGGGATTCGGTAATATGGAGTAATGTTCTTTTGACTTGAAGGACTAATCAGAATATCTGGGGAACAAATAAGGCTGATCTAGCCTTGTATTCAGGTCAAACAGGGCTTCTCTACCCTGCAGAATCAATGGCAATTACTAGATTTGCATCAAAGGTTTAGTCAGCAAAAGGTTAATAGTCTTAAGCATGAGTATTTTGGCCTATTGTGCAAAACATACAAATATTCAAGGGTGTTTGCACTGAGGCTTTTGGCTGGACCTCTATAAAGATATAAGCAAGAAGCCAAACATATGTTCTGGTGTTCTAGGCTTTGATACTTAATCATGTTCTGTGTTTGTGTTCAGAGGTTTGCTTTGGGACCATCTCCAGTGTGAGAAAATATGACAGAGAAATCAAACACAGAGGTTGTGCATAACGGTGCAGTGTTCATGTCTGAAGGGGAGCTTTTGTAAGCACTAACATTATTCTTCTTTTGACAGTAGTCACACATTTTCACTTGGCTTATCTTAACTGGGAATAACCCCTAAGACAGGATGTCTTCGGGCACTTCAGAGAAGTGCTTTTTGAAGGCAAAGGAAATAATGTTACAGGGCCATGCCTCACATCTCTTCGACAGTTAACAATCCTATAAATACCACTGACGAGTGCAGTATGTGTCCATGGCTGGTCTCAAGCGTAGCTGCCGCAGCTGGCTTGTACCACAGGAATAGTCTCTTGATGTAGGAGTAAATGTTCCCCACCTTTACTAATACTTGGTTCCCTGAAACAGACTAAACCAGCTCTGATGGGCCATGTAAGAAGGCACTGGCTAGGCAATGTAAACTAGGCACAGTTTAGGTGAAGGAAAAATCAGGTACCAGCTGTTGCACGAAGTGAAATCTGAAAGATTCCCAGGAACAGAAAAAGATGGAAATTGTAGTTTTGAGATGGGTTTGGGTTTGGGTTTGCTGTAACCAGACATTATGCATTTCCATGGCTATGAAACTTTTTAGGAACGGCTTTCATACTTTTTCAATGCATCACCTTTTTACCCATTCTTTTTACCAGGAAAGAGGGCTTACTGGTAACTTGAACTTTCCTTTTCCTTCCCTCTTTCTATCTAGAAAGGTTCCTCTTCCTTTGCTTTTAAGTTTCTTTTTAACAGTTTAAAATACTGTAATGGAAAAAGTCCATCAGTATATGGAGAGAAGTATAAAAATTAACAAAAATATTGGCTAATTATAAAATCCATTTCATCTCTTTTGTAACTTTCTGCACTTTAGCATTTCAGTAATTGCAAGGGAATGTACATCACTAGATAGATCGAATATCTGACATATCTGCAAAGGAAAAGCTATGAAGTCAATGGAAATATTTCAGCAACATGAGGTCAAGCCGTAGTTTCCTGAGAAGAGAAACTCAGTTTCTTTTCTTCCAATCAGTCTTGTCATCTCTTCCTCCTCACATGTGCAACTTCATTTTCTAATGCACATTTCTGTCCTACAACTGCCGAGACATGTGGCAGGTGTGAAAATTTGATCTATCAGCTGTTGAAGCCAATGGATCTCGATCACAGCTCACTTTGCATTAGGATCTAAATGGTTCTTTCCGCAGAAAATACCACAAGATATTGGTCAGGAAGTTGTAAGAGATAAATGGAACTGAATTTGGAAAACACCCTGCACCAACAGAGAACACAGGGCAAAAGAGCAGTGACAGGAAGAATGTTGTCCACTGCTGGCCAAACTGCAAAATAATTAAACCAGAAATAGCATGGGGCAAGAAAGAGGCCAATTAATTCCATCGGAAGGATGTCATCTAGCAGTTCAAGACAAGAAGGAAGCACTGTGTAAAGTGGAGATGAGCATGGCAGTCTGTCAATCTATCACAATCTTCTTTTATTTAAGATGCTTATTAGTACCTTATATTTCAAATTAAATATTTATAGTTCCTTTAATAGCATGTAGGAAGGGGGCCTATTCCAGAAATTAGTCTGTACAAGAATTTGTTCACTGCTGTAAATTACACCAATGAAGTTTGAGTTTGAATTCATGAATCCATTAGATTCATGCTTGAGGTCTTGTCATCATTTATATTTTGGGGCTGAGGTGGCAGCTAAGCTACCTCTAGGCACATTACTCTCCATGAATGTGTGTACCTCTTACTTTCCTGCAAGGTATTTTGTCTGCATCAACTGTTTTGGGCTTCAACAAGTATTTTAAGTGATTCTGTGTTGTAACCTTCATGGTTGGCAGGCCAGTGTCATTATTTCCATTCTCACACATGGAGACTCCTGCAGCTTTTAAAGGACATGTGGAGAAGCAGTGCCAGCTTTGTGAATATATAGCCCCACCATTCTTATTAGATTCCATGAAAGATGAGAATAGGCCCTTTGATGCTTTCAGTGAGTGCTGAAGCCTTTACCAGTGTTGTGAAAGGTCATTAGAGAAGAGCTGGGGAACCAAATTCAACAGCTACTCATGGGAATGGTCCTTGGGATGTGGAACTAGTCCAGGAGAAACTGTGAAAACGGAAGTGATTTATATTGAAATGAGGGTTATGAAGGCAGTAATGACCACTGAAACATACACAACAATAACTCAGAACAACCTCTCTCCGGCACACTCTGCTGTGCCATCTTTTTAACCCTGGAGGAGGCGACTGGGAAGAGAGATTTAGAGCAGATCTGTGGGACTCATATGAGTGAACGTATCTGACTTCTATCTAGGTGCTTCTGGGTTCTCATCAGCCCCTTTCAAGGTGTAAGGGAAACCATCTTGGTCGTCTGTGATCTGCTCCCTGGGATACAGATAGCAGGATAAAGCAGTCATTCTCTTTTTCTCCCGTGGTAAGTGGTCTCTGCCCTTTTGATATTAAATATATGGGGTCTTTCCAGAAGGGTAGTGCGAATGTCAAAGAGATAATGTATTTAAGAATTCATCTGGTTTGCAACCATTTTATACTCACCACACAAAGACATAGAAAGCTTCTCACTCATTTCTCTGCACTCATCATGCTGCCATTGTAGGACCAGAAGATAATGAGATGAATAGGAAGCATTTCCACAGCATGAGCAATGTGGGAACATCGTTATTAATGTTCGTACAAAATATCCTATCTCTACATGATGTCTACATATCTGAGATACAGCCCTCTGCCAGATATAAAAAACCATGACCATCCAACAGTGATCTGTTACTTAATGGAAAGTCTGCTCAAATTTCAGTTTAAATTGCATTTATTATTTATGTCTCAAGTGCAGAGTATGTATACTGAGTACGTCTTCCCCTTACAGTGCAGAGGATTAGTAGTTTCCACAGACAGATATTGGCCCAGAAGGGGGTTGAATATATCCATATTCAATATTTTAAAATGGTAAAAATCCTTTGAAATCAGTGTAAAAATTATAATCAAGTAGCTTTTCCTATATATACTGAGGTACATGTTTTCATGCAACTGGAGCCAGGTACCTGCAGCTCAGTTCCCAATCACTAGTCCCTTTCGCTCCGGCTCCTGGTGGGATAGTGAGCACTCCTCCTAGGTGAGTGGGCCAGCCTGAGGGAAGAATCTATAAGGATGGGGTTCAAAGGGATGTACAGGGGTAGAGATGGACAGTTATATGTGTGGCTTTTGAGGTGATGCACACAACGATGGTTCGGTGGCATTACCTGCAGGTAAATAATAGGTAATAACGTTTTGATTTTGGCCATCCTTTTCTCCTTGTAGCTTGCACTCCAGCAGGGATGGTTCTCAACTATAATCTTGAGGTGACATTTTTATCAGTTAATTTATGACATTTGTTATCTCTGATTTGTTCACAAGCACCTTATTGCACACGCTCAGTGTTCAGCAGCCTCCATGTGATGTTTCTTGACCTTGCTTGAGTGGGTTGCACGCCACCAGGCAGGAATGGGTGCCCATAGAACTCCAGATCTCACTGACACAGTGAATCTGGGTATTTGAATAATTCATTGCAAAGATATCTGGACATAGCTGACAAAATTTGTGTTTCTGTTTTTTTTTCCTAAAGTCTTGGAACAATACAGTGTATCTTCTCACACTAATTCATATTCATATTTGCTATAGTAGACATTTTTAATGCTTTACTTAAAGCTGCACCCAGAAGTACACAATGAAACAGATGGTAGAAAGCGTTAGGAATTTTCTTGATATTTTATGGGCTGGACAACAACCGCAACCTGATCCAACACATTTTCTTGTTCTCAAACATTTTACTGTCAATACACTCCTCAGGAATGTACTCAGAGTTGTTTGGGGACATGGAAAAATATTTACCTCAGCCTTCCACAATTTATTACTTATTGTTTGAAAAAGTTGCCTCTTTTCTGTGCCAACATTTATCATCTTGGGAAACATACTGGAATATAGCAGTGATATTAAACAATAATATGCTCTTTGCTGGGATAAAATAATATTTCTGGGCCACTGCAGAGGAAGCCAAAAACCACATGTGAAACGGTTTCTTTGGAAGGGCAAAAAGTCTTAAAGTTTGTTAGCAAATAATTTAGCTAGTGGCGCAGACATCAAATGGCTTCGGCAGCACCTGCAAAGCTATTCTGATTATGCGTTTCCCCTGGAGTGCTGGGGCACAAAGCCACTGTAATGAAGGTTAGAACCATAATAATAAGAATCCCTCACCAGTAAAAGATAATAATATAGTAAAATAATTAAAAAACCCCAAACCCCTTGCAGAAGAGCTGGGGGAAGAAAGGACAGACTGTGCAATTCTTATTAATTTAACTTCTGTTTGCATGACCCTGAATTAGGCACTGCCTTAGCTCCTGGGCAGGACTGGCTGCTCAAGGTTCCTTTTCCCCTTCTTCACCCTGGCTGGAGACGGAGAGGCTGCCATTCCTCTCCTGCAGTCGCTAAGCTGCTTTCTTAGATGAACATTCCTTGCACATCCATACATTCCCCCCCTGCCTGAAACTACTTTAATTCGTTCTCTTGAGCAGCCCCTGAAGTTTGGTGGAGATATCCCACTCAAAACCACACAGCTACAAATTCAGCATTCTTTAAATATTTCCCTAAAATCACCCCTTATTGAGCTGCCTATGAAATACTTGGTAAGAGCTACACAGTCCTATGTGTGTAGTGAAGTGAATATCCTCAGGGATTTCCTCACTGCCTAGTTGTGCTTGCCTGCTACTTCTTGTTGTAGGATACCCAAGAAGTTTAGGGGAGAAAAGACCATGATGTCTCAATTCAGCCTGCTACAGAGAGCCCTTGAAGCTTCCTCCATAACACATAAATCAGATGAATGTGATACAACAGCTAATCTAAGATGTATCTTGAACCACCCCTCTCTTCCAAGTAGACTTCATCTTGCTCAGCGCACCAGGAGCAATGTGCTCCTCAGCAGCTGAACCTGGCACCTTCCAAATGGGGCATCTCCAGCAGGGCCCTCTATGGATCCCTCTTTGCTGCCTCAGGATCATGCAGGTGTGTGGCCACCAGTGTTGGGGCAATGAGGGGACCTCTGCATGGCGGGGGATGCAGCTTTCCCAGGAGGTGGTGAGGAGCAATTGCAGCGTTTCAGCTGATTGCTCTGTGAGTTGAGCACCAGTTTTGGCACAGCACAGGGCATGTTATTTAACCTTTAAAAGACACTCTCGCCCTGTGGGTGCCCTTGCATGCACTGAAGAACAAATACAAACTTTACTTCCCTTTTGATGTATGCGAAGGGGAAAAGAGGGAGGAAAGGACCAGCACTGTGCTTGGAGCATTAGAGACAGTGTTAGAACAGAAGCTAAAAGGGATGGAGAAATTCTCAAAAAATATTAATAACTCCTAATAAAGGCACATTTGAATACTGAGTTTAGTTGTGAAGGATCCAAAGAGCCCTGCGTGCGCTTGGAATTGTCCTGGCCCATCTCTGAAGTGCTCCCACCTGAAGGGCAGGGTGCCCCAGTTTCTTGAAAGTGCGCTCTGGACTCGACACAAGGTGTGAAACAAATCTTTGAACCCTGGGTGCTTTGCCCAACGCCTGTTCCTTTATTAGAAGCCCAGAAGCCAGCATGGAATAAGCAGGGTAGCAGTACAGCGCGGCACATTTTTATAGCAAGGCCAAATCTTTATTATGCTTCTTGGCCCAGTTTAGTGGAGAACACTGCTGGGCCTGATTTCAGTTTTGATATCATACACTGAGGCTGCAGACCCTTAAGAGTACAAGCTGGAGAAAAGAACATAGAAAATGTTAGGAATGAGAAAAGGCCATTCAACACATTGATGCTTGTCTCTTGTAATACAGCGTTTCCCCCAGGATAGCATCTAATTGCTTCTTGAACGAGCCCACTGTCTTTGCCTCAACAACCTTGCCCAGTAGGCCATTCCAAACATTTATTATTCTTTGAGTGACAAAGCACTTCCTTATGTCTCCTATGAATTTGTTTTTTGAACTTCCATTTATGCCCCCGATCCTGTCATCTGTGCAGTATCAAAAGTAGTAACATGCATTGATATTATCCATTCAGCTAAGATTTTTGTATACTTCAGTTAGACCCCCCTTAAATGTCTTTTTTTTTTCCTAAAGTTGAATAGATTGAGTGTTTTTTTTCACCTTTCAGTAACTTCTACAATTTTATCCTGGAACCAAGTCGAGCAAAAATATTTGTTGAAGCCTGACTTACATTAGACCACACTGAATGGATGTATAAAGTGTACTATAGAAATGCATTTCAGTAAGGTTTTTTTCCTCTCTCTTTTGGAGACTAAACTATCATTTGGTTTCCCTGATGCTTGTGTCTGGTTATTTTGACAAAAGTTAACCAGGAAGAGGGCAAGAATAAAAAGCTTGATATAAAATTTGGAAAAAGATGATAATCTCTAATTTTTTTCCATTTATACCGTGGGCTTTGAACCCCTCCACTACCCCTCCCCGACCCTTTCTCTCTTTCTGCAAGTAGGTGGGATGTTTAAAAGGGAATTGTGTATCATATGGGATTTTCCATGTGTCGATGCTTTGCAGAATCTATATGAAGAAATGTAAAAATTCATGATGATCCCCCCCAAAACCCACAGAATCAAACAGTTGCAGGTTCAGCCCTCATCCACCGCCACAACCAGGGTGAATAGTTCATTACCTTTTTGGATGAAATTCTACGGCATGTGTTACGCAGGAGGCCAGAACTGATGATCTAATGGTCCCTCCTGGCCCTAAAAAATAACTACGAATAATGATTATAGACGAAATATATGTCCTGCACAAAGTCAAAACCAGCAGGCTTTGGGTGGGAACAAGAAATTAAGGAAAGGAATTTTGCCTTAGCCCTTTTCCAGAAGCTGGACATACAGCTACGAGCATTAGCCTGACTGCAGCAGTGGCTGCTTATTTACTGTCGCTCAGTTTTCTCATTATATTAACAATGTGGTGGGGTTTTGTTTTTTAGGCCATCTGTGAATCTTTTTGTTTTCTCTGGATTCCTTCCTGATACACTTCTAGGAATATGGGATCCAAGCGAGATGGGCGCATTGTCCCTACAGCACATGGCTGAGCTGGGATTATTTCCTCATGGGCTTTTCATGTCTGTAAGCACATGCTTTCCACAGGATCACTGAGTTTTGGATCAGGTACATTAGTAAGGGGACTAATTAGCTTAAACAGAGCACTACATCGTTTATATTTTGGAAAGGAGCTAGTTCGACATCATCCTGTGTATTTTCTGCATGGGGTTGCAATGTGGGATCCGGACACTGCTGGATGTGTCATAGCCAAGCAAGTCATGCTTCTTTCCCCTGGTTGGGACCATAGCTGTCAGTCAACCTCACACCAGTGCTATGTTAGGCTATACTGGATCATCTGGGGGTAATGAGCAAGTCAGCCCCACAGGTCTTGGGAAATTATTTGTGTTATTATACTGACGTATGAGATGGTAATTATCAGGATCAAGCTTCAGTTCTTCTCTGAAAAAACTGTACTCTATTTGCTTTGCTCCAGGCCCTGGGAATCTCCCATGATTTGTCAAAAAATAATTGTTGGTGGTACAATAAACTTGTTATTCAATTCCCTAAGTGTTCTGGGTTGTGTGCAATCTGGAAAGCTGATCTGTTTACATTCGTGTTTTCTCTATATTCCCTTACCCATTCTTTGTCATTATCATTATTTTTACAGGTTTATTTTTCTCCAGTGTTTTCTAGTTGTTCAAACTTTGTGTTTGTATATTTATTTAAAGGCGAATTTCAAAAGACTTCAGTCTCTTGGTATACTGAAGAATTCAACTTCTCGCTAGTCCTTCATCTCCCCTGGTATTTTTGTGAATGCTCTTGTTCTCCTTACCCATCTACCTAGCGTTAACCCCTTTGGTCTCTTTGCTACTCATGTCTGTTTCTCACAAACCTGAGTCCTGGTTTTGAACCACAGTCCCCTTATATTCAGCATAACTTTGGACATTATCTGCTCCTTGTTCTGCACCTCTTTTTTTTTTTTTTTTTAACATAGGAATTCTGAGGCTTCTTGAATTGAAGGATTTTCACAAGTTTCAAACTTTTTTCTGCACAGATGGATTTCCATTTTCTCACCTAGGAGGGCTTCATTCCTACCCCATGTAACACTGCTGCTGGGAGCTGAGGGTCTGGAGCCCGACACCGGTTATTGTCAGGACAGACAGTAGAAGGGCAGGGTACCAGCCCGTGGTATGGACAAGCCCGGACAAAACCTTTCTTCTCTTGCAGGCTTCTCCTGAGATTCTAGGGATGTCGTTTAATCTTTAAGCTTCAATACCACATCTGTACAAATGCTGATTTAAACCCATCTGTAACGTGCAGCTACAGACTTTTAGAAGTGGCCAAGGGTGTCAGACGCTGCGTGAAGGGCTTTGCTGTCCAAGCTGCACTGTGGCCCAGCATGAAAGCGTCGTGGTTCTGCTACCCACAAAGGTCTTCTTCAGTCCTCACACAGTGCGTGACACCCCTGACAGATGAACCTGCAATGCAAAGGACATCTGCCATATCCCTTGGATCAGAGCTGACTGGAGGGAAAAACATCTCTAGGAGGACCAAGACCATGATAGCCTCTATGTCCTGACAGAGGCAATGCAAGAAGAGCTGTGAGACTTTCGTTATCTTTGGCAAGCTTTTCCTTCCATTCTGTCCAGTGTTTCAGATTGTTAGGACTGCTTGTCCTGTCAGACCTACCAAATATAACTAGAGCATTCACTGGATTTAAACATTTTCAAGTGTTTACAACCACATCTCTTCCCCAGGGGGATCTCCAAACTGCGCTGCTTGCTGTATTGTCTTTGGCTGGATCTTTAGAGTTTCTGAATTTATGCGTTGAAAAAAATCAATGAGCCTTGGTTAGACAAGAACCCAAACACTATGATTCCACTCTTAGGATTTCACAGGGATTATGAGAGATATAAATAAACCCCAGTTCTGTAGCCTTTAGAGTTTCTATCAAAATTTTAAGTCAATTTAAAATTATGGGCCAGATATGCTGTGTGGATCACACTTGAAACCATAGGTAGTCTTTATGTGGTAAAGTCTGAGAAGATATTTAAATATCAAATGAATTGTAACTGAGGTTTCTTCAGCTCCTGCTAGCCAACGAGAGCTAGTGACAAAGAAGCCCATGGTAATGAAAAGCCTGGTTGTATAAATATTATCGCTTAGCTCTGGGGTCTTTTGCACAGTGTAGACCTCATGTCCTGTAGCTCCCCAGGGCAGTTAGGTGGCAAACACAGGCGTGCAGACACGTCCACAGCCAGGCCCGTCCTCCCTGCACAGTGGGCAGCACAAATGTGAGCTTTCTCCTCCCCTGGACTTCAGAGATCCCCAAAGGCCCATCCTCACACTTTGAAAGTTAAATGAGGAAAGTTTGGACCTTTGTGTAAAATACAGCCCGGCTGTACCTAAAGGAGTGTTCTGGGACACCCTCACTTGGCTGTGGGCCACATGGCCAAAGTCCTCGTCACAAGCTGTCTCTCTGGTGCAGTATTTTGTGTCAAGCTGAAGCAAATAGGATTCTTCTTTTTCCTTTGAAAGAGCCATAAAAGAGGCATTGAGAGATGGAAGAAACAACCAGAAGAAACCAGGGAGGAAAAAACAAGAGAGAGAAAGAAAGAAAGAGAGAGGCAGAGGGAGAAAGTGGAGAGAAATAGCTGTCTCTCTCAATCGTCAAGGGAATAGGTGATGTGCCATCTCCCTCTCAGTATAAAAAGGTTGTGTGGGAAGGGGGAAGATGACAGATAACATATCAAAGGAAATGAATTGCAGCATTAAGATCCTGACTTTGCTTTGTCAAATTTGCAGATGATTATTGTGTAACTCTCTGCAGCTCCTCTCAGTGATGGAAATGCTCTTCAGATCCTCAAGACATAGTACTACTGCTAAAAGCAACAGCTCTTCAGAGAGGTGCTTACTTGAAGTAGCAGAAAGCTTCTTAAATCTTCTTCAGGGTTCTTCCAACACTGTTCCCCATTCTGTGTAGTCTTTATATACTCGAGCTGTATTTTTGTCCCTGACTGACACTAAAATTAGAGCTCCAAAAATACAGTGGGAATCTCTGAAGTAAACTTTAGTTCGAATTTGTAATCTTCAATTTGATGTGATAATCAACCCACTTGAGAACATTTGTTCTGATATCAAGAACTAAGGATAACTTCTGTAACACAGATCAGTGAACATACGGCAAGTGTGGTCTTATGATAAACATGCTGGAGCAAGAATTGATCAGTGATCCACCAAATTAGGTCAGATGTGATCCCAAACCACCCCTGAAAGCCATGGATTAGATTTTACTGACAGCCGAGGATTCCTGAGCAAACCCTTTGACAATATCCATTTTTGCAGGTAGCTGAGATTTGATAGATATGAAAGCTGAAGGACATCAAAATGTAACCAAAGGATTTGCTGTGATGGAACAGCAAAAGAAGAGCTTGGCATGGCCAATGGCTCAATAGCAGGCAGGAAAATTGCCTGTCCCTGTAAAAAGGATACCAAAGAGTGAACGAATGCATGAAAAGAAAGAAAAGAAACTCGCATTTGAAAATACCATGACAAAACATCTCAATGATTTTTAAAAAAGAAGAACTCAAACAACTCTTCAGGCAACTGTTTTAGACTTTATTTCATTGCTCAAGAATCAAGTCAACCTTTCATTTATTTTTCTGTTTGATCATATTCTCAGTTCTTTCTCCTCTTCTTCTGCCATTTTTCTACTACTTCTACCTCTTCTACTTTTTCAGTGGCCAAGGAAATACAGGGAATCATAGAGGAAGAGAGGAAAAGGAAGAAAGAAACGCAAAAAAGCCAAAATGCAAAAAAAAAAAAAACCCTCCTAAATATTTCCAGGCATTCTGACTATGTTCCATGTCCTTTGGAAAGGAAATTGTTTTAGAATGCTCTGTGGGTTTTCCTCCCTCTGGTTTTGAACTGCAGTAGAAACGGGGCATGGAGAACCCTTGTGCAAGCTGGTACGTCCTGAAGGTGAGATGTCTACAGCACACCTGGAGTGGGGCTCACTGCGAGGTGGGAAGGACTTCAGGTACAACAGCTCTGGGCACAGCATATGCGTAAGACCTTTACAGGTAAGGATTTGTACTCAGAAAGTTCTTCGATTTTGGGGATAAGACCAGTTGGTCAAATGAAGATACAGCTTCTGTCCTACAAATCAAGTGTCCTTAATCATAGAATCATAGAATGATTTGGGTTGGAAAGGACCTTAAGATCACCCAGTTCCAACCCTCCTGCATGGGTAGGGACACCTCACACTAGACCATGTCGCCCAAGGCTCTGTCCAACCTGGCCTTGAACACTGCCGGGGATGGAGCATTTACCGCTTCTCTGGGCAGCCTGTTCCAGTGCCTCAGCACCCTCACAGTAAAGAACTTCTTCCTTATATCTAACCTGAACTTCCCCTGTTTGAGTTTAAACACATTCCCCCTTGTCCTATCGATACAGTTCCTGATGAAGAGTCCCTCTCCATCATCCAAATATTCGTTTTCTGTAATATTCTTATTCTGTAATATTATTTTTCTGTAGTAGATACAGTATCCTTTGAGGCATTCTCAGACTTTCAGCTCCTTAAAATTAGTGCTTTGCCCTGGGAAACAAAATAACTGTTGAAAAAAAACCCCACATAAAAGGATTGTGTCCAGTGTGACCTACCTCTGTCTGGGGGTGCAAGCAGAGGACTTCAGGGAAGAGTATTTCCTCCTAACCAGCCTGAGTTGGTTCCTAAACACTGAAACACAGAACAATAAAGGTAATTTATAACTACATCTCTTGGCCTTTCACCAGCCCTTAGCATTTATTTTTTTTTATGGCTTTAAAATGCTAAAAGAAAGGGAGAGTTGTAAACGGAAAAAAAAAATCAAATTGAAACAAACCTCTTAGAAACAAACTCAGATTCAAGAGATCACTTTTTCCCTTCCAAATCAGGGTTGGAAATCACATTGCCATCAGTGAGGATCCCAGACAAGGCATATCCAAATGGGAACAAAGTTATTTGAATGAAAAATTCAGCCATCCTCCTTCCTCCGTCTTCCTCTGTCAGCTGCCAGAGCTGGCACACAGAAAGAGACCTCTTTGGCCTCATAACGTTTGAAGTGAAACTTTTTGGGGAATACTGAAAGTCACTCACAGACCCAGGGGAACGATGAGCCATTTTTTCCACCCTCCCTTCTTTGTAGTTTACTTTCCCTTATATACTTTTTTTTCTTACTGCAGCTTTTCTGATCATAGTATCACAGTGACTTTATCACAGTCACCTCTTCATTGTGAACCAGCCCATCCCTTGGAGGCAGAGAGCCATTGTGGAGGTGGTAAGTAATTTGTTTTGTTCAATGGATTTCTTGTTATGCATGCATGCAAAGCCCCTTTTATCTCACATTTAAATTTGTGTTTTCCCTCTTACGATTGGTTTTGTGACATCAAAAAGCTTTCAGCATCTTCAAAAATCAAGAAGAACAAACTCTTAGAAAAATAAAATAAAAATAAAAAGAAATCATTCCTAACACATCCAGCATTTCAGTGCAGCTGTAGAAAAGAAGAGATTCACATGGGATACTGGCTACTAACGACTATGGAAATAAGCCTGATTTTTTGATCTCTAGGCCCAAACATTATTCATATTTTTTTCCTTAGCCTCAAACAATGTCTTCAGATAGCCCAGGTAAAAGCAAGCCAGAAACAAAACAACATCATAGAGGAGTTGCTTTATGCAGATACTTTCAGCTACACTACACAACTCACATTGTCTTTGAACCCAGTGTGATGAGAGAATGATTTGAGACTCCAGGGACGACTCCTGGATACGTTTTTACTTCAGCATATTGTAGCGAGACAGAAATCTTTGGCTTATGAAATGTGTTCAGCAATCATCTGCATTTGGGGGGACTGTATTATTTCTATTGCTCTAGTAACACTTTGGACAACGTTGAGAGCTGAGGTCAAGGAGCAGGCATGCTGTACTTATGAGGTTATGCAGACTCTCTTTAACCTTTAAGAAAATGGCTTGTCCATGCTGAGTGGGAGGCCAAGAGCAGGAGTGGGAAAGTCTCCGCTTGAAAATGAGGAGAAGTGGTTACACTTGTTAGGCTGCTTTTCAGGAAAGGAGCCACATACATCCTTTGATTTTCAGTCACCTGCCTACTTTTCTAAGAATGCTTTTATCAATCAATTGACTTTTGGGGAACTGGTTAGCGTTTGCCCAAGTATCTACAATGAATTGAAATATTTAACCTCAATGTAAGTTAATTGTACATAGCCCATGTACTCTGACATGCAGTATGCAGATTATTAGATTCAAATAACTTGAGAAAGGCCCTTGAAACAGTCCACAGAATGGCTGTCAGATGTTGTCTAAGAAATTGCATCATCAACTGGCACATCCATTCGTCTACAAATCTATCTTGTTTCTGTAAAATTCAGGTTCTATCTAGAAGTAACTGAATAGCAAAGATTTTTTAAAAATTGATCCTCTATGACATTTTCCATTCAATGCTCATTCTTTGATAAAGATGTGTAGACCATAGGGCAAAGGATCTTCTGCAAAACAGCAAGGCACTGCAACCAGCAAAGGCCCTCCTGCCTCCTAGGCATCCTGGCTCTGCAAGTCATTGTGAATAAATGATGCTGGCTGGGACATGTCTGCTTTTAATAGAATGCTTTTTAGTGTGGAAAAACCAGAACCCTGTCCCACTGAAAATTTACAGTTGTGAAGCTGGAGTCACTTTATTGGCCAAGATGAAGCACTTAGCGAAAATCAGGCAGGTCAGATTTAAGCATGAGCATGATGTTACATCTCACACTGTAGGACAGATCTGGGATACAGTGTTTTGGGTTTGTGTGACAAAGTTTTGGAAACAGGAGGGCTGCAGGGGTGGCTTCTGTGAGAGAATGCTAGAAGCAACCAGAGGGGAGGAGGTAGATCAGGAATAAAGTTGAGCCTGGGAAGAAGGGAGGGGTCAGGGAAGGTGTTGTAAGATCTGGTTTTATTTCTCATTACCCTACTCTGATTTGATGGGTAAGAAATTCAACCAAATGCCCTAAGTCTGTTTTGCCCAACACAGTAACTGGTGACTGCCTCTCCATGTCCTTATCTTGACCCACCAGCCTTTCATCATATTTTGTCTCCCTTCAGCTGAGGAGGGCAGTGACAGAGTGGCTTTGGTGGGCACCTTGTGTACAGACAGGTCAACCCACCACATACAGAGACTGCAATCCTGCACTTCCAATAAAATCTTTTTTCTTGGACAGGAGATTTTCCTTGCCCCAAGTCAGGAACTATTGCACTTCCAGAACTGTGGCAGAAAGGGGAGGACTGAGGTTCACAACTGCTTCTGTGACCCCTCACTTCCCTACACACATAGAGAACACATCTCTCACCATTTGGCCCAACTGCATGCACTAGAGCTCAAAAAATGCAGGAGAAACATCACATAGACCAAAGCAGAGGTGTGACCTAAATTCTGTATTGTGCACCAGCCATCCCCCTCTTTCAAATTGCTCACCATATCCAAGGCAGCCACAGGAAAGAGAAAACTCTGCAATAAACAAAAACCTTACTGAGAGATAATTTCTGCAAGGACGCTTGCAGGATGTTTTAAGGTAACATGCAAATTTTGTTATCCCAGCTATCTAACCTGTGAGTGCTATTAGGACCCTGGACCCAGAACCATAGGGATATTAAGGTGCCTAATTCTGGTAAAAGAGTGCCTTTCTAGCTTACCAGTGAAATTGGTTCTTCCCTTCTCAGCTCCTTTGTGAATGTGGGCCAAAGGTACTAATCATCCTGAGAAAAAGATTTTGGGTCCTGTGGGAGGCTTTCCAGTGCCTTGGATGGGAACAGGAGTGAACCCTCATTGCCTGATTAAAAAAGTAATTTGAGGCCATTACCAGCCAAAGAAGGAGGAAGGAGGTCTTCTAGCAGGGCATGAAACCTTCCCCTTTCAGCCCCATGCTCACCACTGCCCTTAGATTTTAGGGGCTTTTCATTCTGGCAAGTATATTTTATGAACCTGATGCACACTTAGCTAGAACAATCCCACACTGGGATCTAATTTCAGACCTACAAAGGTTGATTTATCCTTTTTCAGGCTATGTACTCATTTGAACTAAAATTACCCTGCTGCCAGTCTCCTTGATAGCAATTACATCTAAAGAGAGAGAACCACTGAACTTCATGTATTGGTAATGGTCTTTCCATCTATATTTTTCCTTGGGGATAAAGTTGTATGGGAAAATTAGACACATTAGCCTAGGAAAAATAGTGAACAAAAATACATATTTTATACTTTTTAAAAGTATCCTCATGCTACCAATTAGAAATATTATTTAATGCAGGTATTTTAGCACTATGCATTATGGTGCCAGTCTGTATATAAAGCAGAACAAAACCATGTTTGATAGTTATTTAAGGGCATCCTAAATACACTCAAGAATAGTACATTTTAATTTTCAATAATGCCAGCAGACTCCAGCATTCAGATTTTAGCATAACCAGCAGGAAAACTGTTTGATGTTTTAATTATGTCCCAGAAAATGCTGAATGTGTTATAAAAGAAATCTGAAGAGGGGAGGGGGGGAAAAAAAGGGATTTTATTACTGCTCAAGAGGAAGGACGTTTTACAACATAGCATTAAAAATGTAAAATGGAATAAAAAAGAATCCGGATAGTCAAAAGTTTGTCTGCAACAAAGTAGGCCAGAGAAGCAAAATAATATGTCTGTTAGAAGCAGTAGGCAGTGAGAAGTGGAAGAGAGCATTTACATAGGGAGAGGGCTGAAGGGAAGAAAAAGCCTTAAAACAACCCCAAAGTCTTTTAAATTATGTTTAAGACTAGCCAGAACCCAGTAACCGTTCCCAACAAGGTGTCTCGGAGGATTTCAGAGTTCCTGATTAATGTGATGACCTACTGCTCTCTGATGCAATGCGTTTAAACCCCAGCTGGGTATTCGCAGTCAGGATGAGGCTGTTGGGACTTCCTGGGGCTCTATCCTGCTGGCACCAGGGTCAGGCTCCGCAGCAAGACTCAGGAAAGGTGTCCCCAAGGGAGAGGAAAACGAGAACCTGAATCGTTGAGGATGAATTGAACCAGATGTACAAAGCTCCAGCAATTCAAGCAGCAATAGGAAGTAGTGAGGGGAGGGTTCGGGGGGTGGGGTGGAAATTGCTGAGATTTAACTCTTCCTTCCCTTAGCAGGTGTGGGAGGAGGATGAGGGGGGATGCTGCCACATCCCATGGTGCTGCCCAGTGTCCCCAGTGCAGGGACTGATGCAGGTTGCTGAAAGCCACAGCGGGATGGGTCTGGTTGGGGGGGGGGCAGAGCCAAAACCTCTCCTCCACTCATCATGCCCGTGCCAAGCTCAGGACATGTTGCCGTTCCTTGCACACACATATATACACGATTTAACTCATTCCTGGCACTTGACTCTTTCTCCATCCTACTATCATGAGCTACCTTAAGAAAGTGACATCTTCAATTTGGTTCAGATACATAATTTATGTTGTGTCGATACATTTGTTACTCTTAAAGCAGGCTCTCAAAACACTATCCCAAGAAATGTTTACTTCAGATTTTTTAAAACATCAGTAACATTAGATTTGTATATGTGCATTTATACTCACACACATATACAATAAATCTGAAAGGAGGATCCATGATTGCACTGGATATACCCATCTTAGTGTCATTAATGCTTTAAAAAAGCCAGCACGAAGCTTTCTGCTGCTATGGCTTGTTAAAAAATATAATCCTTTACTCATAAAATCATAAATTATGTATCTAAACAAACAAACAAAAAAAGCTTTTTTTGTTATGTAGTTCATAATGGCAAAATGATGAAAGAATTTGGAGTCAGATGTCAATGAGACGATGTTGTGAATTGTCCTTCAGCAGTATAGTATTTCAGAATGTCCAGTGTCACACCTGGGTATTATATGTTTCTTATTTACCATTTCATCTCTTAGAGCTTCTGTGCTTTGTTATTTGGTACCTTGACTGTTTGCTTAAACTCTGTATGCAAATACGAAGCTCAAATACAAAGCTGGAGTATTAAGATTAAAGAAGAACTGAGATTCCAAGATTAAAAAGTGTGATAAATGTTTCTTGTAAATAGATACTGTTAATCTGATTTTTGGAGGCTATCTGGCAATGATTTAAAAAAAAAATAAAAATCAGCATTGTAAATGATCCAAAATGCTTCAAAAAGCATGCATAGTAGAAAACCTTCCCATAGCTGTAAATGAACTGCACAGTCTGATGCCTGCCACAAAAGTTATTGTTAGAGGAGCAGCTAAGCCCAAAATGACTCCATTTGAATACTTTTCCCTTATTGCACCCTATTCTCTTGTATCTTTTTTATCTGATTATAGTCTGAGCAATCTACAGAGGGTTTGTATTCCTGGTAACAATTCACTCAGAGGAGGCATGAGGGAGGTGGATGCTCTTCCCCAAGGCCAGGCAGATGCTCTGTGCCCAGGCACAGCCTCCCGGTCCCTCTCCCGATGCAGAGCTGTTTCTCAGGCCACCTGGAGACACGAACACCTTTGGACCAGAGCTCTCAGGTACCAAAATAGTCCCACGGCATTAGACATACAGGCTATTGGCTTCTCCTCCCCACCCTCTCATCCCTCCTGCATCAGAAGTGGAACTTGTTACCAAGATAGCAGCTGGCATTGTTATTCAAGACTGTAAACTTTCACCTTTTGAATAGTATTTCTGTGTCTGTGTGAAGGCTGGAAGTCTAAGAGTTCAGGGAGAAAAAAACCTGCTTGACAAGCAAAGCTTTTTCTTTAAAAAGAAAGAGGAAGAGGGGGAAAAAAAAATGCTCCAAGCTCGTGGGAATAGGTGAAAGTGACAGACGCTAGAGACAAAGATGAGAAGTGATCCTGAATGCGCCAGCATCGGAGGCTGCTGGGAGAGCGACCGGCAGTGCTACCCTGGCAGCTCACCCTGGAGAGGATGCAATCAAAAACCTGTCAGCTGGCACTGGGAGGTGGGAGGCTTCAGCCAGATTGCTAGGAGAGGTGCTTTAGATGCAATTGCTTCCTACGGCCTTTTTTGCTTATTTCCATCGTTTGCACTTGTTTCTGGTCATGGCTGGAGAGGAAGCAGCTTTCCCCCCACTGCCTACGGACAGATTGCTTGGGCAGAGCCCTTAGCTGCTGCCTGGGCAGGCAGAAACAGGCAGGGGTGCAGGCAGGGGGTCCTTGCCTCCCTTTCTGATGCTGAGCAACTCCCAGCTGCTGTGCATGGAAAGAAGCTACAAATCACTGGTCACTTGCAGGCTGTTTCTCCGTTTCTGTGTTTTTCACCTTTTTTGATTTGTGGACCATGAAGTGTTTTCCAGAGGAGTGGGTCCCTTTTGAAATGCACATTCTTAAAGTGCTGGACTGCATAAATGCACTTGTTTTTCTTAGCCACTTCTCACAGACACCTTAGAAGTAGACCACAGAGCTCCCCAGAGGTCTGCAGACCTCCAGGTTGAAAACTAGCACTCTAATATTAATCCTTTCAGCTGTCCAGTTCAGGAAATGTGATTATTTTGCAACTGAAAGAACAGGGGCAAAGAAAGGTGATGCCAAAAAGCAGGAATTTTAAAAGCACTGCTCTGATCTAGGAGCACAGCGACCACTGGAAGTGAGGGCTGTCTTTCCTACACATCTTGCAGATGCTATTGAAATAATTCCCAAAGCATTCCCCTTTCATTAGGTGTCTAAATTCACATCCATAGGTGCTAAGTGCTGACAAATCCCTCCGACCTCAGAGCCATGCATGCTGTGCCCACCACCTATGAAAATCAGCTTGGTTTGATCCGTCACTTTTTAGACAGCCCTATTTGAAGGACTGGGCCATGGAAGGAGTCAGTGTCAGGTTTTGGAGGAGTTGCCAAGTTTTTAAAGCTAGTTGCTGTCCATAAGCACTAGGAGCATGTCTCTACCTACTCTCGTGGGATTCCTATCCCTTAAAGAGGATCACACTTTGATTCCTGCAAGTACGTTCAAATGGCATTTGGCATCCACAGATTTGTAGATTTTTGAGGCCAGGAGTACATCCTTTTTTCATCCATTTTCCCCTACATTCAGCCCAGTAACTTGCATCTGACTAGAGCATAGCTTTGTTTGATTAAAGCACATCTGCCAGAAAAGCATTCAGACCTGATTTGAAGACATCAGGAAAGAGAGAATCCACCTCTTCCCTTGGTGGTTCATTCCACTGGCTAATCACCCTCAGTGTTAAATATTTGTGCCATTCTTGCTAGATTAAAGAGCATTTCAGTACGTGGCATTCCTATGAGATAATGCTTGCAATGAAGTAACCTTTTAATCTTCTTTTTGATAAATTAAACAGTGTGAGATCTTTAGGTTTCTCACTGTCAAACATTATCTACAGTCAGTAAATCATTTCTGTGGCTCTTTTCTGAGCCTCCTCCAGTTTTGTAATGCCCTTTTTTAACAAGACAACAGGATGCCATAGTCTAGCATATGCTTGCCTGGGCTGTATTCTCTAGCCTGCTTTTTTTCCTCTCTGCTACGAGGGTGAGAAACATCCCACCTCAGTTTAGCCAAACTAGAAGTTTTGGCATCTAAAAGCCGGTCATATAATTTCAGCTCATCTTCCAGGCTCCCTCCATAGTCAGTGGAGACAGATGGGCATTTCTGGAGGGCACGCTTTCCCATTGATGTAATTTTGCTATGGGGCGTTATCAAGACGCTTTCTCTTAGAATTCTTCTCACCTTGCCAAGAGTCTCAGTGTTTTGCAAGTGCAACCCCCACATCAGCAGCACCCTCTTTTGTCCCTCTCTCAGGTTCTCTGCTCTCCCATCCCTGTAACCAGTGAAGACTTTGAGAAAACAAGTCAGAAACATTTTCAATGAGGTGAAATATTCCAAAAACCATTTGCAGAAATGTTCTGATAGGGACATAATTTTTGCTGAGACTAATTCATACACATGAGGCTGTTGATGTTTATTAACTGAATCCATTGAAGAGAACACCAGCAAGTTACAGACCAGTACTACTCACTGATAAATTTTGTTAAGGAAAAATCATATTCAGTGATGACTCTCTGCTGACAATTGTCTTTTGGATATCTGCCAAGTAGCCAGCTCTTCACCCATTCATCCTGTACCTTATTAATATTGCAAGTACCAATTTTTCCATTGAAATATTATGTGAATGAAACTTAACAGCAATTCCGTAATTATCTTGGTTAAGAAATTCACTATAAAGTACCTCTAATCTTCGTTTGCATTTTTCTGTCTTTTTTTCTTATTCCTTTCTATTTATTTTTTGATTGATTGGCTCTTTTGAGCCAACTACATATGTTGCTTGCTTGGACTCTCCTGTTTGTACCATTGGTACAACTATAGGTATCTAGTGACCACTGCCTTTTATGGCTGTAATTAGTAACTCCTGGCAGACAGGACTGATGTATTGAATTTGTACCTTTCTCATTAAAGGAATTATTCTTCTTTTTCTCTCTGTCTTATTTTGTTGAGAAATCCAAGTAATGCTTTATTTACCGCTGCATGAGACCTCCAGCATATACCTCCCAAACTGAGGACCCCCTAACAGTGCAGTTCTTCCCCTTGATGTGTTCCAAACAGGTCTTAAGGAGTAACGCATCCTGTTTTCTGGTTTGATTTAATGGTCTACAAAGTCTCCTACCACTGCCACCTCCCGAGCTTTCTGAGTCAGCTCAGTGATTGAAGAGGCACTCAAAGTCCTGGGGTTCACTCTAGGCTCTCAATAGCTAGAAAACCAGCTAATGGCACTTTTAATGTTTGTACCTCATCTCTTTTACCCCGTCTGTTGTTCCTGAACAGGATGAGATGGCTCCAGGAAACAGTACCACAAAGTTAGCAGCGTGAAGTGGCTGATGATGGTGATGTGGTGTCATTTCCAGAAAGTCTTCTGCTGCTGGTATCTCGTGAAGCATCTTGACAGCATAATGGCATCCCACAACTCTTTGTGCATCTTCAGGTAAGTGCGCAGTGTACCCACAGGGCAGCCAAATCATAGGATCAGAGGAGTTAAAGACAGGCAAGATCTGTCAGATCACAGAGCACATGCCCCTTCCAGTGAGTGCTGTCGTTCCTGATACAGCACGCTTCAGATCTCAAGCAGGTACTACAACTGATCTCAGCCAAAAGGCCAAAGGGAGTTGGATGTATTTTTTTGCATCTAAAACCTAATATTCACAACGGTTCAGAAAGGCCTCTGTTATGTGCTGGTGGATGCAAAGCTGAGCCCAACACTTGAGTCTGGTTGCTGTCCTGCCCTGACTGGTGGTGAGTCTGGTTTTGCTCCCAAAGAGGAGAAAACGTCCCAAAGCAGCCCCCTTCGTCCACCTTTCCCCCAGAGTGAGCCATGTTGGATATTAAAAAAGTGAGCCATCTCTGCTCTTCCAGAAAGGTGTTTTTTCTGAGGCAGCCTCTAGACAATGCATGGAGAAATGGAGCCCCAACACCAACTAGAGGAAAGAACACAATAACGCCAACGGCTGTGAAATGTGTGACACAAAGTCACACTGATCAAAGCCAAGTACTTTAATAGCTTAGAGGCAAAAAATCCCCAAGATCTGTTGTTGATTATTTTTTTTTCAAGATGACAACAAGGTAGAAATTTGGCATCTCCTCTGCTGGTGCCTGAGACACAGAAGGGGAATGGGAAGGATAATGAATGCCATGGTGATGAGGACAAGCCTCTGAACAGGAGGGAACAGGATTTGGACCCAGAGCTAAACAGAAAAAGGAACGGGAAGAAGCAGAATTTGGAAGGCTTAGTGGGTGTGAGAAGGGCAGATGAGAGCGTGCCCAGGACTGTGGACAAGAGATGGGAACTGGGAGGAGTAGAAAACTGCAAGGGAAACAGGAGTGGGGGTCACGAGAGTGGGTATGGTTACAACTAGAGAAAACATTTGGGAAAGGTTGATGAGGAAAGATCAGAAGGAAAAAGGCAGGTATGTATGTGCACAGTGAGATAATAGGAGCAGAGCAGAGGGCCTGGCAGGGTGGAGGTTGAGTAGGGAGGCTGGAAAGATGCAGTCACATCCATGTGAGCTAAGCCACAGCTCACTTCTGTATGCCTGCTGCTACACCCTGTTTGGTGAGAGCACAGCCCTCCACAAGGCTACATTGGGGATGATGCCCAAAGACCCATTTATCTGGGCTGGGGCTCACTGGAGAGAAATTTGGAAGCCCTTCTCTTCTAGTCTAGACTCCACTTAGCTGAGCAACCCATGGAAATCACTGCAAATTATGGAGGTTCAAGCAGACTTCTCTATACTTGTGCTAGGCCTGACTGCTTCTCCCTTTTGCCCCCTACTATTTAGTGTACAAATCCATTAGCATTGCTTTTTCTTTCTGCATTCAAGAAACTGCAGTCTATCACTTGAACTATTCACATGACATTTTATCCTTTCTTTGGAAGGCAATCTTGTCTTCAGTCAAAGACCTCTTGACAAAAGGAAATAGGAGCAAGAACTTGAGGTGGCATAATGCAGCAAAGTGCTTTCTGTACACCTGCATAATATGATTCAGTCTGCCTTTACTTTCAAAATTATGCTGAAAGATTTCTCTTGTTTATGTTTTTTTTGTGTGTGCCCTGACCCATTGCTCATTTAACCTTGAGGATCCCTTCATTTCTCCTTCCCCCTACTGCTTCCCTCGTCTACACCTCCAGCAGTTATTATTCTCTTTGTTGGTTTGCAGTTTCTATAATTATGTTGCTTCAGTCAACATTCTAGCATTTATTTAGTCTTTTTTTCATACCAAGGAGGCTGAATGCAACAGTCAGGTCTGTGTAAGCATTTTAGATGATTTGTCAAACAGAATCTAACGTCTCATTTTTAGGACATCTTCAGGGCCAGTGATGAAAGGATTTAGGCCGGTTCAGGATTTTTTATGTAAAGAATGAAAGGGCATATTTCAGGGAAAAAGTGTGTAAAAATAAAAGGTATGATGAGAATGACTGTGCAGTACTGGAGTTCCTGTGCTAGTCCTTGTCTTAGCAAGGTCTGCAGTTGATTTTGGTTGAGTCATGTTGTCCTCTGAGAGGGTGCTGAACAGATTCCCTGTGGGAGGTTGAGAGAAACAGGAATTATTTTCTTCCTATGAAAAGGTAGCTCTTACAGCTCCCACAGGACAGGTAGAAATTGTGCTGTATTATTGACACCCGCATCCTTAGGATGTTCCTGTTACAGATCTTGCTTTGGGTTTCGCTGAGCAACATGCTGAGGATAGTTGCCATGTCCTAGCCATCTCCTCTCTTTTTCAGACTGTGTGGAGTCCTTTGTTTCCCAGCATGGCTGGCATATATACGGTCACTTTTTGCTTTTTCAAACTGCTTTATGACAATTTATTTGCCATCTCCTGTATAAGCTTCAAATCTTAGGCCTGACCCAAAGCATGTTGGCTTCATTAGGGGTCTGTCTGCTGTGATGAGGTAGGTGTTTGTAGGCTGGTTTCCAAGATCACCTGAGAGGCAAAAGGTGGAGAGGCAGTCTGAGGGCAACTCCAGCAGTGAGTGTGTCTTTCCTTGCAGAAAGGTCCCTTAAATCCTCTGATCTCTGCTTCCCAACCATATAAATGTGTCTGTTTCCAGAAGGGTTGCTAGCATTTGTTAATGCTGGTATATTTGTTTGAGACAGGCCTTCTCAATGAACACCTACCAAGGAAAATCTACTTCATTTACCTTTACTCTAAAAGTCAGCAATATTTTAGACTCTTTCAGTGGCCTTTGGGCTGGTGGTTTTGAATTTGGACCTTCTCACCATATAAAAGCCACCTCCTTTTCTCAAAAGAAGAGCATAATAAAATTCAATCTCTTCCTTTGTGTCTGAGTATAGGCATCACCTTGGCATTAAATCTTTATTGTTAATTGTGTGATGTAATTGTTTCCTGCCAATGAAAGAAGGAGACATTGGTCACTTTTGTCTGGACCTCTAGAAAGGCTTTGATGTGGCTAATCCTTCTAGCGAGTTCACCTCAGCCTCACTGGGAGATGCAAAAAAGTCTTAACTGGTATGAGCCAGGCAAGACCTTCATATGCATGGTATTGTATGGGCCAGCCTATTTAGTGAGTACACATCTTGGAAGATGGTGTGCCCTTGCAGTCCCTTAAGCAGGAGGGGTTGTGAGCAATGCATCTAGGGAAAAGCACTTCTAAAGCAGAAATTAGGTTGGCAAGGATGGTGGGGGGCTTAAAAGCATGTTAGAAATACTAATGCCTGCATTGTTTAGGAGCCTGGTGTAGCCTTAAATATTGCAAAATTAGTACAGTACTAAAGCTGTGGTGCTGGCAGTTAATAGGCTTTCCCACCTCATGGCAAATGGTACCCCCCTACCTTTTACCCTCCATTCCCTTGTTTTATAATTAACGCTGCTTCTTCTCAGTAAGAAGTTGTAAATTATGATGAATTGTGTTTAGCTACCAGCAGGTAGTGTCTCTTCATCATTCACCAGGTCAAAAAGAAGAAAGGTTACACAATATTCATCAGCTGCAACCTGTGGTTTCAATGCTAAAAAATCTAAGTACCAACTTCTTCTCCTAGTATGTCCAAAACATTAAAAAGCATCTGCTTTTTAAACAGGACATTTCTAGATCTGCGACATGAAAAGGCAGAAAATAAGGTCAACCTTGCCAGAAGTATTTATAGCTGATTTTACTTGCTAGCAGACCAATACAGAAGGATCACCTTTTTGATACAGCACACAATGTTTAAATGTGGCTTCCCAAATATTTTTTGCTCAGCAATGTTGTTCCAAGCAAGTAGCTTCAAATGTCCTAGTGTTCATTGCTGCCCCTGTGCTGGCATCCTAGAACTGCTGAAGCCTAGTGGTCAGGAGTTACACTGGATAGATCCCACGCTTAGGATGGAAACCTCAAATGACCTACAATTTTCAGTATCCCTGATGATGAATCCTGCTCCCATTCACACAGTTGTCAGGGTCAAGTCTGTTCAGTCACAGCTATTTGGAATCCTGTAGATGATTCTTAAACCCTGCTCACCCTTTTGATGACTGTCATAATCTGTGCTCCATATTTAATCTCAGACGGCAATTTGTGGCAGGAATCATTATTTTCACAGCCAGAAAGAATGAGAAGTTGGTAATTGTGTCCGCTAAAAATCCCAACTGACTTATGATTTTTGGGACATTATTTATTCTCCACCACTTGTGCGTATATTCCTGTTCAGTATAGCCTGCAGTTTTATAGATACTTTTTCTGCCCCAGAAACGTTTGCATTTTGATACTGAAACCATCATACCAGATAGTCATTGGTACAAACATGGTATTTCTAGTACTGCATAGTCCCCTACAGTCTGTAATAGCTGCTATGTAAGTGAATCACTAATGATGATATCCTTATTTGAATGCAAAATCTGACTACTGACATTTTCCCTGTGTTACTTAGCTCTGTAAGTCTGTGCTCTGTAAATTCACTGGAGTCATTTGAGCTTTGTTGTTTTCTACCAGTGAAGGACACGACTTTTGCTCTCTGATGGCTGAGGTGCAAGCAATTCAAATCTTTTAAGCTAATGATCCTGGACCTTTATCTCTCTCTTCTTCCCTCTCACTTTTTGCAATAGAGATGCCACCTATTGCTTTTATGTTTCTCTGTGATCCATTGACCTCCAAGGTCCTCTTCTTATCTCTGCGGCTCTACATGGGATAAGATACTAGTGCACATCCCAGTACCAACCCAACTCAACACACACACTTTTTGAGAGGCAGGGGACCATTTTGGGATTATGCCCCTCAGCAAAGGCTTTTACAGTAGATGTAATTGCAGAAATACCTCTGAATATACCTTGTTGGTATTGTTTTGCTCTGGATAGAGGAAGTATAGACAGTTCTCAGAATAATCAGGAATTATTAGGGGTTTTTTTCTTTTCCATCTTTGCTTCCCTAGCTAATCATTTTTTTCTCTTTAAACTTATCCGTGGATTTATACTATCTCACCTCCAACTTGGGAGCCAGCTTAAAAAGAGCTTACCCACCAGGTGGCATTTTCTCACGTGTCCAGCCTTAATTCTAACATGAATGCTTTGTACATATAATTATAAAACCAGGGGCCACTACAGTGCACCTGTAGAGCAGAAACTTAACTGTTCTCGATTCTGTTCTAATTATCGAGCCTTAGAGCAAAAACTAGGTTTCAAAGAAAACTTTCTGTACAGGCCTCAATAGAGTTAAAGGAGAAACATTTTAAGTTGATGAGCTGACACTTGTAGAAGCAAATATATTAAATAAATCATGATTCGTTTTGGGGCTAAATCTGACTTACATCAGCTCTGGAAAAACTAGATCCTAATGAGTGACAGTTTGGTGTTTTCTGTCACTTCCTACAGTAATGGCCCCAAGCTGACACTGCTCTGTGGGAGTCTAATACTTCTGAACAAAAGTTTTTTTGGAGTGAGATAGACAAGGTAGAAATCCCAAGGTGACTGGAAGGAATGTCTAATGACTGGAAAGACATATTTACTGGCAGACTGTATGTAAGCTGTGACAGTTGACAGGGCTTGATTGTAATAAATATAGTTGATGAAGAGAAGGCTGACAGGTGAGGACAGAGAGAGAAAAAGAGTCAAAAGATCTGCATTGGCTGAACCCTATTAACGGTAAGTTGGTAACAAAACCCAGAGTCATAAAAGAAAACAGGTATCGCAAACTGATGTCTAAACACTGAAATGTGTAGGACTTGCAGGTTGCTGTAACAAGCTCAGATTTGTTGACCTTTCTTCTAGCTATTTTATAAGTGCTGTTTTCAGTTGAAATTCACACCAGCAGCAGGCAGGCACCTGATATTTTTAAATATCATGTATGATTAATCATGTAACAGAATAAACCCTGATCAAGGCCATAATTATTGCTTCAATCTCTAACTTTTGTGGCTTTGATCGGAGGATTTGATGTTACAAAATGTGCCTTCATGTGCTGTGAAGGATCTTGCTGGAGATTGGTTCTGCTGAAGACAAAACGAATTCCTGTAAAGGAAATTAAGCAACATAAAACCTGAAAATATTTCTTTAAGTGCTCAGGCTCACCACGTACACACACACACACACACATACACAGATGGAGTGATTGACCCTGAAAATGAAACAACCCTGGCATATTAAATCATGACACTTTATAACTGACTGGTCAGAGTTTCAACAATAGGATTTCCAATGAGCTCTGCACTTTCTTCCCCCAGGCAAATGTCACACACTGAAACTAAACAGGATCTTTTTTTTGCCTTGTTCATCCCCACGTGCTGTTTTCTGTGCCCAAGATACAAATCTGTATTCGAAAATGCCTTAACCCTTTGGAAGGGCAACCCTCCCTCTCCATGCCCCAGGAGAACGGAGTTTTGCGGCAGGTGTGGGACGTAGGGGACATCATGCTTGCGTTGGCACCAAGGTCAGTCTGCACTTTTATTGTACTCTTATTTCAAAAGGCATGAAAGGGAAAAAACAGTCAGAGGGGAATATCTGGAGGAAAGCACACAGGAATTGCACAAACTTAATGTAAAGGTTAATAATGAGGAACATCCCTTGTTGGGAATATCAAATGAGAGTCTCTCCAAACTCTGGAAATGGGCCCATTGAACACCAGGGTCACTGTTTTCTTGCTTTCATCACTGCATGGACAGAGGTGAAAATGCCTTCACTTTCTTGCTTACATGAAATACAAAAGCATTTGTAAAATATTTAGACAACTAAAATATTGAGAGAACTTTTCTTTTTAAAAGTTGCTGTTGTTCTGAATGGATCTCCTCCTTCCCTCCCCACCAGATGCCACAGTCTCTTCAAGTGGTGCTGCCACTAAATGAATTGTGGGGAATGCCAAGAAAAAAAGAATGGGACCATATAGGCACACAACAAAGACCCACAAAGGAGCACAATGCTTACGTGTCAATCACGCTGATGCTCCCTCTTTGCCGGCTGCATGTCTCCAACACGGCAGTGGATCCAGCCACTCTGCTTCTCACAGCTGCCTCTTTGGAATCACAGGATTCAGAGCCATGTCTCGTCAACATGGGAGTTGTCAGCCTAATTGGCACATACACTCACACTTTCTGTACTCCTCTAGTTGTCAGTGGTGGCTCACGCATGTATGCACACTGTACAGGTAGGCATGAGCGTGTCCTTTCATGTAGAAAGTTCTTCACACAGGCGCATGTGGATTGATATCCACAAATATCCATATACTTTGTATACCGATGTATTTGCATGTAGTTGTATACTTGGACTTAGTTATACACACACCTTATCTACTGTCGTCTGGATGTTGTGTTAACGTGGCAAAGTTAATCTGTGGTCGTTTACTTCAGTGGCCATCCTTTGATACTCAGGCAGAAGATGGGGCATCATTGCGTTTAAGTAGAACAAATACACTTAATTGCACGTACATATTTACAAACATATCCAGAGTTTCTGCTCAGCAATCCAGCTTCATGAAGCCTGAAATCCACATAAATGAATTTCCTATGTACTGAAGGCCTTGAGACAGGCAACTGGAAGCACAAGACGAAGAGAAAGATATTTAAACTGCGCTGCAATCCTTTTCTTTTTGCATGTGTTTATTTATTCCTGTAGGTACTTTTCAGATTATTTTGGTTTAGCCTTTTACAGAGACTTTACTACAACTTTAAGCTGATGAGAACATGCAACCTTTCTTTCCTCAAAAAGCAGAGTGTAAGAGCCAATGTAAGTAGCTGTAGATCTCTCAACTTTGCTTTGTCATCTCTCTAAGTTTCTAGGATGCATTCGAAGTCAGAATTTCACACATTCTTGTCAGAAGATGTAAGCAGAAGACAAAGCATTCAACAATGCCAAAAAGGTGAAAACATTAGTGGATAGTTTTTTGCTGCTGGGTTTTTAATGGGAATATAATATCAACACAGGACATTAATTTTTAGTGTTTTATGTTCTAATCAAAATAGCACTGAAAGTAAGAAACAACTGCAAATATCAGGGAAAAATTTCTGAGGTTAAAGTTGTAAGAAAAGAGAATATTCTCCTTCTGGAAACTGGGAATACTCTGTAGAGTGAATTGCTATTGCTGAGACAGGGTTAACCTTGCATCTGTAGGACTTGACATTAAAATGGAAGTTGTATAATAGTTTTGCCACATATTTTACGTCTTTGAATCTACATTGATTTTAGATAGTTTCTGAGAGACAAGTTTCCCAAGAGAGTTATAATCTTCAGTCTGTCATATATGGTGTGAGATATATTACAGAAGACCCCAATAATGGTTCTGAGCCTCACTTGAGACAAAACTTTTCTAAGCCTACAGTTGAGAGCAAACTTTCAAAAAGGACAAAACCAAACTGATCTTGTGATTTTTAAAGGCTGAAGGAGGCCAGGTCCTCTATCATGGTAAGAGTAATTTTTAAGGTCTATTCATGTAACTGGGATAAGAATGAAGATTTTTGGTAACCCTTCTATGTAACTTCTGTTCTACACACTTGATCTGGTCCCAGATGAGGATAAGCACCTTGCTCAAAAATATTTGCTGCTTTCCAGGTTTTGCAGGATTTTTTCCTGCAGAAATTGTTTGGTGGGTTCAGGTCTTTTCCTTCAGTTTAGACTCTACAATTATTTTACTAGATGAAAAAACCCCAAAACTGGACCAAAAAAAAAAAAAAAGAAAAAAAGAAAATAATCCCTTTCTTATCATGACTATAGAATTCATAATAAACTAAAGCTTCCACTAGAAGCACAGTTATATGTGGCACCAAACATGACATGAGGGACAAATCAGTAGCACTGACATACAGTTTACAATTTTGTACAAGTGGTTAAGAGAAAAAAAAGTGGGTTTTTTTCTGCAGTAGGTGAAGGAAAATGCCCAGGACTTCAGCGGCAAAACTCCTGGTTTGCCTTTTGCTACTTGTTCATAAAAGCTTTCCAAGTGCATGGACCCTCATTATATACCTTGCTGTTGTAATAATGGCATGAGAACACCCAGCAAGTTCTTTGTGGTGGAGGAGACTTCTGTGAGAAAGAGAAGGAAGTACGTGATGCTGTACTTTCAACAGACACCATTGAGAGCTATGCTTGGGGACTGATGTGTCAGCTGCTCATCAGTATAGCCAGGAAGTTGAATACATCAGGGAAGCTTTAAGAAGAACTGGAGAAATAGAAAAAGCATAGGAGTAAGAATAGTGAGACAAAATTATTTCCAGTGTAAGTGTGCTGAAGCAAATATATTTTCATCAAGGAAAAGTGTGCCCTGTTGTGTTCCAGGCTTCTCGTTTAAGTTGATTACATGGCAACATGGAATTGATTTCTTGAGCTTAGGACAGTTGGCAAACTTGACTAGACTTAAAATGAACCTCTTTGATTCCATCTACAAAATTAGAGCAGATTTGATAAAGTAAAGATGTATCCTTTGAAGTATTCCCTATCAACACGAGTGCTAAGAACACTTGAGCGAAGGAATTTTAACAGTTTTGAAAGCAATAACAAAGGAACATCAATAAGGATTGCAGCTAAGGGCATGCCCACAAGGCACTATACTAACTGCATCTATCCTGCAGGCAATAAGCAATTGCCAAGATTCCAGACTTTTAAAAGTTCATAGTTCATCTCATAAAAACTTTACATGTAACTTATGATAGAATTTTCTGGATAGGTTTGACTTTCAGTACGCAGGTCCAAGAGGAGGCCTTTGCAAGTTGGTCTGCATATATAGACATGTGCAAATGATAATCGATGAAAGGTTGATCCTGCAAGGTGTGAAGTGTTCTCATGTGCTGCTATATCCAGTGTTAGAAGCATGAAAGTTATAATTCTTCCAGGCACTTCAGCACATAAAGAAAAGCACCAGCCCAAACGCTTTGTTGATTCAAGTCCACGTCATGGAAGACAACAGAGCTGTCTTTCGCACTGCAAATTCCTCATGAGTGCTAGATTTGAGGTGCCCATGTTGCTGCAAGATGTTTTTCTTTGAGTAGGAAACAATACAAAGGCCAACCAGTGATTCAGTGGTAGTTTCAGTTAGGCCAGATATCTACTTGGCAACTCTGATTCTGCTGGCCCATCAACATCAGTGCACCTATCGGCATGGATAGCGCTTGTGCTGGGTAACCTGCCGTGGCTTTAAGAATTTGTCATTAGCAAGGATGAGCATAAAGGAAGGAAAGAACAGAAGGATCTGGACAGAAACAAGATGGAAACAGAAAAGGAGGTTTTAAACAGCAAAGAAGATCTCAGTTGCTGGCACTTAGAAATGAGTCACAAAATAACTTGGATACTTAATTTGGGCAGTAAAGGAAATTTATTTAAAAAGCTTTTACTTGTTATGTAGATTTCATACTGGTGGTACTTGTTAGATTTCAGTGCAACCACAGCAAATTAGTGGTAGCCACAGTTATGACAATTAGGATTCTTAAAACATGATCATGTTACTGTGGCTTAATGAACTACTGTATGTCAGCTGAGCTGTGGGAAGTGGCATGTGTATGCCCTTAGCTGGTCACAAACGTGAGATAGTGAGTCAGTGTAAATCTCTTTCAGTGAGTTTTCAGCAAACACCTCTCAGCTCATACTTGCAATGAACAGCACAGAGTCAGTTGCTGGTGCTCAACTGGTGAATAGAAAGGGTTCATTAGACTTCAGTAATCTAAAACTATGTGACTCCTTAAAGAAAAAGTGGGAGAAACGTGTACCTGATGTTTTAGATGACCTAGCATGTTTCCCTAAGACATTCCCAAATTCCCTCCACAGTCGTTCTTCTCCAAATTTGCTATGAAGGCATTACTTCCACAATGGCACAGTAAGAAAAAGAATTAAAAGTGGCTGTGAACAGACAGCAGCTGAAATAGATTCATGAGTAGCAAAGTGTGAACTACCATTCTTGCCATGAACATGATGCAAAGGCAGTGGCCTCACCAAGGTGGTTTTCTCTGTTGACTTCCAGAAGTTTGGAATCAAACCTGGTTTCCCATGGTTTAATGAAGAAATGTAGGCCAGGAAAACATTCTTTGTTCTGACCTATCTTTTTCCTAGATGTCATAACAATAGCTGCCTTATAAGTGCCCACAATAATAATTAATAATGGAAATCAATAATTTTTGACCTTCGTGGTTTTCCTACATGAAAATCTACCTTGCTCAATACTGAAGTTTTACTGCTCATTAGGTATCACTTTATGAATTCATTGAAAGTTAATAAAAACTGGCTGATTAGACAACCCCAGGCAGCACATCTTAAATAGTCATTAAACAATCATTACAGATAGAAACAGCTACAACTAGCTTCTGTTGAAATGCTGCTTATTATTATATAACCCTTTTTCAAGTCAAAATGAATGCATAATCAAAGCACAAAGCAAACAGTTTGAAAGTTCTGAGCTGGCTGTGCAAAGCTATAACGCATCAACGAACCTCTAAATTAGTGTTTAAATCAGTAGATGAGGGTTGATGTACAGCAGAAGTAATTGAAGAAAAAGTATGGATCCATGGGCACAGGCGTAAGAGCTGCTTCTGAATTAATTTCATGTAGAGCCCTAGAGGGAACCATTGCAGCTTTGACTCAAAGACACTTGTCTGGTGTCAAGGAGCAGAAATGAGTGTATAGTTCTGGTGCGTCTTATAGCTACCACAGACAGTGTCATTTACAAAGAGTCACATTAAACTTCGCAGCTGAAGAGACACAAACTTTGGGATAAATCTGGTACAGGACGAAACCACTGGGAATTGACCCTTACTCAATAACATTTCTAATTTTAACAGACTCCTTAATCAAAATTCATAAGAAACTCTCCAGATAAATAAGGGTACATTCTGATCCTTATTATACTGGTATAAATCTGGAGCAACTTCAATGAAACTAGTGGAATTGCTCTACATTTACTAATAGTGCAAATGAGCACAGAATGAAAACCAGAGACTCTGGGAAGCCTTAAGCCAGTAATTCAGCTTTCTGAATTGAGAAGGTCGCTTATTAAGTTTATAGTACAAAACCTCTGTCTTCTTCCTTCTCTGTAATAACTTTTTTCTTAATGGTCCTCACTTTACATATTCTGCATTAAATAAATGGTCAGGATGTTTGAGTTTCCACCCTGTACACCTGCAAGTTAGAGGCCAGATCCATTTGCTTGATTGAGGCAACACAAGAGTCATTACCACACAGGGCAGCTGATTTTCCCCCCTTAAACACCTGCAAATGCAGGTCGCCTGGGAGTTTGAACCTATTGAGGTTCTTATAATTGAGACAAGGGTAAAATAGTTTGTAAAATGGTACATGAACAGAACGATGAGAGAGAGGGAGAGAAAAAGAGAAAGATGCTCTGGTTGGATGACAGGAAATCATATAACAATATTTACAAGTGAGCTTTGGGAGCATGGTCCTTGTAATGGGGTTAGCTAATCCAGATAGTAATAAGGATAGGAAAGTCAGCAATCATAATCATATTTAATGGATTCCAGATGGAGAAATATAATTGTTCTCATTATCATTGTGAAAACTCCAAGGAAATACAATCCCAAGATATTTTACCTTGACAGGCAACCAGTAACAATATCGACATCAAGTCATGGGTTTTCTAGGTAGAGTTGTCAGTTATTTCCTTTTTGTAGCATTCCCTTCTAATGTAATGGTTTGATTAACCTAAGACATTTTGATGTGAGTATAAAAGCAATGTTAATGAAATGTCTGCTTAATTGACTGTGCATCCATATACCATATGATGTGGTGACTTACTAAATACGTTGTGGAATTACAAAGAAAACCCGAAAGCCTGGTGTATCACGAGACTTTTTCTTTGTAATGTGGTTAAAATGAAATACGACTGTAAGCACAGGCCTTTTTGGGTGCAGCTGTTCTTTTTGTTTGGGTTGATAATTGGAACCAGTCCCATGGGCCTATTTGATGTTATCTCTTGTTTAAAACTAAACTGTCAAAGCTTATCCCCCCTGTGTACTCGACAGGGAGTAGTTCTGGGGAAACTTTCTTCTTAAGTATTTTTAACCCCTCCTCCCTGCACGCATTCTCTAAACTGAACCGGGGCAGTCATGAAATGATGTCTTCACAGGAACACTTGTACAGCAAAATATTTCTTTGTGGAAAATCGAGTCTTTTCATGTTATATGTCTTTGTAAGAGGGGCCTAAAAGAAAAGATCCCACAGCAGAAGTCAGATGATCAGGGTGTGATCCCTCAGCTTTTTAACAAATTGTCTCTGCACAAAGGGTGTCCTGCGCAGCATCCCCCTGGCATGAGAGGAGCTCAGGGTGTGAGGCAGAGACACAGATGTCTCCCAAAATATGAACCGATATTTGATCAAGGAACAGCACAACTGTTTCCATGCAAGCATGACATTAATGGGCCTGATCCCAAGCTAATGCTCTCAGGCAGTACTGCACTGTGGAAACCTACCAGTTGGGCTGACATTACCTCTGAGTTTTCTGTAAGGATGGGCATACCCAGCTCAGTGTAATATTTAGATGTAACCTCATAATGTTTAGATTTGCTTAAGTTCAGGAGATGCTAGACCCTGTGTTTTGGTTAGTTTCTTGAATGGCAGGTGGCACCAAGGAGTCTGCCTCCTGCAGTCAGGTGAGGAGATACTTTGGGTTTGCTTCACACCTTTGATTTTCTCTTGCAGTTATTGTTCTCAGAGTTACTGAATTGAGACAAGTAAACTGTGTGATCTCAAATTAGCAGCACTAAAAGAGTTCGTAGGACCAGTGGGTCTTTTTCTCAGCCAGCTCTGTCAGTTGTATTTTCATTAAAAACTGTAAGGCCGCCTTCTAGATATTTTTATTTACACTGACAATTTTGTCATACCTTTATGCCCATGCTAATATGGTACCTATGGAGCCAACTTTAATGAAAAAGAGGAAGGAGAGATAAGAATCACTGATAGAGGTCAGCCATCTCCACTATCTTGGGCAAGTGAAAGAGGGGTAAAAATTACACACTTGCTAGGTGTTTCTGCCAGCTCTTGCATGTCCTGTGTCATGTGCTGCTCTTCTCAAATGGCCCATGTGCAGAATAAGACAATGTTTCAGCTATTACCTCATAGATCATTTATGCACACTATTCACAATCACACTGTTTTTTTAGAAGAATAGCATGCCAATAGTTTTTCCTCTAGCTGACCTATCATATATAAGCTGTGCAGATGTTGCAGTGGCCTGCAGTGATTGGAAATTGTGTGCTGGTACTGCGTTTACCTTCCTGTTGCACACAGAGCATTTCTAATTAGGGATGAACATTCAATACAGGCTGTGGTCCACTCTGTTGGCCTTTGTTGCATCAGATCTTGACTTTGTCTTAGCACTCTGTCACTGTTTCCTTCTAGTCATTAAGAGCAAATGCAGCAGTATATCCTCATATTCCAAATAACCATCTATTTGTCTTATAGACTCATGTCAGGCCACCTGGATGAGCCCTTCTGAGTAAAATCAGAAGTAAAAGTTGCCAATAGCTGTAAAAACAGTAAGTGAGCTTCCTATTTTGTACAGCACTTGACGCAACTAAGATGCTTCTGCAAGCAACCTCTTTGCAGTCCACTTTAGAGAGCAGCTGAGTGAAACATTTAGGCACAGGCTGTAGGTTACAGGTTGATTATATGTCCTAAGATAACAAAGGTGTTTGTGATGCCCATTCATGGAAGAGCAATGGCCAAGCTATAGGTCCCTCTTGCCATTGCAAACCAGTCTCTGTAGACCTGTCAAATATGTGAGATGAGGAATGATTCTTGTGTCCCTTGAGGGATGCTAGGACTCAATACTTTGTAGATAAATTTAAGTTTCTATTTAAAACCAGGACTACTGGGACTAGATGTAAGAGGGGTTGGAAAAAGCCATTTCTAAAAATACAGGAAATAGCTATATGGTTACAGAAGTGAATTTCCAGCTGTGGGTAATCATATAACTCACATATTAACAATGAGAATCCACTGTGCAAGGGGCAAAAACAACAATTCACATAAGCTTGAAAGACAATAGGCCAATTCCTGATCAGACCGTGGAAAAAGAAGGAGCAGAGATAATATATGAAGGGCAGAAAAAGCAGGGGGTGGTGCTTTGTTACAGAAGAGTCAGTGGAGAAGACAATTCTAGAAAGTTGGTAAGCTCAAATGGAAACATTCATTTACATTTGGGAGGTTCTGCTTGCAAAGGTGAGGTTAAGCTTATGGAGCTGGAACAGTTAGGAGGTCCCTTTGCTGCAGTGTCCCATCTGTTCATAGATTCAGCTCTGGAAGCAGCAGCCCCAGAAATAAATCTAGTATAATTCATACAACACCTACCATCCAAGGTTCTTCCAGTAATTTTGAACTATTTCTAATACCAGACTGCCTCGCTGTTGACAGAGAACTGATTAGCCCATGCATATCATAGGTGGGAAAACTGAGGCATTCACCTTGTTGGATACTGAAAGAGTAGAAACAGAACTCATCTGTCTTTGTCCCGTTTTCATCGGTTTTAATTAGTCATCCAAACTTCCATTTCCTGGCAGGCTTTTTAGCTGCAAAGACCCTATCTTACAGAGTTTTCCTAGTGTGTTCTGGAAAAGTTCATTTTGTCATATTTTTTTTTTTTTGTCCTCAGCCCTGCTGTCGAGATCTTCAGTCTTCCCTTTTTCTTCCTATGGGCCTCTCCAGTGCCTATTCCTTCAAAATTCCTTCAAAATTCCTTCCTAGTAATTGTGACTGTTATTCTAAGCAATAGTAGATGGTTTTGATCTGTGGAGCTATGTAAAAACTGTGTTCTCAACCTGTCTCTCTATCTGTTTTTATTCCTCAGTGTTAGAGCTTAATTCTCACGGGTTTGATCAGAACAGTTTCTTTTGTGTAGTGGGACTAATTTTAACCAATCATCCAATTGTCAAGGGGTTTCTCTTCTCATTTCAAGGCGACTTCTTTATAGTATTCTCTTTGGTTCCCCCCCACTTTACAGCAGAGGTTGATCAATAACACTACAGAAGTATAGTTATTGCTGGAAGGCTTTTTAGGCTCTAACATGGTTTCCTTCCCAGAGGAGGGGGGCATATTTGTCTTAATAGAATCATTGTGGCTCATTTCAGTGCTGCAGCCTGCTTTTAGGTCCTCCTGCTGCAACTGGGGGTTTGCTTATGGCTTATGCTTCTCTACTCTTCCATGGCAAGCAGAATCCTTCACGTTACAAATCTGCAAGCTCAAGGAAATCAGGTAAGTTTTAGCCACTAACAAAGGATCTGATACAAACTCGCAGGAAGTCAGTGGAAGACCTTAAAAGTTTATTTGAACAATAATCCCCCCAAAGTTGGCTAGTTATGTCTGCAGTCACTGGTTCCCCCACTCCACTTTCCATAACTCAGTTATTACAGTACACTACAAAAGCTGTTGTCCAGCATCACTTAATCTGCAGAACCAATGTAAAAAATACAGCATGCAAAAACCCAGCGTTGCAAAAAACCTCTCCTCTCCTCTCCTCTCCTCTCCTCTCCTCTCCTCTCCTCTCCTCTCCTCTCCTCTCCTCTCCTCTCCTCTCCTCTCCTCTCCTCTCCTCTCCTCTCCTCTCCTCTCCTCTCCTCTCCTCTCCCATAAGAAATCTGAGAGTTGTATTTGTGCTCAGACAGATAAGATTCTTTATGCTACAGTAAGTACCCCTAGAGATGCCCATCTGATTACATCTCATGTCCTGCTAGGGCTGCCAGCAGATAGGAGTCATTGTACTTAAAGAATTAGTTGATTCTCAGCAGAGTTAAAACACTGGTGTTGTGCAAATATAAAACAAAATAAAAACATTTTTTGCAGGTTTGTTTTTGTTTTTCTTTAACCTATAGGCAGGACGGGCAATATATATCTATTCAGGTCTCCTACTTCTATGCACTACAGCAAGACCCTGAAATGTAATCATAGTGTTCAGGTAAAAAAACAAATCAATGTGTTTTACAATTAAAGAAAGAGAAATAACTTTCATGACAAAATGACAAACTAATTTTTCTTTCCGCTGTTTCTGTAATATCTGTGACTTCTCAATAATATACAAGTTTGTCTCTTCCAGATAAAACAGCAACAACAATATTTGCCGTTCTTTATGTTTATCTATTGTTTTTGGAGCTGCAAGATTGGATCAACCCTTATTTTCAGAGCTTTCAGTTCTTTCTCAGAGGCTGAAGGCATAGTCAGACTGAAAGCAGAGCTCCATGGGTTTCAAGGTTTTGGGGCTGAAAGAAGCATGCCTAGGACTGTAAGACTGGAAGAAAACTGGAGAGCTGGCAGCACTGGATAGCAGTGAGTGAGTTCATGTCTTCAAAAGCCAGCAATCCCTGCCACCTTGATGTGGAATTTAGCTTGAAAAAGCACTATCAGTGCTCATTTCATAAGAAAATTGTTTGTTTATTTTAGAGGGGTAGCAGCTAAGAACCTGGTCAGAGATGGAAGGCAACACACGCACAAAAAGGGCTGAATTGAGAAACAGGCTGTGGCAGTACACCAACCTGAGCTCACTTGCCAGGTTTTTGGGCTTTTCCAGCTCCTTTTCCCAGTTTTTACAAGTATTCCTTTCTCCCAGGTGGCTGTATGAAAGAGCTGCTTACAGTTGAGGGGAGAGGGAGCGCACAGTGAGTAGATGCATGGACGTGCCAGGTCCTCTCTTTCGCACTCTACCCATGTGCACGTCCATGTTTTCAAACCCGCTGCCAGGTCGTATAACCCTGGGTGCTACTTGTAGGAAGAAGCAACTAAAAATAAGAAATACACAGTGAGATGGAAGTGGTGATGTTTAGTTCACCCTTGTGCTTTGGTAGCTGGATCCTGGAGCTTTGTCTGGGCTTGGTTGCATTTGGAGCCCAGGGAATGCAGAGGGGACCACTGTGAAAACACCCATTTCCACAGCCAACAGTGGGGCTTGGGGCTGCGAATCTGGCTATTGCATGTGTCTGTGCTCACAATGTTGCTCAGAGACATTTAATGCACGCCATTTATCTGGTGCATCAGAGGCACGTTTGTTGGAGCTGTTGAGGTGCACTGATAAAATCTGTCTTTAGGGAGTTTTAAAGAAACTCATGTTTTGACCCAACAGACCATAATGAGCCTTTGGTTGTGTTTACAGAGGAAAACGAGTATTCAGGGACTCCTAAATGTGCATATTATGTAGCTACCACAAATGCAAATACCTCGGACTTATAGTGCAAGGCACACCAAGTGGCACCCCTAGATACATTTGCCACTGCTGGCAGGGAGGGTATTGCAGCCATGCTCATGTGTTACAGACGCATGCTGGCCCAGCACGTTTCTCTGTGGCCATACCTTAGCATGGCCACACAGCAAAGCACACCCTGAGATGTCACCATCAGCCCATGGTGCACATATTGGCTCCATTGTTGGCATGGGTGAAGCCAAAGGTCTTGTTTTCCAAGGGGACCTGGTCCTTGCCATGAGAGGATCCACACACATGGATGGCATCACCTCCACGCCTTCCAGACCTGGCTTTGAGCAAACTGAAGGTTGAAAGGGATATTAGTCTGAAGGGTTTTTATTTGTTTTTGTTTGTTTTTAATTTAGGTTCAATCATTATTCAGAGCAAGCACTCGGAAGCGAGTTCAAGAGCCATACTTCAGCTGCAGCTCAGCCTTTCTTTACTGCCTTCTCCAGTTCTGTTTTACAGAGCAGACTGCAGGTTAGAGCAGGTCAAACATAACATTTGCCTGCACTGTTAGTTTTTCTTTTTTGATTGTTTGGGGTTTTTTCACTACTGCTTACTGGATCCTACCAAGTGCAGATAATAAATTTTAAGTGTAAAAAGAAACGGAAATCATCCAGGAAACAAAAATGCTTGCAAAAGTGGCTAAAACCAAATGAATCCCTCTCAAAGGAGTCAAAAGCATGCAAGATGATAACGCAGGAAACATTAACATAATATTATCTTAACCTTGTAGATAAGATTATCTGATGCGTGAAAATGGTCATCTTTTGTATTGATTCCACTGTGCCATGCCAGAGTTCTTAGGAAAATGAATGGGTCATTAAACGTTCATTACTTAATAGACTCTAAAGCAGAAAAGATGTATTAGCAAAAGAATTAAGTGCTTTGTTACAGTTTGAATATATCATTAATGTGTATGTTTTTCTCACGCAAGAAGTAAGAAGTGTATCTGCAGGGCAGCAGTGTCTGTAGGCTGCTGGAGAGCAATACTTGCGTAATACCTGAGGAACATTTACACTTCTAGAAAACTCAGGTAAGTCTGGTAATTGGAAGGGAGAATTTGGTGAATTATTTATTCATTTATGAAAACTGCCATAGGAATGTTATGCCTCATGTGGTCAGGATGCCCTGCTTGAGAGCTGGAGTGAAGCTATGGCTGCAGAAGTGATGCCCCAGCCCTGCCTGTGCCCCTGGGGAGCACCACTGCTCACCAGAGAGAATCAATGGGAACTGGGGGAGATGTCTATGCTAGCACAGAAGCAGCGTCCGAAATAATTCATACTCCCCAGGCCGCTGGAGTGCTGTGACCATCCCAGTGCTCCGAGGGGTCTGCTGCCCTCTGACCACTTTTTGCACACCATGGCTGACCCACACAAGAGCTGTGGGGAAGACGGTGCTTCCAAGCAGGAGGATGTTGGAAACCCAGAATCACCTAAAGGTGGTCAGGGCTGCCTAGCAGAGAAAATGCTTGTTACACCCTGCTTGAAACAATGACCTGGTGCTGTGGTAAAAAATGCCCATCTACATGATCACTCCCACCTGCATCTGCAATAGAAGGGGGTATTTTTTCCCTCTTTCTTTTAAAAGCTAATAAGGCTTGTAATTGCATTTGAAGCTGCTTTTCAAAGCCATTTGTGTCCACGCCCTCTATGACTTTAAGTGATGTTATAAGCGTATTAACCAATTAAGTGACATATTACCCAGAGGGACAGTCAAGAGCACGGTTTCGGCTCACACAATTGTTAGAGAAATCCCAGGCTGCAAAGCTGGATAACAAAACCATGCCAGAAAACCTCTGCCGACAGTTCTGAACACAGCACAGCTGCGAGCGCGAGTGCGGCTCTAGCTTTAGCTTGGATGGGGCCTCAGAGACTAATAGCGCTGGTTGGAGCCAGACATTGTGCAGTCAAGAGCTGAGTAAAACTCTGCTTTGTAGCTCACTCCTAACCTGCAACACCACCTGCTGTTTCAAAGCACGGTGTCTCCTCCACAGCAGAGATTGCTGAGGATATTCTGAGAGCAGCAAAGCGACTTTGTCCTCTAACCCCAAGCATTCAGAAGTATTTGGGAAATGTGAATAAGGGTGTTAGCTGAGAAGTCGATAGAGCTCAAAAATAAACATGCAAAAATAGGTATAAAATCTTCTCTTCATTCCCTTCTTCTTCTCTCCCCAGGTTCAGATTTGTTAAGTACTAAACCAAAACCTATGGGTTCCTGCTGGCTACCTACAGGGAGGCTATAACAATATTATCCTTCGTCTCCACGGTAAGGTGAGGCTGCAGCCACCCTTTAAAGCCCTTTTCCCATGGAAGTTCTCATGTCCTCCTAAACCACCCAATTCCTGACTTTAACTCCCTTATTTCCCACTGTTCCTTCAGTAGATGTTGTGCTGCTGCAAGCCCTCAACTTGTCTGGAGCAGGTAGACTGTGAACGGAGGGAGCGTTGGCTCGTCCGTTACTTTGCTTTGCAGCACACAGTAAAATAAACAAGAGTGGGAGTGGGGCAGACTGAGGTGGCATTTGCTCCAGCACCCAGGGACTGTCCCTTTTTGGGCTAGCAGAAAGTCAGCAGGGACGTCTATCTCAGATGCGCATCCCCATGACTTAATGCCTTCACCGTGCAGCTCCTGGGGTGATACCATTTATGGACTTTTCTCAGGACAGGGTCTAAGATCTCAGCCAAGTGCTAAATAAGTAACAGAAAGATGATTTCATTCTTCTGTTTAATTTAGGTTTCACAATCTGCAAGAATATCACCCTGAGCCTTCTACCCCTACTTCCCAAGCTGATTTTTATTGCTCTCCCATCACTTCTTCTCTGGGAAGCTGGGCTATGATCCTGCAGGAATAAAAGAGCTCTGCACCCATGCAAAGCCCATTTTCTTGGCACTATCAGGAGCTAAGCTGTTTGTCCACATTCAGCTTTAGGTTTACATGGGACAAGAGGAGCTGTGTTCTACAAAACAATGTTTTCACCATAAGTCTGAGGAGTTTCCAACTTTGGGCTTTATTTGTATTTTAAATTTAGCATTTGCAGATGTTTTATAGGCATCCAACTATTTCAACAAAATGATCACTTGACAATATTATATTGCTGAGCCTTGAACTGTGGCCAGATTGCTTTGTTTACATAAGACCACCTGCAGCCATGGTATATTTTGTGACCTTCTATGGAGAAACAAAACTGTGAGTAGGGGAGCATTACTCAGGTCTTTTTTGGTTTCATGAATGAAGCCCACTACAACGTGTACAGCAGGGTATAAGAAGAGATGAATTAATCATGACACGCCACAGAGAACGAAGTGCTTGCCATTCATTTAACAGTCAATCAAGTATCTGAGAAACTATAGGCCTCTTTGTGGTACAGGAGCACATAACTCCATCCCAGTCCTACCAGCAGTGACTCAGTGGCGGGAGGCATAATGTCATGGGTTATTCCTGTTCATTTGGCCTATTGCAAATTTCCATGAAACACCAGTGGAGAAGAAAAAAAAGCCCCAAAAGATCCACTCCTGGGTTGAGCAATGGTGAGGTGTGTCTTGCCAAATGCTACGGGTAAGGTCAATGCACCCTTATGTTCCTTTACCTTTGTGCACAAATTCAACACTGTCAAACAGTGTTTGACACCGCAGAATGAAAAGGGTAAGGCAGGACATTTATCAGAGTTTCGAAGAAAACATCCTCTCCTTCTACAGAGTTATCAACCAAACTACCTTGTAATGTAAGTCAAGGTAAAATGTTAAATGCTGGTGTTTCTTGGTCAGCAATGTATGACCTTGTTTCAAAGAGCTGAACTCTGGCTGGAGTCCAAGTGGCTCTCTCTGTAAGAGGTGATTGCACTCAGGAACAGCCAAAAAGTGTTAAAACACATAAAACTTCATGCTGCAAATCTCACTGCCATCTGGCCAGTGCAACCAGTTTGCTTCTATTAAAGTTCATGAAGAGCAAGAGAAGAAGCTCTTGATTAGAGCTGGTTCTCAATGAGCATTTATTCAGCAGCTCTGGTCTTTTATTTTTATGGTTCAGATAAAATAGATTATTCCCAATCTAAATTATTCTCAAATTTTCTTTTGCCTAAATGGTTCATAAACAGAGAAAAACTAAAGCCCACCCTAGTTAGCACATTTTTATGTGAGGCAATGCTGAAACCATTTATCATAATTTCCACTCGTTTTTACAGGCATGCTTGATAAGGCTGTAAACTCAAACCACAGCAGTTTGTTTATTTTTTGTGAAAATACAATATGTCATCCTTACTGCATGTCTGATCTTCGCTGCACAGTATTGGCCCTGATCCTGCAACCCTTGTGCATATGAGTAGCTATACAAAAGGCATCCAAATCAGTGGGACCCACAAGACTGTTCCTGAAGAGTAGTTTGCCGTGAGAAGTGGTGACAACAGCTCTTTCTCTTGCTTTTGCCACTGCAGAGGACTTGCTGCTTCCAACGGGCAACCACAAAGTATGAGTCCAGTTGGGAGAACATTTCTTCTGGTGTTTCCTTCCAGCCATCTATACCCATGCAGCAGTGTGAAACCTGGGAGCCCTGTGCTCTTTTCAGCCCTGTTTTGTGTGCCAGAGACTTTAGGTGAAGGCTTAGAAAGCACATTGGGAGCTGAGATGTAGCTTGGCCTTGAGGGCATTTTAATTCTAAACCCTGGCTGCAGGAATGCCTTGGGTACCACACAGAAAGTCCAGACTGAGTTAATTGGATGAACCCATTCGAGCGGCAGGACATCACTTGGCAGACACAATATGTGCCAGTGCCACCCTGTCTTTCTCAAGAAAATCATTGCTCCCCAGCCCACCAACCTCTTTCTCCTGAAATGATTGTTTCTTTGATTCACGATGTCAGTTTACTCTTTATTTGCTCCTTTTACAAATATCTTTCTTACGCCCCCTTCATTTCCTTTGCCATCTTAGCCTGGAAATGGGCCTCGATTGTTTCAGCTCACACAATCTGAGCAGAGATGAGCTGCAGCCAAATCTCCTGTCTTGGGCTAATTAATGAGACAGTAGCACAGTTTCCTTGAACAAAAGTTTGTCGCATTCCCCGAGTTCGTATGCTAGCCTTTGTATGAGTTGAGAAATGTCAAAGCACTACCCCAAACCTGTCTCTCCATTGCTTGTATTTCACATTTAATCTGTTTCTCCTTCCTCTCTAAACTCTTTTCTCTGTCTTTCAGCAAGTGTGAAACAATTTCCTCTTTTCACAGGGGCCTAGTGGCAAGCAGATTAATGAACCCTTAACACAACACGGAATGCTGCTGCCAAAAAATGTATGAAATGCATTCAGCAGTCCCCACAGTGCACTGTGTGAGGGACAATTACAGAAAACAAAAGCTGAGGAGCAGTTCACTTAAGTTTCCAGCAGTCTGAAGGGTTTGGATCAGACCTAGGGAACTACAAAAATGACTTTGACTTTTCATTTTTATTGGTCAGCACTGGGTATCTTTTATGATTTTAAATGTAGCAGAAGTCAGATTGAGTGATAGGAACCTGTAGCCTCCTCCATTCCTGGTGTAACTGCTCTCCAGCCGACGATTTGACATCAGGGACAACGTTGACTTACACTACCCCCCGACATTAACGTGCTTTTGCTTGAGCTCTCTGTATTGTTCTGAACTGGAACTTAATGTTTTATGCTTCAGAGGGGCTTTAAGGGGGAGACACTTTGGTTTCTCACTGGCCTTTGCAGCTCTATGCTAACCCTGCCCAATGGCTCTGTGTACAATATTTGGAAAATAGCTTGCTTTCTGTCTTCCCTTCCTTTTCTCCCCCCCTCTCTTGCTTTTCCCCCCTTTAATGAGCCTTTGTTGGTCCAGCTTGCTCTCGCAGTCTCTTAACACACTTGTGTGTGGAACACTAACTCCTTGAAATGCGAAACAGATGGATGAAGTGTGGGACTCGGAGATATTTGTTTTGGAACAGCGCTGCACATCAGTGTCTGTGGAAGAATTTCCAGCAGCTGGGTAAGCCCGCTGAGAGTTCCCCAGTTTCAGTACAAAAGAGAGTCCCCCAAAGAACTTTTGGCGGTTCCTAGATCTCCCCTGGGGAGTTTTTGCAGCTCATGAAATGCAGACTTTGCACTCCCAGGTTGACATATGGTACTTCCAAGTTCAAGTGCTAAAGGTGAAGTTATTTTATTTCAGGGAGCTTCAGGCATTTTGTTTGCTTGTTTGCAAAATGCTCAAGAAGCGATGTGATTTAAAAAGCTGTGTTAACAATGCTTAGGATTTCAACAGCGGCTTCAACCCTCAGAAATAAAATTATGCTTTGTAGCCACTCCTTGTGAAAGAAAGCAGCCTGGTTAATCACATTTTGAAGGTGAAATCCAGGTCCCAGCTGAAGTCAAAGGGAAAATTCCCTTGATTTTAGCAGGGCCAGAATTCCACTGTCTGTGATTAGGAGGCTGAGTCTGCAAACCCTTGCTCAGAGTCTGGGCATTAGACAGACAAGCAGTCCATTATAGCTGTGCACTCGCATAAACAAGACTTAGTGGGAATGGGTTCCCAGACCTACGTTTTTATTTTCAAAAGTGGTCACTGGTTTGGGATGCCTGGCTTGAGACACCTGAAAAGGCTTTTTCACTGTCAGGGAACATTCGTGCCTGAAATCCATCAGAGCTGGACCTAAGGCAACACCTCTAAGAAGTCAATATCTCAGTTTAGCAATCACTCTCTTAAAAATCTGGCTTTTATGTCACTGTGAAAGGCCAAGAATAACAGACTCAGGATTTGGGATTCCTTGTCATTGGGACTGTACCTAAATTCTTTACATTTATCATTCAATTTGGCAGTATTTGGAGCATGTCTCAGGACAGTTATCCTTATCTACTATGAATTGGAGTGTTCCACCACCAAGGCTGGTAGCCGGACCCCTAAGCTGGAGTATGCCCATAGAAACAAGCCACCATGAAGCAATCCTAGCAGGGGTGACTTGAGGTTTGTCAACTCTGAATCAAAAATGTGCCATGCAGCAACAATCCTCAGGCATTGCTGTCCCCACATGGTTCCCAACAGGACAATGGGAGATAGTAACAGGGACCTGAGGGTGCAGATCTTGGCTGAGATGGGGACTGTGGGAGAGCATGAGTATGGAAAGGAGCTTTAAAGGTTCATAGCACTGCAGAGAGATCTTCTTTCCTCCTACGTCAAGCCGCTCCTCCTTCACCACAACAGATCTGAGCTGAGCCTCACCTTGCTGATTTCATCCTGCAATGAGGTCTACCTTCTGGTGGTCACTCATGGGATACCTGATGCGTGGCCCTCAGCGTGCAAGGAAAACACCCCAAAAGCTCCAGAGACACCCGGTGCTCCCAGCACAGAGCCCAGGAGCACACCTACACAGCATGGGCAAACACACATGGACTTTGAGCTAGGTGTATCCCTGGCAAGATGTGCAGACAGCACTGCTGCACCTTTGGGGCTGGTGCTTGTGAGCCACTTGGCGAGGGAGAGAGCCTCTGTGGTGCACCAAGCTTATCTGGACATCCCAGCAGGCACCCACTGAACATGGCCCAAGGTTTGGCTATTCAGAGCATTGCTGCATTGCAGCAGTTTGCTGTCAAGACTCTGTAGAATCTGTGGTGCAAGCAGGGCTTTATGATCTGGGGAGCCCAGAGCCAGTCTTGCTGCTCTCATCATCTTCATGACCAACAGCTACCTATTTCTAAAGCAAGTTGTGATATATGGTGCAAGCTTACATCACATCAGCTAGTCTACAGTAACTTGTGCTTACATGTGGCCCCATGAGGTAGCTGTGGTAAGCTTTTGCATTAAATATGGAGTAGCTTAACTGTCAAAGAGCAAGGGCTGGATTGCCTTGCCTCCATCGTGGCTTGCAAGCTCATGCAGTTATTGTGCAGCAGCTGACATGCCACAAATTTGCACCTTAGCATTTCTTGTGGCAAGCTGTTTGTGTGGATAGACCTGTGGAGAAAGCATGTGAGTTAAAGTTGGGCTATTGAAATTCCATAAGGCAACAGCTCATTCTCACTCATACACACACACATACATATATATAGGGTTTCTTTCTGTGGATTCCTGCTTTCCAGCAGATTAAGGTCAGCTGAACCAAAGCTGACAGTGAAACTCTGCCAAAACTGGCAAATTTTACCTGCTTTAGGGCCGAAGACAGACAAAAGTCAGTTATTGGCTCAGGTTTCTGGATCTCCGTGAATAACCGTACTTGTTCCACTAGCACATTTACTGTGCAGATATCAGAGGGCCTCATGAAGTATTAGAAGGACATTATGTGTGAATGCAACAGATTTAACACACTTGCCTGTAACTCAGACCATAGTCTGGTCTAGCATTACCGTAATTTTCTTAAGGCCACACAGAGAGCGAGAATAGATGATCTTAGGAGGTGATCTCAGGTCCCCCAACCCTGGGCTGTGCAATCCCAGCAGTCTCCACTGGCTATGACCTGGAGCTGAACCTGGATGAAGTTTCAAGCCTATTTTGCCTGGTCTGACTTTGCTATGAAAGTATTAGAGAGGCAGCAAGGCTGGGCTGATAGGGGTTATTTATGATGAACTAGCTAAAGACTGATAAGAAATTATCAATGTCAAAGGAATGAACAAGCAGATGATGCCAGCAGCATACTGATGAGCATCAATGGTAATGAACATGGTATGGAAGCAGTCCTCCATTCCAAGGTACTTAAACTAATCTCTCCCCAAGGAGTGTTTATCTTACTTTGGAGCCCACTGGAAAGAACAAAGGCCCTGAAAGCAGAGCTCTCTGGGGCATCGGTATTTCTCTGTCTTCATCACCCTTTGATTTCTTTAGTGAAGGCTCGTGGGGGCTTCCCCATTGTGTGTTGTGCTGGGCTCACCCTTGGGGCATGAGGTCTGCATGGCAGCTCCTTGGACAGAGGGGAGCTGAATGAGGGCTAACTAGCTTGCTGCCATCAGGTGAGCCCAGTAGATCTCCTCTCATAGATAGTGAGTGCTCCAAACCCTGAGAGATTTTGGGGTTTGGGAGACTAGTGTGGTCAGGGCTGGAGGTAGGTGCTCCACTGCTCTATGGCAGGAGGCCCTGCTACACTGTCATGAGGTTTCCAGTTCTCTGGGGTAAGGAAGGGTAGGAAGGGATCATTTTCTGAATGTGTTAAAATCCCCTTGCCATCCATGCAAGGAGCCAGTATGAAGGAACTTCTGAAGGAAGCAGTGATGAATCACTCAGCTAAAGCCTCCTTTTCTTTGGCACTTCAATACCGAAGCTGGCTTTCTAAAGGAGGCATGACCGTTGTCACCCAGTGCTCCAGCAGCAGTGTCCCGAGGGGGGAAGCGTGCATGCCCAGTGCATTGTCTTTCATGGCTGTCTCATGGAATCAGGTCAGTTATATTTTCATATCCTAGTTTAGGCTCATGGAGGTGAGCCACATTTAGCAGATGCAGTTCGTCTTTTTGCCAGCTTCAAACTGGGCTGTTACTTATGATGTTAGTCTGTTAACGTAAACTTATTTGTAAGGCCAAAGAATGTGAATCTTTTATGGGAGATGGAAAAGGTCCTTGGATCAGAATCAGTTCGAGTTTGCTGCTTCTTTCTTTCTCTCTTTTAATAAGAAAAGATAAGAAAAGTTATCCACTTATTACTTACATGCTAAGCCAAGACCGAGATGCTGGAGAGCTAGGAGAATGACACTGAGTGCTTTTGTGAATCCCCTCTGAGGATGATGAATGCAAAGCACTACACACAGCCCAGGACTCCCATTTTGTTTTTTCTTGAATGTTGTTGTTTCCATTCTATGGAAATAGTGGACTCACAGTGCATTCGTCTCTGATATTTCTGCAATGTTGGGCCTGATTTAGGGAAGTTGGCATGGGCAGGACCATCACTTCTCTCCCTCCTGCAAAATTATCCACCAGGCAATGGGAATAACTAACCTCTGAATGGTGGATTGCATGAGCTGTTGGTGCAATGGTTATAACCACATAATTTATCAGATGCTACCTTAATAACAGAGCTTTTATTCAAGGATGTTAGTGTATATTAAAAAAAAAGTGAATTTGTGTCTGGGCACAATAGAGTTGATATAGCACCTTATTCTGGTTGTATGTATTTCACTATGGATGTGAGTGTTTTTCCAGGTTGCCCTGATTCTGTATGGGTGTTTAGCAGAAAATAACTGAAGGCTGGAGCATTGTCTCCTTAGATCCATCTTGAATGTTAATGCAGGAATATTTTTCTTGTTCACTCATTTAAAGATGGGCTTCTGCTCAGGGCTGTCGCAAATGCAAGTCCTCTCATGATTACATTATGCAGAGTTCTAGCATCAGGCCAAAGCTAAACTCTCTGAGGCAGAGCTTTTCTGAAAGAACAGCTTCCTATCCAACAAGTGTGGCTTCATCGCTATGAAATATTTTGCAGGGATGTGTCAACTTTTATGATGTTTTCGAAGACAAGAAGTTGAAATGAATAATTGCGACACTATAGTTTTATTTTAGTAGTGCTGAAATATTTTGTTACAGTAAGACAAAATCTTTCTTACCTTCAAAGATAAAAAGGTTTACTACGTCACTGGCATTTCAATTAATTTGATTTAGACTCATATTAGGTCATAGGTCATATTAGCAGCTATTAATACTATGCTGATTATTTTACATGTATTACCTAACAGCTACATTTGGTATCATTCAGATAAAATATCTTAATGGTGCTCATTAATTTTTTAAAATAATTTATTTTCTCTGAGAAATTATCTGCTTTTGGTTCCAGGAGAGAAAATAATCACAACCCCAGGATTTCCCAAAGGATGGGAATTTTGGTCCACCACTATTGTCAGTATTGTCACATGGGGGACCCTCATTCATGACTAGGACATGTGGACTTGTTCCAAGCAGAGTGCAGGCTCCAAAAGTCCCAAACTCCCAGAAGCTCCAAAAGCCCCAAGAGCTTGCAATCAAAGTAGAAGGCAGGGGTCACCAGATGGACAGAGACAGATGGAGAACTGCAAAGAAACCAGGAGACACAACAGGTCAGCCTGATGGCAGCTGTCTCAGTGGTTTGCTCTTCAGCTCAAACTTAGATCTTGCAGACCTGTCTTCCTTATGTTGTCTTTAACACTTTCATGTCTGGCCGTGACCAAAGAAACTTATCTGACCATTTTGAGAGGACTGTGCACCTTATGCCTATGTTTTCCAACAGTTCTGGATAAGATTTTGATTCACCTTTGCCTTCACCTCTGCGAGTTCAGAAGCTATTGATAAGAGATATGAGAACCTATACACAATTTCTCCCCTCACATAGCTATTCTATGAGATGTGAGAGGTTAAGTCAGAAAAAGTATTACATACTTACGGTAATTACTAGTAGTTTGAAAAATACCAGAACAATATACAGTTTTTTTGTTTAAGGGGAAAGTTTGAACTAAAGATCTGTGTTTTATATAGACGTGGCATGCATGGCTGGCTAGCATCTAACCCATGACCAAAAGTTCTGGGCTTTCAGAGAAGATTGAGGATGTAGCGTTGGTCAATACCATTAAACACTTTCATTTTCCTATGACAAATGACCATGGGGAGCTAGAGATTGTGTTGCCTTACAAAACACAAAGGTAATTTTTATGCTTGTAAACTTCTTTCCCTAGAAGGGATTATTATCAACATTATTTGGCCAACAGTGAACAAAAAAGCTTATGATGGAAGAAAACAAAAATGTGCTTTAAAATTGTGAAAGACTCTATGGAGAGCAACTGGGTTGATGCTGGCAGCATTGCTGACAGCATTGGACACTTAAGCAGCAGGAAAATATGAACTTTCTTACTATGTGGGTGAGCCACGTCAAAAACCAGTACAGACTCTGAGAGTCGGAGAATATTTACTGGCACTCTGTATATCTGGTTTGATGGCTTTTCAAATTACATTTCTGTAGGTAACACTAGATTTCTTTCCTGAAACACTACACTACAGGAACAGATCTACACGCCTAAGCTGATAGTTCATTGCCAGGCGAGATCTTCTGAAGGGTGTCCTATAGAAATGAGGGATGAAAACTCTGAATTTCACTGGGGTTGGCTTTGCTTCTGTGTGCAGATTTCCCTCACAAGCTGACTTAAGGCTGATGAAGTGGTGACACCAGAGTGGATATATTTCTTCAGTATCTCTTAAGCTTTGGCCTAACATGACTTCAGTGAGAGTTCTATGTAAGTAATGGCTTGAGCATCACAATCCAAACAAAATACACCATGGGAAAGTCAGTTCTGGGTTAACCATATTATCCACTTAACCATGGGTATGGTCTATTGTGTAAAGAGACAAAGAGAAATGCACCCATCTGCAAACTGGAACTGCTGCTGCTATTTTATTAAACAGCTGCATTCCGAATGCCAGCAGAAGCTGCTGTTTGAGTGTTTTATTGGGATTAAATGTTAAGAATAAATTGAAGATTGCTTCATTTTAAATCTACTACAGGAACTTGGCAGGTTGAAAAAAAAATCAATTTGTCACCAGAGATTTTTTTTTAAGTCAGTTACGATAAGATGAGGACTTCTGCATCATTAGATCAACAAAAGGAATAAATTATTGCAATAGCTGGAGTTTAGAGTGCTTATCCCCTGCAACAGTTTTTAGTGGGACAATAATATGTAACTATTAGCTGACTTGAAAGTGCATTTTCACCAAGAAACTCAAAGAGCAGCTGAAGCTAGTCTTGGCAGTAAGGATTTAGTCAGTTTCATTGTACATTGGTGCTTGGCTTGCATGCCATATCACTTGATCAGGAAAAGCTAGATGAGCTATATAATTACATGCAAATGCTCCTCAGGATTGATGTTTCGTTCTGTCAGACTGAAAAAAATAAAGATATGTCTTGTTCTTCAGATGCGTTCATTAGAGAAATAGCAACTTCTAGGTTTTTTAAGGTTTTGTTTTAAGGAACTCTGTCCTCTCAAAACCAAAATCATCACTGGAGATTTGCACATTTTCTTTGAATGAGTGCCTCCTCCGAAGAGTGCATACATGCCAGCATTTGAAAGCAATTATCAGAGGCATTTTAGGAGGAAATCAGGGACATGTTGCGGGAATGGAAGGAGATATTTCTCATTCCTCTTTACTTCTTGGTTTATGTTGCACAGACAAATCTCACATAGAATGAAATTCACCCATATGCAGAAAGTCAGCACCAGGCAAATAGGTTTCGCATTAGCCTGAAGGTTTAGATGAGTTAAGTGGTGAGCAGGTCCAATGTCTGCCCTCAGCACAAGTGTGAATTTTATTAATCAAAGATGATTCATGGTTCTGAACCAGCACTATCCCATTGACACATCCAACACAGACCTGTCTGGTGGGGGACAAACTTTGAAAGCCAGGAGTGTTAGATGGGGACATCCTCTTATCCCTTGGTATAAAGTCAAGGTTTGGAGAAGATTTTCCAAAGTTGAGGTTGGTCAAGTTGAAGTTGTGATTTGAACTTTTGATTGTACTGTGTTAAAAGCTACTTCAGTTCCTGCTCCTCGTATGTGAGGTGTTCCTACTTTCAGCCACATTTTTTTGTTGTTTTTCAGTCAAAATGGACTCTTCTCAATCAAAACATACTCTCTACAGATACAAGAGGAGGATAATGGAATTTTTGTTCTTTTTATTAAAGGATTATTTATAGAGGTTCATTCCCTATTTCACTGCTTTATAAGGAAAAAAATGGGGGTTGGTTTTTCTTTATTTCTTTCTTCCTTCTTATTTGTTACAGACATTAAAGTGTAAAGACATATAATCATAAATTAATTTAAAATAGCACTTTTTGCAATAAAGGTTACTAGCTCAAACTACCTAGTAAGACTTATTCAGGTTTGCGTTTTAGTGAGCAGTAGTGGACTGTGGTAGACTGAAGCTGAAGGTGGCTGTAAAGCCTTACTGTGTCTTTAGATTTACTGAGAAACAATGTAAAGCAGAAGTGCGAGCATCAGCTCTTCTCCAGGAGAAGCTACAAGGAATTAGATCAGCTACAGAAGATGCAGTGCCAAGCCCTGTCAGCACGCCAGGACTCAGTCTTTCAGCTTGCAGCCATCTCAATCAGACACTTTCCAAGCCACCAGCTACACTGGAGCCTGTTGATGCTGCAACACTTGTAATTAAAGCGCTCCCAACCAGCCCCTCTGGGATCCAGATGTGACAAAGGAAAAACTCGCACAACAGCATTCAAATCTGCCATGTGGAACAGAAACCTTCCAGATCTTGGACCTGACAGTCAGCCCCATCCCTGCCCAGGATGCAAAAGTCTCCTCAGGTGAGACAGAGAACCTGAGCTGGCTCCTGTGAAAATGCAGCAAGTCAGGCCACCATGTCCTTGCCAGGACCACCTGGTCACTGGTGCCATCAGTATCGCCTAAGAGGCAGGGCAGCAGGGTCCCCACACCATGAATAAATAAGGGAGTCAGACAGAGTCTTCATGGCTAGGGCCCATGGCTGCCATCTCTGGGGAAGCTCTGCCAGCATTAACAGTGGTGGGAGACTTCTGCCACTTGAGGTAAGTCCTAAAAAGCAGGTAAGATTCATGGATAAGAAAGCTTCAGAAGGAGCACCTCATAGATTTGGGTACACCCCACCCAAGCACCTCTGTCCAATTTAGAGCCAACCAACCATGTGGGGAATCATGGGTTTGTGAGCACTTTGGTCTGCACCATCATGCTGATACATCTTCTGTCAGTCAGCCCGGGCTGGGCCGGCAGGGCCAAATGTGGTCTAGATAATGCTATTTTAAAAATATCTCCATTAGCTTCAGGAATAATAGCATGTGAATGAAGAAATCAGTTTCCCGTGGTGAAGTAAAGAGTTTTTCTGGGAAGTCAGGGTGAGGAGGAAATAACCTCAGTGAACCAATTGATCAAACTTAAGATAAAAGGCATTTCAGTCTAGAGCACTTCCATTTGCTTTGTTCATTTGTCCTCATATCCAATAAAGGAATGGATAATTCAGCAATGAGTCATTATTAAGCATAACAAAGCCAAAAATGTATTTGCAGGCAATTTTTAGGCAGTTAGCAGTCATTTGGAATACTGTTCTCCCAGCAGATGCTCTCTCTATTTGTGTAATTTGTGGAAATCCCAGTAGAGAGGAAAAAAAAAAAAAAAGAAAAATTAAAAGCATTTATGAGGCAAAATCCTCTGTAGGAAGACTGAATATTTTCATTCTATTGGCACTGTTACTTTTTTCTATTGGCTTGTCCAGGTATATGTGCTTCCTTTCAGACTGAACTTGCTAAAAGGCTGAACTATGTACCTTTAAAATAATCCACAGGGAATTAGTATCTAATCAAGCAATGGATTGTCCAAGCACTGTTTGTCCAAGCATTACACAGACAACACGCAACCTCTCAAGACATTTCTTTTTTCATTTTCCCTTTAAAAGACTGTGATTTCTTTCAGTACTCAAGCCCAAACATTTCATATGATCAAATTAAGAAAACGTGAGATTTTGTGCAATGGGGAGGAATAAAGAAGAATTGCTACACAGACAAATTGTTTTAAAGCTTTCTAGGTACTGCACAATAGCCCTGGGATCCCTTGGGTAAAAATGAAATAGCTACACCTTAGGAATATAATGGAAAGATATTATCAACCGTGGTTTACAGGGGATAGAAAGAGGATCCAGTCGGACTTCCCACAGAATATGTGAATAATCTATGAGAAAGACTGAGCCCATTAAGGATAACTACACAGTATATGCTAAACCTTGATAGATGTTATACCCTATTGGAAGTCATCTGCTTTTCTTTCTGGATAGCCTTTTAATTTATGCTTTAATATAATCTTTTAAAAATAATTCTGACTGTACTGGCAGTTCTGACACACAGACCATCATTTCAAATCCTTTTATCAGCACATGTATCATTTTGTCTCATACTAGTAATAGGATGGGAGTCAAGGAATATCTATCATTTCACCTCATGCCTTTTAGCAATAATGGAGTTATGTGTTGCAATGAAACACTGTATAACTTGCTATTCATCAAATAAGGCTGGGGTACTGAAGAAATTTGCTCAATGACTGTTTCATGCACAGAACATCAACAGTTCTGAGGGTAAAGCCAAGGGCTCCCATGGCTCACTGAGCTCTTACACTTATAGGCTGAAGCCTTGTCCCCTCTGGTGTTTTCCTTCTGTCCTGACAAGCAGTGAATCTCTGCTACATGGGTGTGGTTAGGGCACTCCACTGCAGGGAAAACGTATATACACTATGCTGCAGGGCGAAGAGAAAACCCAATGAGAATGTCTCACATCTTGACTAGGCTCTTTCATTGCTTACTGTAGTACAAATTATGTGTGAGGTAGCATCACAGCTCTCACTGCTGCAATGAGCTGTGCTCAGTCCTCCAAGAGTGCCTTCAGGGAAGAAGTCTGCGGTGGTGGGTGTTGTGAGTGAGGCATGTAGGATGGGGATGTCAGACTTATCCTGTTCCACTTGCTTTCCCTGTTAACTCACGCTGGTGCTGCCTTAAGTGCTTCTTGGCTCTATGTGTTGGCAATGCTAGAGCACGTTCCTGCAGTCCCACATCTCTTCAGGCAATGGACAGGGCTTGAAGCACACGAGAGAGGACTTGACCCAAGGACCTCTCCTGGATTTAATATTAATGTAGCTGTTTTGTCTGCATGTTTTTATTGCTACTTTCTGGCAGTACAGACTGCAGAAGCCAAGGACTCCTATTGCCTCTGTCCTCCCAAACACCCAGTCATCCTCCTTTTCTCTTTTTTTTCTGCACTTATTTGAATTTGTACATCCTTTTCTGTACCTGCCCTTCCTGATCCAACCTCCCAGAACTCCCTAAGAGCCTTTTCCCTTTTCCAGCGCAGAACTGCAGACCCCCTCCTTCTGTTTCCTTTTCCAGTACTCCGCATTGAAACTAACTCTCATCATTTCCTAGAACAGAGGAAATATGGCCACAGAGCCCACATGGGGAGAGGCTTCTTTATTCTGCAGGACAGCATCTGTATGACCTGGTTATGATGGGAGGACTGAGGTGAGGAGGAAACTACGTGATGCAGTGGAGTGCTTGAGAATCAAACTGCAGCATTTAATGAATCTCTATGTAAACTTGTGCAAGCTGTAGCTTTTCAGAGACCCTCGGCACAGCCAAATTTGGGTGGGTTTCTATCTGCAGCACAAAAAAAAGTAAACTTATCCATCTTTCACCAGTAAGAAAAGGCACAGGGTTATGAGTTCGTAACCCCACCTGAGTGTTTCTGTTCCTGGGGAACAGAAAGCACACCTTCCTGGAGGAAATGTATTCAGCAATTCATTTACTACAAAAGGAAAAACAATGTATATTCTCCTAAGCTCATTCAGCGAAATGGCTAGATTATTTTGGATGAAGGTTTACATGAGAAAAGTCAGTGTAAGGTGGGCATTTGTTGAATATAATCTACCCAAACCAGCTACATTTTTAGGAAGCTAGAACCTACCAAAATCAGGGTTTTGCAGTGAGAAGCTCAGCAAAATTTAGCCATTGGCTATACCAGCTGTAGCAGCAGTATTGTATCTCAGTTCTCAAAGATTTCATTAAAATGCTGTTCTCTAGAAAGTCTTACATCCAATTGATCAGACTTACAAAAAATAAAAGCAGCAAAAAGTCAGATCCTGCAAGATATTGAATAGTCTCACTAGGAATTAAAAGCCAGAGGCTTTCTGGCCAACTCAATGATTTGGTCTTTTACAATAATCAGAGTTTGATCAAACCTGACTTTCTAAATCACTGCTTGTCTTTGCCCCATGATGATGCTGAGGCATCTGGGAGGAAACATATTGGTCATGTAATCTTAGCTTGTCCTCATTTCCAACTGACAAAATGTATTGAAAGACGCTAAAAATATGTGGCACAGTTTCTTATGACCTTGTTTCTTGTAGCTGATTGCTGTAGTTTCTACAAGCTTATTACACGGCTATGAATGAAGTCTAACGGCTTCTTATTTAATCAAATGTAGGGCACATGATGGTCTGCAGAAATAGGCTGCTGGTGGTTAGGTGGGAAACATAGTGATTTATTGCTTTCAAAACCAATCTACGAAGCCCACCAGATGTGAACATTAGGGCAGAAACCTGCACCAGGGAATACAACATGATGCATTGCAAAAAGAAGACTGTTGAACTCAGTTGATGGACAGCGTGTTCTGGAGCTAAGCACAAGCTTTAAAACAGGTGCCAGCAAAAAGAAAGGAAAAGCCAGAATCCAGCTGACAAAGGCAACAGCAGTTGGGCAATGAGACTACTGGTAACCTACAGGAAGAAAGGCAAAAGGCAATAGAAAAATATTGATTTATTAGTGTGAAGTGGAAAGTACACAGGCCAGGTCAGAACCACTTGCTTTCCCAAGGAAGTTTTAATTTGATTAGTCAATTATTTGCAGTGGGAGTAAATGTTTTAAGGCAGTGAATGAAAATGCAGAGCAAGTGATTCCTGATTTTTAACAGCACTTGCTTGTTAACCATTAATTTTTTACTTTGATTTCATGGCACTTGGATGGGAGAGTGTAGGTGGCATTTCAGATCTGAGGAAAACCAAATAAATCATGCTTCTGCTTGTTAGGACAAAATTTGTCGAAGCTGTATGTGATGCATGCCCCTTTGGAGCAGGTGGGCTCTGGGCAGAAGGAAGACAGCACTGAGGAATAGTTTCCTAGTGACAGATACTAGTATTTCTCAGTCAAGTAAGGCCTAAACCAATCACAAAGTGTGAACCACAGATACCAATGTATAATTCCAATCTTTGTACAGTAATAAGATTTCATGATTACTCTTTTGAAGGCTGCACTCTGGTCAAGCAAGATAAGTACTGGCAATTTCCCTGAGCCTGAATTCAGTAAGATATCACATGTCACTTTCAACGATGTTCTCTGTGTGCTGTGTTGAGATCAAAACCTGGCCTAGAGTGTATCACACAGATCACACCACTTGTGAGGTGATGGTGCAGTTAGGATGGCACAGTCTATTTCAATATCAGGAATATTCAGGTCTTGGACTTTTGGGGATCTGCAGCTATAATTGCAGTGAGGTTTTGAAGAAGTTGCAAAGACCAGATTTTTGCTTGGTGTAAATTGTCAGAGGGGAGTGAGGATTCATTCTGCTTATATACGACAGAAAGGTTTAAGATGCAGGAGGAAACTAATTGCCTTTTCAATACCAGTAAATAAACATCTCAAGCCCATGTGGGTGCTGCCCTGTGCTCAGCATCCTGAATGATGATTGACTGCCAGCGAGGTGGAAGACCATCTCCATGTCATATTTGCAGTGCGGGCATGACTCATAGCTGGACTTGGGATCAGATGTGTCTGAATGCTCAAAGGACAAAGTGGTGTTTGAATGGCAACATGGGAGTAGGCATTTCAAGAATAATCTGCTCACTCAAATCTGTGTGAAGTATTGGAAAATGACAGAAATCAGCCAGCATTACACACTTGTAAATCAAGCCTATTACTAACAATGAGTTTAAAGATGTCCTACTACTAAAGGGGAGATTCCTATAGTTAAAAGTCTGTAAAGGTATACTCAGTTCCAGTCTTTTCCACAGCCTTCCAAGTAAAATGAGACAAGTTGTTTCAACTATTTGTGTTGCTTGGGCAAAATTGGGGTCTTACATCTTCCATCGTTTCTTGCTCTGGAGGAAGGGAAGCAGAAGCTTCCCTTATAGTACTGAGGAAAAGAGAATGATCCGGATTGAGACTGCTAGTTGCCACGATACAAATAATAAGTACTTAAGCCTGATGAAAATGCTACTGAGTTCAGTTGCAATACATTAGCACTAGTTATTGAAATGTTAGGAAGGTTTTTCTTTGCATTACAGTGATTAAAGCAGATAAATAAGAAGCTGGACAATTTTTTGTGTGTGGTTACTGTGTCTTAGGGCTGCCTCTAATAGCCCCAGTGATCTTTCCGTCGTTGTTAATGGGTATTTAATTGGGATTTATTTCCATGGAATTTTTATACCTTCAGATCATTACAGCACCATGGGAATTTTATAGCCATGGGGATCAACATGGTCTCTCTAGAGATTCTGTTTGATGAATGAAGTTGGGAAGAGTTGACATATAGTTAGAAACCATTACCATTTAGAAACACAGGAGTGAGAAGACTCCTTTTCAAAGGGATCCTCTTTGTCCTATGCTGTCTGGCAGTCATCTCTTAAAAAACTGTACAATGAATGCATCCGATCTTTTATTCCGTTTTTAATTGATCTTTCCTCAACATTCTATATGCTTTTTTTTTAATTATTATTTCAGAGCAGTGAAACTGAATGGAACCACCCATCTATAGAGGGAATAGCTATTGCATTTTGTCCCTATCTTTCCACAGCTTATAAGAGAAAAAATTGATCACAGAGATGAATAGCTGGGAAATGGCAGCACTAGCATGTGACTCAGGAAACATGAAAGCAATTGGTCTCCGTGCCATAGACTTCCTGAATGGCCTTGGGAAGTTACCTGTTTCTCAGCGCAGAAGAAAACCTGGGCTTTCTACTTTGCTAGATAGAAGATCAAGTCAATATTTAAGACTTTAAATGATTGATGTGTGACATAAAACAAAAAACGCACAGTAAGTACAGTTTATCTTGTCCTGTGGCTTCTGCAATAGGATTACCCAAAATACTCAACTATATTTCACCCAAATTAATCTGTGTGGATAGGCTGTTGCCACCTACGTGCAAGTTTGGTGTCTTTAATATTTTAAAATATTTGAAATTAATGACAAATCTGTACCTTGATAAGGCCATGTTTTCCCCATCATTTAGCCTTCAGCTATTCCTTGTTAATACAGTTGAGCCAGCTTGGCTGGGTCAACGTCTTTTCTCTTGATTCCTTTCCATCTTCAGAGGGCTTTCCATCTGCCTTCTCTAGTGGTTCCTGTCTTATTCGTGTGTGTATGTTTCAGCATGTGCAAAACCTACAGAAAGGCCCTTGTTATGAGCAGCCACTTTGAAGCATCCCCCTGCTCCTCAATACAATTTTGCTTGACATGTAGTTAAACATCAACTTCCACTTGGCAATTGTTCTTTTTTTTTCCTTTGTTGTTGGCCATGTGGGTGAGCACTGAAAGCAGATTTCCTTTCTTCTAATTGCTCCCAACCTTCACCACTCCCTGCAATTGGGCCTGAGGAAAGGTTTTCAGGGCAGCAATCTCCCGGCCTTTAAAATTACCCATTCTTAAAATTACCTTCATATTAACCCTAGACTTCTCTGCACTGAGGCTGTTCCATTTGAAAACCCACCACCTGGTGTAAATTTTTCTATAGCAGGATGGGCTCCAAAGTCACTGTCTGCACTTATGTTTTAACTCTTAAAACACCGATGCATTATTATGGGTCTGGAAATGAGTATGCTCACTACAACCTCTTCTTACCCTTAGTATCTACAGTATTGCCTTGCTTTTCCTCTATTTTTGCTCTACTTTTAGCTCAGACCCCATCAGGTTTCTTCTTCTTCAGTGTATCCTCCAGCAGGACCTACAGTTTTTCTGTCCTTCAAAAGCCATCGTGCCTCCCCAAGCAAATCTAACCCCTGAATTCCACCTGTGCTTCAGGCCATTTTAATTCTTCAGCCACGTTGAGGGCAATCAATCTCGTTTGGCATTTCCTCCTTAGGCACAAAGACATGGTCCCGCATCAATACAGGGTGTGCTTTAGGCACACAGGCACACAGGCTTTGCAAGAAAACAGCTCCTGTGTAGCAGGAATACACAGGGACCAGTTTTGCCTGCAAATCCTTCCTTGGGGGAAAAACCAAATCCATAGTTTTGCAAACAGTGTCCATGCCAAGTCATGGGACAGACACCAGGGCTCAGGGCACAAGGTTTTAGAAAACCTGGAAACTACCTTTTTCTTTCTCAGAGATTGCAATGATAGCTATATGTAAGTTGCAGCGGCAGGTATGTTATATGCAGATGTAATTTCACAGCCCGCTTTGAGAGCATACCCATACCACAGCTGAGGCAGGGTAGAGAATTGCCCACGACTCAAGTTACCTCTGTCTCCTCCTTCCTGTATGAGTAATTTAACCATAATTCCTTTGTGCAGCAGTGCCTACCCCATTGCACTTTACCCTCCCCAGATCACAGGCTGTAGCATCAGAGAAGCAGCATCCCATCCACAGCTGGATTCCAGGCTGAGCAGGGTCATGCAGCAGAAAGGCAGACTTCTCAAAGTCTCCCAGCAGCCATGATCTAAGGTGACAAGACAAAATAGAGGCTAGGCCACAAGTGGCTGAGTTAAATCTGCAAGAAACTAACAATAGTCAAGCAGGAATGCTGTAGGAACAAGAAATGAACCCAGATTTGCGAATCCCAGCCCTGTGTCCTAAGCACCGCTAGAAATTGTTGGTGCTCTAGACCCACCTTCCTGCAGCTGCACAGGTCAGCTGGAAAAGTTGTAAGTCACCTGTATTGTGCTTTGTGGGATGCAATTGATGTAGTGGAGGAATCATTTGCAAAACTCGATGTTCAGCTGCATAAACATTTAGTGTTCAGGGAGTACTTAGTCACTTGTGATAGGGAGCTCTGGAGGATGCACTGCTTCTGGCTTCCTGGATAGGCAAGAGCCTGCTCACGAGGGAAGTCTTCATTCTTACTCCTGGGACTGCGAAGAAGATAAAAGGAAAAAGGACACTTCACATCCTTTCTCTGGTGCTGATCAGAAAGGATGCAGAAAACCATCAGGTGAATGAAAAACATAAGCTGTACAGGCAGAGATACAAGGAAGAAAGGTTTAAGTGGTTCTTTGCTAAAAATTATGTTCTTGTTTGTGGGATAAAATGGATTTTTAAAGAATCTGTTTACAATTGGATGAATTATGTAAGTATCTATTATGTAATTGAATAATAGCATAATCTTCCACAATGATAGGCAGAAGCCTTCTAATGTTTGGGACAGGACTGCTATTTTCTTCTTACTTGGATATCTTTCAGATCCATTGTTATGCAGTTCTTTACATGATGTTTCCTTTCTTCCCTCTTTGAAATTCATCCATGCTAACTGGCTGTATTTACTCTATTATTATACTTCCTTGAAAATGTCTTTTCTTTATTACTTATGTCTTGATAGCCTTCCAAGTGTACCATGCTGTGATGCTCTTTTATCTTGCTGTTGCAAGTTTGAGCCTCTGGATCCAGTTCTTGTACCTCTACACCTGTTAGAGCTTACTCCAAATATAGGATAAAACTATCTCCACACAAGGTGAAACAAAGGTCTTTGAAGGACAAAGAACAACTTTATGAGCCTGGTTATAGGCTTACAAGGGATCTTTCCCTTCAGTGGCTTGAAAGGACAAGAAAGGCAACTTACATGAGTAAGCACTTGTGAGTTCCTGGATCAAATACTCCACTGGTTTTTGAGTACACTTTGCTGCAAAGCTGGTTGTATTTTTCTTTTAAACATTTTTTTGCTGGAAATTTTACTGCTGATGTGGGGCTTCTTGTTTCTTTTTTATTTTGTTTGTTCCTTGGTAATGTGGTATAATGTCCAGATAAAATGAAAGTTTTTTAGTGAATTATCAATGCATTTAACACTGATGGCATTTTTCATCTTCTTTTCAAATGCTGGTATATGAAATTCATCTGTAGAAGGGCAGTCTTGCGGATGGGATTTGTGAGGGGGATGCATCTCTTTTCAAAATCATGAAAAACATCTCATTTTATGAAAAAGCCACAAACCCCTTGGGAAGCACAGAGGCTTTAGTTTCAAAACTGAACTGCTTCTGTCCACTATTCTTGGAAAATCTTCAAGGAGTCTCCAGATTTTCAATATTGATGTTTGCAATCTCCTGTAAAAGAAAATACCCCTCCCGTTGATTTTTTTAAGCACTGATTTATATGTATATTTGAATATTCACATTTCAGTGGATTGCTGACCAGAATGACATTTCTGTGCCCTGGAAGAAATTATGAGCCTTGTTTTCAACTTCTATTTCACAAAGCCCTCTTAAACGTTTTCTCACAGCATTTGTTTATAACATAAGCAGGTTTATTCCACGATTGGGGATTTGTTTAGCCATAGGCTAAATTAGATTGGCCACATGTGGTGTTCAGAGTGCCACAGTGGGGTCTGTGTAACACCCTCTACAAGTAATACTGCTGCACTGCTGAAAAACAAGGGAGAGGGATGAGGGATGATATAATTCTGCAGTTTAGCTGGGTTTCTAGTGGCGGTGGTGGTTGTTGTTGTTGTTTTGAGCTGCGTGTACTACGTTTGAAGAGAAAGCTAGGACTGGTTGGAGCCTTAATAAGAAATAAAAAAATTGGAGGTGAAAGGGCTCACTGATAAAAGAGCTGCTTTCATTTACTGCTCCAGGCATCTGCTGTAAAGGAGCCAAAGCGAATGTGCAAGCATCAGAGACAGTCGCAGGAGGGAGGAGGCAACAGTCAGAGCTGTGAGTAACTGTACATAAACATAATTTAAATCAAAACAGCTGAATAACAATTTAGGACATAAAAGGAAAGAGAAAAGGTGGAATGAAGTAAAGAAAAACAAACCCCACAAATCGACCACAGTCAAACGAGAGAGGAACACAGAGGAGCAGCAAATGGAAGACGAAAAATCAAGCAAAGCCATCAGGGTCCAGCAGTTCATTCCTGTGGTACCCTGCGGTTCCCAGCTCAATTACTCAATAAGGTCTCATGCTTTCCAGGCCAAGAGGAGCCCTGAAGTACCAAATCTCTCCTTTAGGCTTCTTGTCTTCAAACACAAGGCTCTTCACAGCTCAGCCTCCCCATACTCACCTCTTTAGGCTTCTTTCTGTGCCACCTCCCAGCCGCTCTGCTCTGCAGTGACCCACCATGCTCACTTCTACTGCTGCCATCATTCCTGCTTGCCTGGAGCCACACACACCCTTCCAGATAGGGTCTTCTTACCCTCACAAGCTCTCCCCAAACATTGTTTGCTCCTGCTCAGCCCCTGCTGGCACCCGCCAGCTGGAGATGGACAGTCCCAGGGCACTATCACTCATCATCTTGACATCTCAGGTCACTGCTGCTACTTCTTTCCATGTTCACACAGCTCCTCACACAATTAAGGCTCCTAAGTCCTAACACAACAGCTGCTGATGCTCTGCAGCCACCTAGGCCTTTGTGTCTTCTGCCTTTGCTCAGTCCCGCCCAGTGTCAAACAAGTACAAATTTGGATTTTAAAATCCTATTAAATATTTGGCCTTGATGATATCATGTGGCAATAAACGCCACTGATGACTCAGTTTTAAATGTGTTTTCCTGACACTCTTATTAAACGGGTAGAGCAAGCAGAACATTGCCAGGTCGATGTGGCTAATGGAGAATGCTGTTGATGGGCTTCAAAAAGACTAATTGCCCACTCCTTCAAATCCAAGAGACGTTGTTGTGATGGAACAAAGACCCATCTTTGTTCAGTGGCTGGAGAAGAATGGCAAGAGCAGAAGAAAACAGTAGGATAAAAGAGTGTCTCAAGCAGAGGCTGTTACCCCATACTTCTGAGGATGTTATTAAAGGCTCTGCAGTAGACCTTTAGAGAAATGTCGCCCTGACCCCAGTGCTGAAGCTTCCTTTGTGCCTGGAAGAATGAGGGCTTATACCCTTTCCAAAATACTTGGGGTTTTGCTTTCTCGTTAGTGCAAACTTAGCTTTGCTTGCATGTTGGGCATGTTTCACTTCTCAGGTTTGTGATATGAGAAAAAGCTAAGAAAATAATTCTCCCTCCTTTATGAGACACACGATGTTATTTCCCTCCCTGATCTATATGTCCAATTAGTCCATAAAAGTTCTTCTCTGCTAACTTGATATCCCATTTTCCAGCTTTACCAACATCTGAGCCATCTGATGTGTTTGTGAGCATATAGTGGGATGAGAGTGCGTGACAATATTTTTTCCACAGCAGAAATATGTATATTTTTTCATGCATACATAATTAAAAATGGTTGAAAGCAACTTTGATTAAGCTTTCTCAAAAATTCAAACTAATGTTAATGATATTTCAGGAGAGATCATGCAATAATATTTCAGGGGAAAAAAAAAAAAAGGAGACTGCTTAGGGAAAGCCACCATATTAGTATAAAAAAACCCCAAACAACAGCTTGTGACTGGAAACATTTTGCTGTCTTTTCTTTATCCTATACTAACAAGTGACCACTGTCAAGCAGTTACTAGGATAAATAATACATAATAGCAAGGCTAGAGAGAAATGAAGAGTCATAGGCAAGGGAGGAGAATATTTTTTCATCTCAGAATTGAAATGAAACAGAGGCCAAAATCAGCAGGGTGAGAAGGCTGTTCCAGATGGCAGGAGCTGCAGAAGCTATTGCACCAACAGTAGCCAGCTTGTAGGAAGAGGCAGAGAGAAATAATCGGGTTTCATCCAACAAAGTATCAGGTAATGTAAGAGGGGGACTAACCAGTGCCAAAGCTCTGACTGATGCTTCCTGAAGGGGATAGTCCTGCAGTAATTGGGAGGGTCACTGTGACTCAGAGACCATGCGCTGCAGGGGAGGCAGGGGAGGTAAGGAGGTTAGCACTTTTTTCCTAGATGCAGCACTGAGTCATAAAGGCTTTTTCTTTCCTTTCTTTCTTTCTTTGTTTTTTTCTTTTTTCTTTTTTCCTTTTTTTTTTTTTTCTGTCTCTTCAGTTAAGTAAAAGTCTGGCATGTTCTTTTTCCAGAAGATTTTGAAGAGGACATTTTGGAGAGGCATTTCACAGAGCCCAGCAGGCAGTCCCATGTCAGCTCAGATTTGCACCCTCAGGCAGCAGCCCCTTGCCCAGGACAGGCTCCCCGCAAGCTCCCTGTCCTGCTGACACCTATAGGACAATGTGGTCCTGCCTGCAGGCTAATGGGACCAGAACAAACCAAAATAGAGGAGACAGGGTTTATAATCCGCATCCCATTTTATGGAAGGGATTAAGGGACATGCCCAAAGTCACCCATGGCTGCTCTGGTGAGAACGGCAACGAGGCACAGGGTCCTTCAGCCACAGTTTGGCATTCCAAATGTGGGGCCACATTTCCTCTTGAGTGACCTAATAAGCAGGATGAACCCTTGGGATCCACTAGTAAAAGGGTCAAATCTGAAAAGGAAACCAGAAGTAACTTTTCTAAATTAAGAAAAATTTGCTTTACCTGGGTGTATGCCCTCTTGTATCCTTTGTTCTTACACAGAAGATATAAACTGCTATAAAGGAAGCTCTCACACATCACACTGGCTTCCAGCAGATGGAAAACTTCTCACGGTCCCTGATGCAAATGCAAAGAATGCATCAAAACTGAGGTTTCCCAAGGTCCATGTTCCCCTCTCTAGGCCCCAGATGGCATGGCCAGCTGCTGAGGCTCTTAACCCAACCTGATGTCTTAGAGAGATGGTCATCAACCAGCAGTTTATGGCAAACCAGTGTGTAAACAGGCCTGATGCAGAGAGACCTTTCTCCAAATTTGCTTCACATTGAGGACCCAGTTGGTCTTAAAATTCCTTTCTGAGGCTGTCTTAGTGTAAGTTTTGGCTTTGGCGATGGTAATCCAAGAGTTGTTGTTCAGTGATTTCAACTGCAAGATGACAAATCCCTTCATGTTCAGAAAGTACTTTGCCACGTTTCTGTCTCAGAAACTAGTTCGAATTTTGAAACCAAATCTGTTAAGTCATTTGGGGCTTGGTGATTTGCCTTTGACTTCACATAACTTTAAAGAAGCTTGGATATAAACAGTAGTTTTTAAAGATGCCAGGCCTAACAGTTTCAGTTAAAAACTGAACAATAAACACACGTATTAACTTGCCACACAAGATACACACATTGAATCTGCATTAGTTATTTGGCAGCATCATGAATACTTTCCTCAAACTGATTTGATGACTAAACACTGTTTAGAATAGCAACCAATCCTGCTGAGAAAAAATGTAACTTTTAGGGTAACAGTTTCTTACTGTTCATATTCCTCCTTGAAATTCTGTTCAGCTTTTGGTCTAAATTCTTCATGGGAAAAAATTTAAATGAAAAATGTATTTCGGGGTGATAACAATATCTTACAAGGTTCTCATGACTTTTCTCTTTGTTGTTCTTGGTTTTTTAAAATCTGAATATTGTTCTTATTTTTAATTACAAACTCAAATCACTTGACCAAAAATGTAAGTTTTGTCCAATTCAAGCAGCTTTAAACAGTTAGAGAATACTACTTTTTGACTAACTGGTCAATTAAAAGTATAATTTTTCTGGATGCCCAAGAGGAAGAAATAGAACAAAAGCTGAAAATGTTCAATGAGCTGAAAAATCTGTTTTGTACCAGTTTTGTTGGTCAACTTTTAAAACAAGTCTCACCCCATCGAACTGAATAGCACAGCTTCTTCTTAAAAGGTCAGCAGTTTTCTTTTGCGTGTCACCCCCAATTTAGAAAACAAGCAAACATGCAGCTGATACCAGCTTTTGGCCAAGGCACCTGCAGGAAAGACGCAGCAACCTTGCTGCTCTCGATCGGACGTGTTTTCAAGGCCACAGTGTATTTTCCAATAGCTCTGTCGAGTTTAGTGCTGCCATCTCTGGGAAATCTGAGAGGAGCAAGGTTATTAAAACAAAAAAAAAAGTAGAAACAGCAACCACTTTTTTTCCTTTTTTTTCTTTTCCAAAATGTGACAATAAGCAAACAGAAAAGGTCAAAAGATAGATCACAGAAGGGAACTCCAAGACTTTACTGGCTTTTCTACTCACCATTTACCTCCTCAGCTCTGCCTTCTCTTGCCAAAAATGATACTTTCCTGATTTGTTTTTTTACTGTTGTGGGCAGGAGGTCTATAAACTGATCTTAGTAAGTCCTGGTAGAATCTCTCTATTATATGCTGTAGGTATTTCTAGGTTTGTGTATAATACTAGTGTGGTCCACCTTGGCAGACAAACACACCTGAAACCTACAGGTGATGTCACTGGACTTCTAATCACTGAATGAGTGACAAATCTTTGAAGAGAAATAGGACTGATGACAAGGTGACACATTGAAAAAGGCCTCTAAGCAGAGCTCTGCACACAGGGGCTGGGTACATTTGCTCCTCTTTTTTTGAATCATTGACTGATTTGAACAACATTGTTTCAGGCTAACCTGAAAGGAACATTTACCCTTCCTATGGCCGCAAAATGAATCAGAAAAAGCAATAAGATTTTCCCATTAATAAGATTCCATAAGAGGAATTAATTTCAGGTTAGAAAAAAAAAATGTTTTGACTGTAATTGTTGATTTTCATCCACTCAAAAGGGAACTCTTAATTCAGTTTCCAAATTAAAGGCTCTTTCAAAATGAAAAAAATAAACCCCCAAATATTTATTTCAGGAATGTCAAAGGGAAATGTATTAAACATTCATTTGTAAGGCTTTTTTAGGATGAGCTGCTGAACTTAACCTGCGTTCACAAGTACCTTTGCTTAGTTTGGAAAGGAGCTCTATTCATCCCGATGTGCAGAGCACTCCTCTCAGGGTTGCTCCAGCATAGGGAGTGGTGGTGGGGATGCTGAAATGTCAGGTTGTGCTCAGCTTGATGCTCGGTGCCACCTTCTGCTCACCCATGAATGCTGATTGATGGCGTGCATAACGTGTCAGTGGACACAAACCAGCTTGGGTGGATATTCAGTGACAAGCACGTGTTCAAGCTGCTATGCTGGAGTGGCATCCCCAGAGCATTCCTATGCAGTCACCAACTGCAGCACCTGCTGTGATGTCTCTCCTTGGCTCCTGATGTCCCTCCTTGGCTCTCCTTCACCCTCGATGGTGCTGGGAGCACCTAGGAGCTCCTAGGGGTTGTATAGAACACCAGTGATGCCATAGCAATACAAGATCCCTCCGCTAGCTGACTTAACTCTTCATCCTGCAGGACAGCTCTTCTCACCCGCTCACAGGTGACTCTTGCAAGCGGGCTTCTGATATTTGTCCCATACAAAAACATGAGAGGAACCACCCGAAAGGAACAAATTTTGCCCCGACCAACTCTTCTAGGATGAAACTCGCGGCAAAGAAGTGGCTCTATCTACCTGTCAGCCTCCACCCCCTGCCACATACATTTTGCTGTTGACTCTCCTATTTTTTGTCATGCTCTCTGCTTGTTGTCTGAGATGAGATGAAAGATTTTTAATAGTGATGGCATACAGCTCTAGAGACAAAAGGGTCTATTCTTTCCTTATCTTGGATGTGTTAAAAACACTCTACCTTCATCCCGCTACGTTCAAAAGGAGACAAAAAGTGAAACGAAGAGAACAATTTTTCAGCACCATTAATAAAACAACCCCAAATGATATAAAATAGCCTTGTTTCACATGACAAACACTGTACCCACGAGCTTTGACTTCTCATGAAGAGAGAGAGAGAAAACCTTCAGAACTTTTTCTGGGCTCTCAAACTTCCAGCGTGGTTCGTAGGGGCTGCAATTTAGCCCCAGGCATTTGAGAATCTACTTTGTGTGTTTTGGCAATGACATGAAAATGCAGAGAGAACTGTACATCTTGCAGTTGTATGCTGGGCTAGGCGATCTGAGGGGCCTGTCTATAATAGAGGAATCATCTTTTCTTCAATGAAGTGCTACTATTGTTGTGATCTTCAATAAAGGATATAATGGACGCATTCATGTGGTGGCTGTTGTTTGTGTGTCATTCTTTCAGCGTACAGCTAAGCGCACAAGAGTCTTTTAAACTCTTCTCTACTCAGATCCAGTAGTGCTAGCATTTTGTGCCAAACTAGGTTGGTTTTCCCCCTGCAAGCTTCTTTTCCTATTATTTTTGGATAAAGCCAATTGACCGTGAAATACCTTTTTATTGCAAAATGATATGTCCAAGCCCTCACTGTGGGATCATGGGTTAAAACAGCACTGTAATGCACATTTGCGTGGAGGTGCTGTTGGTTTAAACATCCACCTTTCTAAAATTAGTCATTTTGGCCCATTGTAGGCACGTTAAGAAAGTGATGTTCATCAGGGTTCAGAAATAATATTCAAAGCTGCATTTGCTTTTGGGTACCATAATCATATCAATAGCCATTTTTCGTGTAAGAAGTCCGAACTGAAGTTAGGCCTTTCATGTGAGTAAACAGCATCCTCAGGCCTTCATAGGATGACCTGAATAAAGTAATTTTCCTCTGTTTGATTAGAGGGGAGAGATTTGCAAAGACAAAAGGCAATGCTTATGCCTGGAAAGGCAGAAATTTGCATAAACCCACACAATAATGGCAAAGAGCAAAGAACATTTTAGCATGCAATGTGCATGTGCCTTTAACTTCTCACAGATGCAATCACTAGCGTGTGGTCAGATAGCTGGCTTTGACGGAGGGGCGAGGCTTTGAGGAAGGGTGCTGAGCTAGGGTGCAACCAGCAGCTGAGAATGCACAGGATGAGGCTCGTGTGGGCCATGAGAGGACGCTCGTTTTTCAACCATACAACAGCAAGAGGGGTAGGGGAGGAAAGGTTACCTTGAATGTGCTCTAAAGAACCTACTTGAATCAATAAGCCTACATTTAAATAAGTTTAGATGCAATTATCCGTTACAAATCTGGTTTTCTGCCTTGTTAGCTGGAGATCCTAGGCACTTTTATTTAAAATTTGTACCAATCTCAACCTCATTTAACTACGCAATGTGAACAGTTTAGGGGAAGAGGTGGAAAAAAGAAAGAAAAACCCAAAACCTTCCAACATCTTTTCTTTTTAGGCAAGTTGAAAAGGATGAGCATCTAGCAAAGGTTTTTTTTCTCAAGTCACTTTTTAAAGATTGTTATTATCTTTTCATATTAAAGTTAACATTACCATATGCTGTTGAGCTTTTGTTGATGGCAATGCTTAAACTGGGATGTTGTTTCCTTTGGAGATTCTTACTGCCAGTCATTAATTTACATTTTTTTGAAATCGTACAGCGAGTGCTTTGTTGATGCCTGTTTTCATTTTGTTTCTCTCTCTTTTCAGGTCACACATGAGGAGTTTTTTCAAACAGCAAGTTAAGGCAATGGAATGAAACCAGTGACATCTGCCACTCATGCTCTTTCTCTCCATCCAGTTTACCCATAGCCCCCCTTTTTCCCTTTTCTTTTTGTAATGTTCCTAGTTTTCATCCCATTCAGTGCCCAACCCCTATTCTGCCCCCCAGCCCCCAGTTCCTCCAGTAATTACTGTGGGGAATGCATTTGAATCTGAATCTGATTCTCTTCATCATTCTTTGGCCCTTTTTGGCCGTTGGTTTGGAGATGTCTTAATGCTCCCATTTGAACTAAGATGTCTCCCTTCATAAGCTTCAGTCACATCCATTTTTATTTTGTCTCTGAGGAAATCAAAGATCATGTCACGAAAATGAAGTGTCCAGCACTTAACATGGTCCCATGCTGATTGTAACAGGCTTCTAGGAATTGTCCTACTCTGTGCTTTTGGTTCCCTATTGTGGTTGACCATCTCCATAACAATCTAAATAAATGAAATCTAATTAAAAAGAAAAAGGACACAACTGCCTCCCCACTCCCTCTTTAAAAGCTGAATGAATAACATTGAATCCTCTCCAGTAGGAAATTTATGAGGCTGAGAGTCAGGGTCCTGATCCTGAAAACTTTACTCATGCACTAATCCTCGCACACTTGATTTATCCTTTCAGCTTCAGTTCACACAATGACTCATAAAAATAAGTGATGTAGGATTGGGCCCTTCAGAAACTTGCAATGACGCAGTTTTCCCCAGTGTTTTCTTTCATTATTGTGATTTTTAACTACTGACTATACAGGCAGAGCAAATCTTTTTTCAGTCCTTACTCCAGCAAGTAAAGAGAGTAGCAACTTGTCAGAGAAGGATTTGATCCAACAAGCATACAGGTATATGTTTTAGGTTTCTTCAGTAATAGACTTGTCTCTCTTGTACCAGATTAGGGATCTTTGCCAAAGGGGATCATCCCATTGTATCACAGCACGGATGTTCTTTATTACAATGCTTGAAACAATCTATTTAGGACAAGCTGCTTAAAAACTCTTTGCAATACAGATCACCACCAACAAGGAAACAAAGGAAATTCTAGACTGTAGCAAGACTGATCTGTTTAGTATATGCCCTTAAAACTTAATGTACACGGTTAGGATTCAGTTAAGTGCTCTGTCACTAAAACTTGGCTTGAAACAGCCCTGCTGTAAAGTTTCTTTCCTGATGTCATTTTAAAGTGAGAAGAGGAAAGAAGAGAAACAAATTGACACGTACTGTGATAAATTCCTGTAATGGATTAGAAACAGTGCATTGCCGACACTGAAGTCAGAAGAACAGAACAGTTTGGGAAATGGTTCAGAGATGCTGGCTCTGGTTATTTCTTCCAGTGGAGTAATAAGAATGCTGGAAACTTGCCTTGTGTGTGTGTGATCTGGACTCAAGTCCCTCTGGAAATGCATTTAAAAAAGGGAGGGCTCGTTGCTAAAGGGTATTGTTTGGAAAATTATACAAAACAACAACCAGCAAAAGAAATCGCTTTTGTAGATGATGGGAAATATCAGGAATGGATAAAGTTATTCACACTAGGCTGAATTCTTATGTCTGTCTTCCTATCTGAGAATGAGTAAGAAGTAAAGAGAATTTAGGATTTGTCCTGTTCCTGCCTCTCCAGGTACTCAGCTCAGGAGGTCCCATCACGAATTTATGAAGGCCAATTTTGCAGACCGCTAGAGAGGCAGAAGACTTCTTGTTGACTGGTTGGAATCACATTTATTCCGTTTTCTTCTATTTTGGGTAGTATATCCTGGTATATTTAGGAGGTTATCCTCCAACATCTGGGAATCGTTTTCATACCAAATGATGGGAAGACAACCCTCAATTACACCACTGAATCCCACCCCACTGTTGAAAACAGCACGTCTGCATGCGCGCACCCCGCTTACTGCCTGATCAGGGGTAAACTCCTGAGAGCTTCTCCTCCTTTGTGGCCCCCTCTGCTGTGGTGGCTCTTCTGCAGGGCTGAAAGCCCATGTGAAGCAATTCAGCTTCCCCAGCTCTCTGCCCCTTGAGTAGCCCCTGTTCTATAGGAAAATGCATTTTTCTGCACATTTCTCTTCTCGACCTGACTTGGGAGGAGGTTTTGGAGGCTCTACCACTGCTGGTGTCTCATTGCTTCCTTCTCACCCCACTCTCCATACGTCACATTCCCCTGCGAGAGGATTAGAAAGAGCTGTTGCTTTGGTTGGATTAAAATACAGACATTTTACCCCAAACTAACAAAATGTCGCAAAACAGGAGGAAGTGATGGGAAGAGAGGGCTTTTCCAGAGAAAAGCCTGGAGGGTCTTAATGGAGGTATAAAACTATACGAGTGTGAAATATTATTATTATTTATGAACTACCCTGCACTCTGCCTGACACTGCCTGAGATACCATTTTACTGGCACATGCAAAGCAATGCAATTCTTTGGCTTCCTTCCCTCCTGAAAGTGTACCCACAGCCCGAATGGGGCATTCGGGGACCTGTTTCTAGCATGTGGATCTCACCAAGCAAATTGCACAGCAAGAGACCAGAGGCCTGATTTGAACAGGGGCAGCATGCACAGGAGTATTCCCAGCAAGGAATTTTTAGAGTGATTTATAACCAAGGAGTGTTTGGCATGGGAGCTACATACTAGAACATACACATGAGCATGGTGGAGCATGAGAGAGCACTAAGATACGACCACTAGAAAATCAACGCACATTTTCATACATGTAACATATCCAATAACAAGAACCCCTTTAAAATAATCCTCTGAGCAATTTGTACCCTCTGTTGACATGTGCTTCTACATAGCCGTCAAACTGGGGTCAGAAGGGAAAGGGAAAAACCTAAGGCCAGTGACAGGCAGAAAATGAAACTATTGAGAATCAGAACAGGAGAATATCAGAGTAAAAGCAGGACCAAGGTGAGGGGGCTCCATGGCACAGGGGAGAAGGGGAATGCCAGGGTAAAAGGACCCTGAGCTAATCTGACTTTCACATTACCTGCATGCGTGTATGTATTACCCACACTGCTGCTGAGCTATGGGATGCTGGAGCACTCAGACAACCCGTGTGCTACTCATGGGGGATTTCCAACTGGCAGCAGAAATTCTGGTTGTAGAAGGTGGTATTTCAGGGCTTGTGGCACCGGGTCTCTGGCAGAGACAGCCAAGGTCTGAATGGCAGCCCCCTTTCACCTACGGCCATATATGCTGGCTTCTGTAAATTGGAAGGGTTTGCCTGCTCCCTGCTGACCTAGGAATGTTTTCCCTTAGATCTGGTGTCTCTAGCAGCAATGACTAAGTACTTGCAGTGGAGGAACTGCTCTGATGATCCCTACTTTTCCCATTTTGGCAATATTGAGGAGCTGTCATCAGGATTCATCTAACCTACTATTGTTCACTCTCTCCCCCTTCGAAATAGTAAGCTTTCCTGCTGCTTTCCTGTGAGATAAATACCAGGGATTTAGGATGAGCAGAGCAGCAAATCATCTGTTGGCTCCTACTTCCCCTCTCCCTCTCTCTGCAAGCAGCATTTCCTCTAGCACTGATTTATATTTGGTTCCACAGGAAGAGAAGCTGCCAGGGGACATTTCAGCCTTTGACACCGCAGTCACCAGAGACCTGAAGCTGAGCTCATGCCTTGCAAGAACAGCTGTATAGATGCCCAAGGAAACCCAGCCTACCTCTCTGTCCTCACTCCCATGCGGTTCTTGAGGATTTTGGTGTTTTGTGCCCATTGATCATCCTGTTGGATGGGAAGTAAAGCCATGAATGCCACCTGGTTGTGCATCCGGCTCCCCTAGCCTGTTCCAGCTGGGTACCAGTGGCATAGGTGAGTGCCCCAGGCACTGCTACAATATAATGGTGCCAACAGAGGTGCAAAGCTCTAAAACCAAACCCTTTGCCTTTGGCTACAGTGACCGAATATAAAGCTTGGGAGATCTGAGTTTTCCTCCAGGTTCTGCCATTGCCTTCAACACTAACCATGCTAAAGTATCTCATACAATGAGCTTCCTAACTGACCTGTGCTCTGTGGAAAATCCCTTAAGATCTTCAAACAGAAAGTGCTTAAGAATATCAGGTTGCTCTTAATTGAATGTAGCCTCCTGAATAGAGCACAAGTGAGCTCAGACAGCATCCCCTTGTTTTAAAGGGAGTTCTGGGCATTTGGGAGGGGTTGTTGCTTTTTCCATCAGTGGTGACTAATGACCTTGCCACCAAAGAAGAGATTTTGATTTGTCCACCCAAGCAGATAACCACAGTATTACATATGTTGGTCATGCTCGTTTTATTTTGGTGAGGTGATGCAAATAGCCAGCTGGCAGATTGCTGATGGGTCTGCCCAAGGTTTGGGTGGAGCAGGTAGATTAGTAGGGCTGGGCCAGCTGCAGCTCTTGATTTTCGTACAGGGCTTGTGTGGCTCCCACCCTGAGTCTATCTGGGGTGACCTGCAAGGGGCTGTGCTGGCCAAGGAGATGTTTGTCAGCTGATGAGTGGCTTTGTGATGATGTGAAGCAGATGCTGCCAGCCCCAATTGCTCTACAGTACTCTCTGGGAGCACTGCCATCACCTGCTTTTGGGGTCATCTTCCCTCCCTGAAGCATCATTTCCCCTGGCTGCCCCACGCCAGCTGTGGGATGTGCCCCACTGTCTTGGCTGTATAGTGTGGGATTGCTGAGTAAGCAGCTCAAACTAGCTTTTGTTCATCTTTTTAAAGGTTCTCCCCTAGATGTCACTCTGGTCAGGAAAAGACTCCATTGATTAGCTCAGCCCTTCAGGCTGAAAACCTTCAAGCTTTTGACTTGATGCTTTTCAGCAAGTATTCCACCTAACAGAGCTCTGGGTAGGGTACGTAGATACTTCTACTTGTCTGCTCTGACAGGTGGTCTTGGAAAAAATGGGTTTCCTAGATGAACTTTTCTTCTTTAAGAGAAAAAAAAAGCCAGTCTTAACTTGACTCTCCCAGAGTCTGTTTTATTTCAATAGGGAAACAACTTACTAATTAGGGTAAGACTCTTTAAGAAAATATGTTTTCTATTCCACTGATAGTCAGTTACAAGCGATAACACTGTTAAATGTAGTGCCTAATAAATCTAGAAAAACTACCCAATAAATGTAAGTAATAACAATGATTAACAATAAATTAAATGCAGAGAACTAGGAATGTACCACATTATTTTTAACTAGTCTGGTCCATCGGGTTCTTATTATTCAGTTTGTCCTCCACACCTGGAGTTTATTAGAGTGTAATACAAACTAAACAGTCCCTCAGAGAGGCCATTGGAAGGGCTTAGTATAAAACAATATACAAGTTTAATAGTGGTAACTGACCTTTTTTTTCTTTTGCAGAAACGTATCTCAGTAACTTGATTCTTAAGGAAATGTAATGCTTTTTTACATAATCCTAATGGGTGATTTTCTTTTTTTGTTTAATTTAGATTATTTTTATGCACAAGACAGCAAGACCTATGGCCAAGTCAGGGATCTCCTATTCTTCCAGTTATAAAATAGTTACTCAAGAGTATTTTTCTTTCTTCACCCATTTAAAGATCAAGCAAGCAAAAGGGTTAATGCTGTAAGCTATACAAATGATGAAAGTGTACGGTTAGAAATGGCTAAACTTCACCACAGTCATGCCTGGCTAAAGGTTTCAAGCAGCTTAAAGTTCAGGGTTGTTCAGGCTCAAGTGGCTTTTGTTTGGCACAGTGCAGAGATAAGGTTCGTTTGCTGCAATATGAATCCAGGCCTGACCTTTAAACACCTCTAAAGTTGGACTAGGGGCGTTGGCTCAGATCAGTGTATTTTTCTTACTACGTACGCATGAGTAACAACCAAATATTCATAATGATGCATGTTGTTTGTAGCTGGCATTTTTAGTTAGTGTTCCTTTAGGTTTTTGTTTTAAAATGTTGGAAAATCATCATTGTCTTTTTTCTTTCTCTCTTACTCTTCCTCCTCCTCCCACTTCTCTTTTGAAACCACAAGCTATGGGCAATAGTAAATCCACAAGACAAAAGATTCTTTCCTAATTTATTTCCCTGAATTTCCATTGTTACACTTATGCCATCTAATGGACTACAGTGTTTTTCTGTCCTGTTCCCACTTTTTCAAATAAAACATAGTTTAATGGTTCTGAGGTTTTTAACTGCTTTTAAAACTTAAAAACAGCAGTAGGAAAGAGGCATATTCCCTACACAATGACCTGCAATATTCTCTGCTCGGTATATCCAGTATTGCTGCACACATCCCAAACCCCTATGTTGTTTCAGACTAAAAATCCCTTTGTTTAGATGCCTTTACATGCTCTAAACCAGAATTACAGACATTGACACTGCGAATCAGCCCATAAAAAAGGACCAAAAACCAGTTCTGAAACAATTAGAGGGAACATTAAATTTAGTGCTATTCAGAGGTGCAAATAAGTCAACTAACATATGAAATTTGGAGCAGGGACAGGAATATTTCTTTATAGTCTACATTATCTTCAGACCTACTCATCTTGCAGGATTGGCTCCAATTCTTACTCACTCAAATAGTGATGCCAGAAACCACATACAGCTTGCTCACTGTAGGCCTTCATTTTATAATCAAAACCATTTTTATTTTGATTCACTCCCCCTTCACTTTAAGGGATGAGAAACTGTTCCTTGTTTCTGCAAACATAATCTTTGCTTCGAACACAGACTTGTTCAACTGCTTGACCAAATGACTGGGCAAGCACTGCAATAATAACTAATATTTTGAAACAAATAAACAACAAGTACAGTTGCCAGTGATTTTTCAGGTGGGTTCTTGTTTTGGGACGGTTTTTGGGTTTTTTTCCCACAAGTATCTCTGGCAGGAAAAAGCCTCAGAAGAAATTATATTTCTGGACCCTTTTGCAAAAGCAGCCAGGAAAAATGGAATTTGCTGTTGTACCAAGAAGATTTAACTTAATGGATTATAAATCCATTGGCCAATAAAGTTGGATCCATGGCTCCAGTTCTTTATATGTGATCTGGTCCATATTCCTAAAAAGTTATAGTTTGAAAAGTAGAAATGCACCACAGACCCTCAGTGCTGTGTGGCAGTGAAAAGCCAAATCCAAGGTGCCATCACATGGGGAATATGCACTCAGGCTGTGCTCAGAGGAGCAGGAGGTCGAAGGCGGGACTGCCCTTGGCTTCTCAAAAAGGTTTCGATTGCCAGCAGGTTTTCTTGACTAATGGATGTACTTCTCTGCTTCTGCATGTCCACCATGTGAAGTGTTGGGTTTGCAGAGTGTTTTGGGCTGTCCTGGCCGTGGGGGAACAGGGGTTCCCCATCATGCATATGATGCTCATTATTTTTTGTGCGCTAGAAGACAACACATGACCACAGGTGCCTCTTGCCGAAATGATGCAACCCACTGGTATCCTTGGTATCACGGCTTCAGCCGGGATGCCTGCTGTGGGCCTCACTGATGTTAATGAAAAATTCACCAAAATCAGGAGAAACTTGAAGGCTCTTTGTTGCTCCTACCAATAGGGAAAACATGCTGGTTTTGTAGTACACAGATCTGCTCTCATTTACACTGATGTACCTTTATTCAAAGAGGAAATCCTGGGTTACTCTGACTTCAGGTCTGCCCCTGGGAACCATCCCGAGTTGTTTTAACAAAGCTGTGTTCTCCAGGCTATCACTTACATAACCGGATGTCTGTCCTGCTTGATCCATGCCCTCATCAATATGCTTAGTGCGAGCATTATTTGATTTGATTTATTCTGCTTTCTTTGGAATCGTAGATTGATCCCACACAAAAATTCCTGGGGAAATCAGGTAGTTTCTATGTAGCACTTTATTTTCACTGCACTGCAGCCCCCTAAAAACTGCCTGAGAGGGAAAGGTACAGAGGCTAAGAATCAAAGCAGAAGGCTTCCACAATAAGCTGAGACTCAAATAAAAATGCATACACATAGGTAATGATGGCTGGGAGAGGAACCGTTCTTTTGCAGTTGAATGTATTGAGCATCCAAACAAACAGTAGATTGGTTTTTGGATTTCTCTTTTCTTTTTTTACATAATATATCTTTTGGGAGTCAAAGCCTTATACATAATTAAGGAAGTTTCTTTTTTAACCAGATGCATTGTGATGTGTGCTGTCTAAATAAAATAAATAACCATTACAATATGAGAACCGCAGGGTCATTTTATCCCTTCCCTTCTCCCTCCACTTTGAAATTTGTCTATGGAAAATCAGATGCCATATCCACTGCCTCCTAAGAGCAGCACTGTGATCTTGCAGACTCCTGCATCATGGGATCCTGGGCACTGGCAAACAGGCAGCAGCATAGACTACCTCTGGAAGAAACAAAGAGTGCATGGAGTTGAGAGGCTGGGCTGGGAACCAGGGAGCCAGAGCATCCCTGGATGCCTTCCTTCCCAGGCTGTGTATTGGCGTAGAAATTATTTCTCGTTGATTCCTGCCCCCATTCATGTGCATGTCCCGTGAGGATGTTTTTGCTCTGCTTGTGTTATGCTTTTATTTGTAGAAGGCTTGGGAATCTTTTGGAGAATAGTGATAGCCAGGAATGAAATGTCATTATGGTATGACTATATTGGCATTTAAGAGGCATAAGAATGATAGGATCTGTCTCAGAGGCAAGATCCTGCCCAGGTCAAGGACTACTTGTGCCCTAAATGCTCCTTGAAATTGCTGGCTCTCAGAGTATTTTAATGGTGCAAGCACAGGCTCTGATGAAGACAGAGGATAGCAAGACACACAACAATAGAAGAAAAATAAGTGCTACTAGTTCCTAGTGAGCTTAGGAGTGAGTTTAGCCTTTTCTATGAGGACACTGGTTTCCTGTACCTTTCTGTTGCTCTGCTCCAGCACAATCAGTGGTTTTGAGAAATTACTATGCCATTTTAAAGAAAGATGTGAAACCTGGAAACAAATTAATGCTGATGCAAATGAATGAAAAACCTACATAAGTTGAATGGGGACTGCCTAGAGGCAGAGCATGTCTGAAAACCAAGCTATTTGCTCAGGCGTTTTGGTAAATCCTGCTGTCCTTCACACATCACAGCCTGGGATTCCCTTCTCTTTGTAGGCAATGTTGACTTGTATGGGGTTTTTTTCCTAAGGTATTTGCATGGAGAGCTCCTACCCCATGTTTAAGAAAGAAAAATCAACACAAGTTAAACTTCACCCTGGGGCAAAGACTGCTCTTGGACCTGCCAGATGTCTGGCTCCAGTCCAGGCAGTCTTACTTCCAGGTTGGGCTTTTGGGAAAGAAACCAGCCCTTGGGAACAAGCATGTAGGAGGGCTCCTCGCAGTGTCTCCCACAGGGTAAAGGGCAGGGGGAATGGACAGATGTTTTCTGAGCTGAATTCAGGCCAGCTGACCTGTGGTCATGACAGCTGGGGTGGGCTGCATCAGGGAGGCACTGCTGGTGGGACTCAACATGCCTGGAAATCTGCAGAGCACATGGATGTCCTGTCCTACCAACTGGGGTGGCTGAGGGACACCAGGGAGTAGTCCATAGGATCAAGAGAGGAAGGGCTGCTCCTCCTCCATGGCCTTGCTTTTTAAGATGAATTTTTCTTATCAAGAGTGTTCTTCCCTCACCAAGCAGGCTGTCTACATGCATGCTGACCCAACGTTTTCATCCTTCTCTTGGGCTGCAAACAGCAAGACGCTCAGCTGCAATTAGACAAGTGATGGAGAAGTCCCCAGTGCTTTACAGATGCAGAACCAAGACAGAGTGGTGGTGTCAGGACTTCATCATTTCCCATCCACAGTCTGGTCTCTCGGTAGTCACAGGCTGGTGGCTTCAGGTGGCCCAGCAAGCTCCAGAGCTCATGCAGTTATAACAGCCTTACTAATAATGTCTTTCTTCCTTTTTCTGAACCATGTTATTTCAGGGCCTGGGCCATTGGCTCTTCCTGTATCAAACGCCAGTGCCATGGGACTGGCATGATCTGCCAGGAAATGCTTTGAATCTTTCAGTATTGGAACTGTAGTGGGGGTGAAGGCATGTCCCTTCCAACTCTTTTCCTCTATTTTTTCATCAGCGTGTCAGGGTGACCTCAGGGCTAGCCTGAGCCAATCTGATCATTCCCACCAAGCCAGGAGATCCCCAGCTTTAATTTACCAACTTGGAGGCTTTTTGAGGGAGAAAAAGATCTTCAGATGAAACACTATATTTCAAGATGATTATTGCTATAGTTAATGGGAAAGCAGTTTATATGAAACACTCTGTTCTCTCTATGTCCCACACTTCTACTGGACATGCAGAATAACGGGTACCATAAAAGTGTGCTTTTGGCAGGATTCAGACAGCAATAAAGTTATGCACTTTAGATTACAGCTAGGAGAGAGAAGGGGGAGAAAGGAAATTCCTCTGAAAATTATAATTTCAACATGACAAAGTTGGCTGAAGAAGTGCAGCAACAGATAAAAATCAGCCTTGGTAAAAGGCTGTGACCAGTCAATAAAACAACGAAGCACTGAAATGTGCAGAAAGTGTTTTACCATGAATTAAAAGTGCAGAGAGTCCATCAGTGAGCAGCAGTTAGCTAATGAGAAAAGCAGATGCATGCATTTAGGAAACGTAAAAAAACCTTAAACCTTGTAAATTTTTTTGTATTGCCCCTTGCACCAAATATGAAAACCAGGTTAAGAAAAAAAATCAAACCACAGAAAAAAAGCTAAAACAAAACCCCCACCAAGTATGTCTATAAAAAAATTAGGAGACATAGCCAATAGAGAAACAAAAAATCATTTAGAAAAAGCACTGTTGATATATTGAGAACAGAAATACTGAGACATAGAAAAATATTGATTTTTGATTCTCCTGAACATATATTTTGTTCCCTGGTTATAAAACAGATTTTTCCAGCTCCTTTTGGCAAGCCCAATCTGCTGGATCTATTGAATAATGGGTATGTTCTAGAGATACATCCTCAGAAGGACACCTAGACACAATGAAGACAGTTTTATCAACTGTCTATTGAAGTCTACAGATAAATGTTTGCCCTAGAGTCAACCAAAAATCCAGAGTGGCCTCTGGAAGAGCAAAACATTTAGGACCCTAGATTTTCATAGCTTGTTCATCATTTTAACAAAATTCCCTTGGAAGGCACAATATCAGAAAATCCAATCTACAAATACGCATTTAGAACAGACAAGAGAGTGCTTTTAAATTGAAGATGATAGCAGTTGGCTAAACTGTTTTAAAAGAAAAATTCATGTGTTGTTTGGAGGCAATGTTAATACAATCCAATTTAGAAATGTATTGATCCGAGAGGTAATTTTGCAGGATATGAAATTTTGGAAAAATTTATCAAAAAATTTGGGGGTTTCTCACCATTAGCACCATTGACATCCTCTGTTCATGAAGAAGCAGTCTCTTTGTCTGACTGATTAACATTTTGAGGACTGTAGCTCTCTTCCAGTATCTATAATTCAGGTGCAAAGTCTTCATCTGCCACAGAGGGACATTTCAGAGCTGCTCTATGCGTTGCCTCTGTCAGTACATCAGCTCTCAAGAAGCCAAAGTTCAAGGCCTCACCTCTCCTTACTTTAGGCAAGATCCTCCCTGAGGCTGGCTGCCCTCCAGTTTGCTTGGCAGAGCATGAAGCACCATCCAACTTCAGGCTCTCACTTGAGTACTGCCTGCAATATCCTTACACATCTGACTGGTAAATGTGTGGCTAAAACAAGTGTCAACACCTTGCTACCAAGATCTCCTAGATATTAAAGCACATTCATCTCTAGGTGCAATTAGCTTGGAACAAGTGGAGATTGGTTTGAGGGAGCTGCAGGACTGGCTGCATGACTCCCTGTTTTGCTGGCTGTGCAGAATGCCTTCAAATGGTCCCTTCTCTGTAATGCAATCATGTAGGACTCAGGTTGGAAATGGCCTCAGGATGTCTCTAGTCCAATCTCTTGCTCAAAGAAGGTTCAGTGATGAGGTTGGAGTAGATTGCTCAGGGCTTTATCTGGTTGTATCCCCAAAACTTCCAAGGATGGGGGCAGCTCAGCCTCCCTGGGGATCCCACTATTTTCTTGTCCTCATGTTGAAAAATGTTTCTTATTTCAGGTAATGTCGGTTTTCTCTTGTCACCCTGCAATGGCTTTTACCATTGTAAAAGCCTGGTTTTGTTCTTCGTAATAACATCCTTTTAGGTACTCAAGCAGGTGAGGCAACGCTGGAGGATGGAGATAGATTGATTACACACTCATACGCACAGTTGGGATAACTGAAAAACTAATCGAAGTCTACTGAGAACCTCTGGAAAGGCATTAAAGCAAATCTGTGCTTTCCAAATGTGCTGCAAGTTTCTCTTTCTATTTCTCACCCAGATCCATTGGTGGTCAAGCCTGAGTGTCCAGCTCCATGCACCAGCCAGGTGCATACTCATAACCACAGCTACCAGCTCTTCCTGACTGACCTGCCCATCATCCCAGGGTGTTGGGGACTGCTGTCTGATCAATTCACTGGGGTTTGATTTCCTGGTCTTCTTTCAGGGACCACTTAATAGTCCAAGGATCACAGAGATCTCAACTTAAAAAGCAGGGGCCTAACGTGATCAAGATCTCTTTAAATGTGAAGCAGGCATCTGTAAATCACATAATTCTGTGGACGTCAAATCTGGCCTAGAGGACATACATCTACCTCCCTTCCTATATAATATACGGTAGCAGTTAACTGTAATGAGTGGTAATATAACTCAAGTGCCAAAGGGATTAGACATAGAGGGTTCAGCATAAAACACGATACTCAGAGCTTATTCTTTTTCTTTTTTCCCCCCTTTAGTTTTAATGTGGTGGGCTAGGGCATTTACCTTTAATCCCATTGTTGTATATATGTTGAGTTATTTTCAGTCTATAAAATTTATATTCCTCTTCAATTAGATTACAGCTGAAGCAAAAAAGAGGGGATTCTGCTCTGTGAATGCCATTCCAGTTCTTACAGAGCACAGGCAATTGTCACCTTTTCCTCCTCTCAGCCTCCTGACCCCACCAGTCTCCCACTCTGCTCCTTTCCTTAACTCAGCTGTGCTGTAGTACTTGATCAATTGCAACAGCACTAAAAAAAAAAAGTTAGTCATACATGATCAGCAAAATGGCCCAAATGATGTCATCCATCAAGATGGACATCGCAATTTGCCAACTATTTTCTCATAAATCAAATCATAGTCCCACAAGGAAGAAGAGCAGCTCATGAAGAGCCAACATGGCAGCAGTTATCGGCAGGCTGAGAGAAATGCTCCCTCAAGTATACAGTAATTATTTTTACTCGATGGGAAATAAAGAGGGGAGAGATGGTAGTGTAGAACTGGAGAGTGTCTGCCTCACTTCATTACTATTCCCTAGGCAAGGGGCGCAACATATGCTTTTCATTGTGAAGCCAATAATTTTGAATCTTGGGACAGGTGAAAACTTAAATGACATTTGCAAACCTTGATTTATTTCCCTGCTTAACTCTGGAACATGCTTTAGATTTAGCTCTATAAGTTTCCATAGCTTAGTGGCCAGTGTCACTGCATTTGCAGTGACCTTTAGCAAGTCTTTCCTTTTTTGTATCAGTTAATTAAATATTTGGGGTACTTTTAATGCCTTAGTGAAACCATCCCTGCTTTCTTTTTGTGTACACATATGAAACAACAGGGGGATAGCGTGAACATTTTAATTTTTTTATTGAGATTGTCTCTTGCATTTTTTCTCCCTCTCTTTCCCTCGCTTTTTCTGTTTTTCCCCTCCCATGTGCAATTTTACTTGCTGGAAATCTCATTAAAAGTTATTTATGAGCTGCTAGTGATCCCGTAAGGATTACACCTAATTCAGTCTGTAAAGCTTTTGAGTTACGTTGCTTCCCAGGAATACTCCCTACAGCAAGAAGGACCACCTTTCCCATTGTTTGACTTTCATTATCATTAGTATAAATACTTCATGAGAGATTCTTACAAATGCAGAATGGATCATTGACAGGACTTAGGCACCAAGTGCCATTTGGTATGTTAAAATTTTGCTTCCTGATTCTTTGGTTCATCCTGTTTTACATGTGGGGAAACCAATGATTCATAAAGGTGACATCATTTGTGCAAGACTCACAAAGCGTAAAGAAAAGACTGTTTCCTTTAAAACAGCCAAAGGTTAATAATATTAGGGTCTAGAGTTGTATTTGCTAATCAAATTAAACCTGCTAGTGAAACATCAGAGGGGTTACAGATCCAAGGCAAACATTCCTCATCTCCCTAGAAGTGAAGAATTCTCTCCTTTCTTAGCCTCTAATTTTATTGTCAGGCTATATTTTTAGTTTTCTTTCAGAGTGACAGTGAAAACGTATCTAACATGTTCAGAATATCACATCCAGCATTAGATACCCTGATTTTTCTGGAATACTTGGGACTTTGTGCTCTTCTTAGTTCACTTTACCACTTGGGCCAGTTATCATAATAATAATAAAAAGAATATAGCTTTCTTATTTCCCTCCAATGGATAGATAAGCTTAGGAAAATAAAAATTTAAATCACCTGCCCATGGTGTGCAGTTCAGAAGTATGAACATTACAAAAATTAGTGAGAAGTAATATAATTTCTTGCTAGACCAAGCAGCCACCTCACCATGCTGTGATGTTGGAAAGCGAACAAGTAACAATGCAGAAGAGCTTCCACAGGGACTAGGATCTGACCACAGACACATCAGAGTGTTTGGGCATCTGATTCACATCATTGTAAATAAGCATCAGGTAAATTTTGGTGTTTACAGCTCTCAAGCCAAATTGGGCCGGTTTATAGTGCAAGAGACTGTAAGCACAGCAAGAGGTGGTCTCTGCTCCAATGAGAGAGGAAGCAGGACTGAAAAGGGAGTGTTATCCTCTTCCTTTACAGATGTCAAGTGAAGAGGCTATAAATATCCTCACCAAGTGAGGGGAGTTGTCTGCTGCAGAGCTGAGACCTGAACCTCAGTCTCAAATCCCAGTCCTGACCTGTAGCCACATAAAGCCTGTCCTTCCTTCTACCTCTGCTAATTGGTTTACCCAGCCCACCTGGTGAACATCTAAAACCCTCCCAGGTCAGCCGCTCAATAAAGGGAGAAATTTCAAGGGGGGAAAAATAGCTCACTTGGGATGAAGCAGGTTTTATTTCATCAGCTGTCAGGAAGAAGTGCTGCTTTTGTTTGAAGGAGGAGTGAAGACAAGAAGAAAGAGAGATGAAATCCATGTTATTTTCCAACCAACCGGGGAGAAATAGGAGGTGGACAGAGACTGAGATGACCTGGTCCATCCACCTTGCTTTTGAGGGTAGCCTTCCACTGATCTTGGCTGTGCAGTCCTGGAGCTACTCTCTTGCTCATCCTGACCCAGGCTGATGTTCAAGGAGTCACTGTGGAGTGCAGAGAACAGTATGTAATATCTTATAAAAAATTAAAACATAGAAAACTCTTGCCTTCCTAAAAGCAGTAAAGGAGACAAGCAGGGGAGAAGACGAAAAGTATATGCTGGTTAGGGATTCACAACTCAGACTATAGAAACTGAAACAATGTTATATCAAGCCACTCTAGGGAATCATTATAAATGGATAAACATTTTTAAACATGTCTTGTGCTTAATTAATTGCATAACTCAAGAACAAACACTACATTTCCTCAAAGTTCTCATTTTTCCCTCTCATGTACTGCAAAATCAACACTAGGACTCATAGTTCCCGCATTCTGGAGTACCGCTCCTCACTATTTCACTTGTAATTGGATTTCTACCTTTTCAAAATAATTTGTGTTAAAATAAAAATAAATCTGTTATTTTCCTCCAGGCTAGCAGAAGCTAATAAAAAGATAATATTTCCCTCGTTCTCTCCAAATTGCTTCAAAATCACATATATTTGCCTAAGCAAACAAGCAAAAGCTTTAACTGTATCTTTACAAAAGCCACTGAACATGACAGACTTTACAGTCTAGATTTAAAGGCAGCAAAATTTTGTGTTATCTGTTGTACTAACAACTCCTAGTTGAACCCATAGTGGATACATGGCTGGCTCCATATCACACTAGACCTCCTTCTACTTAGTTCTGAGCAAATGTACGACAAGAGATGGCCAAAGAGTTCCTGCTGCAAAACATCAGTTTAGAGGATTCCACCTACCCCAGAAACCACTGCTCCAAATGGGTCTGAGAGCTCCCAGAAGTCAGGCAGAAGCGCGAAGTCCTCAAATATCAGCCAGATACAGTGGAAAAAGAGAACTTACTAAGAATATATAGAGGTGTGGAAGTTACTAAAACAGGGGGAAAAGGATCAAAAAGAAAAGAAGTTCTTCCTCTGAAAAAAGAACCAAACCCAAAACCTACTAGGTAAGAGGTTTTCACCTGAAGAACTCCAGCTAATTCTGCATGCTATGAACATCTCTCCCAGTTTCCTGAGAGCCCTGCATGTGGCCTGGAGCAGATTTCCCGGTTCTGGTCCAGTCAAGCTCCTAACAAGGCAGGCTGAAATCTGCTTAAAATTTCCCTTTTCTCATTTCCTATGACTCCACAAGAGTTTGCTCTTCACAAGATAGAAAAGAATATCTTAATTCCAGCCTCTCTTCTCCTGCCTACCCCCAGCATTCTATGCTCAAATTGATGTGAACGCTGGGTGAGGTAGCGAATTTCCTTCAGTATTTGTAATCCATCTCCTTTTTAGCCAAGTGAAACATAAATGGTAATCCCTTACATTTCATTTATAAAACAGGTTTCTACAGCTATGGAAAGCTGAAGTTGCTATTGTCGTTGTTTTTCATCTGATTTCCACTAGGTCTGCAGTCTCTCCCTGCCAACATGACACCCTAAAATGAATGTGTAATTTGATGGCAGTCAGGCTAGTCATGGATAAGAACTTCCTCCCAGTGATACGAGGTTTTTTGCATTTATGTTCCCAACATCTATTTGCCAATTTTTTATTCAGTGCCATGTTCCGTGGCAACCATTCTTAGTTTTCTGCCTATTATCACTCCTAAACTTCTTTTATCTCTCTTGGCTTCCTCTTTCCATTAAATATTACTAGCACTGGAATATTTTTCTTTCAGATCTTGCATTCTTCTACTAGAATCTAATTTTGTTGCAGTTTTAATATTCGGCTTGACAGAAGTACAATTTCCTCTGTTCACAGGATGAAATTGGTTTTGTTTTATTGATAACTCAGTTCTTTTCTACTATCAAACAACTATTACACATTCTCATTTGATACAATTGCTCAACCACTTTGTATTGGCAATAACTATCAATGAAAAAGTACTGTTTAAAAGTGGAAAAATACTTGTAAAAAAATCCCTTTGCCGAGGAATTTTCAAAGAATTTTTTTTTTTTTTAAGTTTCAACCTAAACTTCACATGACTCAAGATGTGCTAAAGGGAAAATGTGAATGTTTAATGTTTTAGTTACTTTAGTTTTTAAATAATGTGGGGTTTAATACAAATGGTGCTAACCTTAAACCATTATTTTGGTCAAAAATTTGAAGTTTTCATGGAGCAGAAGAAAGAACTTCGGGTTATATACAGAGTCTTCTGTACACAAGCATATGCTTATAAACACACACACACATAATTATTCTGTGAACAGTCTTTTGAGCATCTGTTATAGTGCAGCAGGGCCAATTACGCTTCATTTCTGCCTGGGTGGAGAGGGTCTGTGCTCTGTGTGTTTTTCCACTGGCTGTGCCAGTTAATGTGCAGGATTCCTCTGCCTCTCTCCTACCTCTGTTTGTTTTTTAATCAAACTGAACAACAATTGTATTCAGCTGCTGTTTTGCATGTAAAATAATCTTTGCACGGATGACTGCAGGTCAGACTTTTCCTTTTGCTGTAGTTTTAAAGTTACATAGTAAGCGTGCATTTCATCAACTTCTTGCATTCTGCTCTCCGGAATACTTTGCCCAGGGCAGAGGAGATGAGCCTAGCTGTCATGGTAGGATGTCACTAATGCATCTATCTCTGCAACCAGTGTTTGGTTCTGGGCCTGGGCTCACATGGATCCTTCTGGATCTGCTACAGCTGTTATCTGGTAAAGATGGACACTCCTGTTCAGGCAATAGATGTTCATGTGTTGGGATGCAGCAGCTGTGGTCATCACCCCAGGCCCCATTCTGAAGGACGTGAGTTTTGTAGAGCCTCACAAGCAATGGCAAGGCAGTCACAGAACTAGGTATTTTGAGGCGGGTGGGAAGAAGACAGCAATTTGCATTTGTAGGAGATGATGGGGAATGCTTGGGACAGCAAGAAGCCTCCAAGATGCTGTATTGTATGTGTTTGAAATGGTGGAGACCCAGCTATGTAGCAGTGACATGGGAATTGTATGGCATGTCCTGAAATGGCTTTCTGCCACAGATGTAACTGGGAAAGCACAGGCTGGAAGGTCTTGTTCTTAGCCATGTGCATCTTAGCACAAAAGGAGCGCTCACGTTTGCTCCTGTGCACTGGCTGGGAGGACTTGCCAGAATGAAGTGGTTCACGTGCACAGCTAGATTGCACCAGCAGGGCAGATGCATTTCACCAGTGGTTTGTCTTCTGTTCCTCCACATTCTTGCTCTGCTGCTCCTCTTTCTGCCACAGGGGAAAGCCTTAGTCCCTTGGGGCAGCAGCAAGCTGCTCTCTCGCTGCCCAGACTCTGGATCCTTAGGGCACTCGGGGAACTTTAAGCACTATTAGAAAACCCATGAAAAAGCAGATCCTTCTGGTTATTCCAAAGCTCATTCTAAAGAGACAGAGTACAAATTCAATATGGGCAATATGGAAAAGGAAAATGGGCATTTTTCAGGTGGGGAAACAATTCTCAATGGCTTTTGTGCCCATAGCAGCTCTGGTGCTGGCTGAGGCAAACTTGGAGCTTGCCACTGCCACCTCTGCTTATTTTGAAGGGTCACTGAAGTTGGAATCCAGGCCCAAAGATGGAACATATCATGTGCCAGGGCTCTGCCTCTTCCACAGCAGGAGAGTAGCCAGCAGTGGAGCAGGAGAACTCAAGTACAAGAAGAATGGCAGAGTTCTGTGAAAAATGTGTAGGGTAGTGGAAACCTCTTAATTCCTTTATTTGCACAACTAATCAGCTGGGCTTTCTGCTTGCTCCCCACACAGCTAAGTTTATACTATTTATTTTATACATCACTGCATTTAAATTCAAGTGCAGGAAAGGGGAATATGGGCACTTTCATTTGTTCAGCATATTTATAAAAGGCACAGAAATGAACATGTGGCATCAGATGAACACCTGGCAATCAAAGCAGAGAGAGCCAGCTGTTGCCTTTGTAATCGGAATTACAAATTCACACCATCCATCCTCTTCCTACCATTCCCGCATTGCTCATGAAAGTGAAGGAATTAGCTCTGGGTGCATATGCTTGAGGAGAATCAGCCGAAGACAATGCTTGCCCTATCTGCTAAAAAAAAGAAACTCTCATTGCCTTTTCCTGTAAGAAGTTGTAGTTTTTGAGCCAGCTGTGCGTGCAACTCCCAGTTGCTACAGAATTCTGTCTGTGCTGGACCAGTCTTTTCTGCAGGGCATGCAACTTTCAACAACTTTGCAGTTTCCAAGTTGAACCCACTTCGTTCCTGACTTCCCTCCAGCTGATCCGTGCAGTATCCTTCGTGCTCGAGTTCATAGGTCTCTCTTCTTCTCTTCTGGCTTGTTTAGCTGCTAAGTTGTTGAAGACCATGGGTAATAAAAGATGCCTACGTTATCCTCACTTGCACAGCCTGTACTTGAAGGCATTGGCCAGGAATCCTATACATTAAAAACATAGGAAAGCAGTGGACCAAAGGCATCTTGAGCATACATACTGCACCCAAATGAAAATAAAGAGTCCGAGCCACCACTCAAGAAAGTGTGAGTCAATAAACTTTTATAACAGAAGTCCATAAAGCTGCCATGGAAGTTTAACCATTGCATGCATCTAGGATGAGTGCAATTCATTGGTGCTGGGGACCTTGAGAGGAGTTCCTTTTGTCTCCCACACTGGGTCCTCTATTTATAACATATGGAGGAGGCTAAAGTTTGTTGTGAGTGATTGCAGTGAAAACAACAATTGAAAAAAATGCTCATGTGCACACACATGTGTATGTACCCAAACAGATGGGAAGAAATTAAGATGGACTGACGAAACTGGGTTGCACTCACAGCAAAGCACATCTCCAGCAGCGGAGGGCAAAGGCGACTGGCTTCTCCGGTGGCAGCTGATAGACACGAGCACTTGAGCAGTTCACAGCCTCTCTGTTGTCCCTGTCGTAAGATTTGTAGGTGGCTCGCAGCCAGCCACAGGGCTGACAGGTCAGGGGTCGTGACCTGTTGATTTACCAAAGTATGATCAACTCACACAAATTATCGGCATCAGAGCACCCTGACAACTTCAATATGATGAGTGATGAGAGCAATTGTTCGTGACGTGTGAAAGCAGCGGGAGAGCACCGCTCAGCACGGCGGGAGCAGGGCTGCAGCAGGTCTGTGGGAGAGCTGGGGGCAGCCATGGGCACTCGCCCACCCCAGAGACCCATCTCCGCTGGCTGGGACCAAACCAAACCTAGGGTCCCACTGGGCAAAAGCATCTTCTCAGCACAGATGGAGGCAGAAGGAAGCAAGGGAGGGTTAGAAAGTGTTTCAAGGGATGGCTTGGTTATTTCTTTTTTTCTCACTGCTGTTGTACTCAGTGCAAAGAGATGTTGAGGGATGGGGGCTTTAAATCTGATGGGGAGTGCTAGGGGATTCAGATCTAGGAAAACCCTGGAGCTGCCGGTGTCTGTGTGGTTTAATCAAATGGATGTACCAGCTTCTACGAGTTATCTTTGGGGGCTATTGTCAAAATCTTTTTAATTTTGTTTCTTTTTTTCCCAGCTTCATTCACGCAGGAAAAAATTTGCCTGGGGTGGGATGGGAAAATTATAGCTGCTGGGCATTTTGCCTTGATCCATCAATTCCCCTTAATCAACTGTGCTATTCAGACAGGGGCAGAGGATAGCAGAGGCAGTTGAAAGGATGTGGGGACTGATGAGGGGTTAGGGCAAGGTGGCAAGTGTGTATGTGCATGCACCCACATGTGTGTGCAGGCAGGAGGAAGAGAACCCACACTCCAGGAGCACCTTGGCAGGATTAGTCTCTGAGAAATACTGGGGGTTTTAAGAAGCTATAGTGTTCTTCAGCAAATGCTCTTGCAGTGAATGTGGCTGCTGCCTCCACAGCAGGGAAGCACTGCCCCTGCCTGGGGGAGCATGAGAGAGGATGGGGATGTGCAGGTATCCGAGAGCATCTGTTGGGGAGGGAGCACAACCCAAGCCTGGCTCCCATCCCATCATCTCCAACTGCTCTGTCTGGTCCCACATGAGCGGCTTCTCCTCACAATTAGCAGAAATAAACAAACAAGAACTATTACAACTTCTCCGGGTGTTTTATTCACAGTGGCATATTGTACCCAGCCCCTTGCCGTGTTTATTTGCAACCATTTGTTTTACCTGGGGAAGGAGATGCACAAAATAAGGATAATGATCAACTAAGCTAACAGTTTTTAATTTTTACTAAAAATCTTCAGAATGTTTATTCTGTAGCCACCAAAGTGGTCACAACATATGAGCTGGCAGAGATGAAAAGTCAAGATTTTTTCTGTCTATCTTTACCATAATACCTTTAAAATATTTTTATATATATATGAAAAGGCAGAAGAAGGGAATGCTTTAAAATACGTATGCCTAAATTTGGGTTTAAACTAAACAAAATAGTATTTAAAGAAATATTGAATAAATTATTTATTACCCTGGTCAATGGTTGCAGAAATACAGTTTATATAAACACATTACAATTCCAGCCATTCTAAGTATTGGGTTTAGAAAAAACCCAAACCCCTTAATGCAATTTTAATAAACCTAAAAAAAAGTCATGCTCTTGTTTCCAGCTGAATAGTTTGCTGTTTCTGAATAATAATCATTCAAGACCTAAATCTAACCACAAGAGTTTAGTGCACAGATGAAATATACTTGCTGGAAAACCCTTAAGAAATAGATGTTTGATTCAGGATCTGAGCCTGTAAAACAAGATGTGATGTTTTAGTGGGATTGATGTTAAATAAATGAGGACAACTAAGCTAGAAAGAAGAGGTGTGACTTTTTAGGAGGATTAATTAATAAATTAGTAGCTGTGTGCATGGATGGAGTACAAACAAGTCAACAACAGATTATTATTCCCTTCAACGAATATGATGAGCAGATGTCTCCAAAAGGAAGTTATTTGTGCTGGAGTAAAGATCCTGTGTGAGTGGATGGATGGATGGATGCATGGATGGATGGATGGATGGAGAGATAAGATGTATATGGGGCGCACAGGGAGACACACATATGTATACATTCACATCCATGCATTTATTTAAAGTGCATTCTTCAACCGTATCCTTTGTTACTTTCCAAGGGTCAAAAATGAACCCTCTAGCATTTAACTGTACTTTTGCCTCACATAAAATCTTACTGTGTTTTAGTGGGTGAGTCGTGGTATATGAAATTGTACTAGATCCAGTTATACCACATCAGGAACAGTTAAAGATCACCTTTTTTCCGCATCACATTTCTATTGTTAAAGATGGTCATGGCTTTTTCTAAAAACAAACCCCAAAACAAACCTTTTGTCAAAAAGTGCTGATTTCTTGCCATTGAGGCTTTCTACAGAAAATGTTGATGGTTTTGCATTTTTAATTAAATAGGCTTTTTTAATTGTTTTAACAGAAGTTTCAAAACAAAAAAAGAAATCCAGATTTTCAGTTCAAAACAAGATTGTTTGAAATGTACTTTAATTAGCATACAAAAAAAAACAATCCCAGTACTAAAATGAAATGTCTTGGAATGATCAAAACAGAAACAGGTTTCCACAGCCCTGAAGTGATATAATTTTTTTGCTTTACAGAAGTTTTCAGGCTTTTCATTGTTTGTCAAAATGAGCAAATAATATATATATTTTTTTTAAATACACAAGAGATTAGGAGAACAATATTTTGCCCAATTTGAGAGTACTGCTCAGAGTAAGTAGGAGTATCAGAGCCTGGACAGAATAAATGAATAAATACATTAAAAAATGATAGATCAAAGCAATCTGGTTTTGAGCAAGAGGGCACTTCCAATTTAAGGGTCAGCAGTTTTGACATCGATATACAAATATTCATGTGTGTATTAAAATAAAACCAGCGGGATATATAAATCTATACACACATGCTCTTCCACCCTCTCTAATCACTTTATTTGATTTCTGTATTTGGCTTTTTCTTTTCCATGACGACGTGCTGCACAAATTTCATGTGGAAACTTCATAGCTAAAACAATCACCACAAAAACCTGAATTAATGATTAACTCTGAATCAAGAGTTATAAGCACTCATCAAGGTAATACATGATACAACTTAGCCATTTCCTTTCTCTTTTCAGTTTTTCAAAAGGGGCAAGGGAGCATGAAGAATAAAGCCAGGCATCCTTATTTGGTTGAAATAATAGCCAGTATACCAGAACTTCAGACAAATCCTTCTTGCTTTTTTTCAGTGGCCTTAACCATTTTGATCTCATTTCATCATTGAATGGACCCCTTAACAGAGAGTGACCCCATATTTTAGGACTGAAAACATACACCTTGTTAGTGTGAGTTTATTTTTTTGTTGTTTGAAAAGTGGGCAAATGCAGTCAAAGCTCTCACAAAACATCACAAGAGGCTCTTTCTTCTTTCATGGCACATTGAACATGTAAAGTAATCATTGTTTACAATACAGAGGCAGATAGCAAAGACGTGTTTGTTGTCTCATGCTGTATCTAATTATGCATTAGATTTTGATTTCAGTTGCTTTGCCTTTCCATGTTATTTTAATTTTGAATGATGATCACTGAAGGGACAAAAAGCAGGGAAAAGAAAAGACGGGGATGTGTCAGCAAGGCAGCGGTCCCCCCGTGCGGAGCACGTGTAGGCTGGACGTGGAGCACCACGCTTGGCACTGGGCACCTCATTACTGCAGACAAATTGGAGGAGTCAGGGACTGCTGAGAGTGCAATGAAGGGGCTGCTAGGACTGGCTTGGGGAGAAAGATTAGAAGACTGAAATATGTATAGACTGGGCAAGTGACGAGGCAGCCCCCCTCTCCACACAACGGCTCTGTGCACTGGAGGGAGGGAGTCCTCCAGCAAGCCCAAGAGACATCACTATGGAGAAATAGGTGATATGGAGCAGAGAAGGAAAGCAAATACAGTCTCAGAAGCTTCTGATTTTGGCTGTGAAACAACAGTGAGCCTTGGAATAGCCTCCCCAAAGAAGATGCAGAAGGTCCTTCACACAGGATGTTTAAGTGGGGCTGAGCTGAGCATGATGAAACTCCCAGGGGGAGCAATCCTCACAATGCCCCGGCTGCATCAGCATGCCTGTCTTTTGTTTCTCTCTCACTCCTCCTTGGTTATTTGCTTATTTACTCATAATGCTCACATAATTTGAAGCTTCCTAATACTGTAATCTTGATGCCTTTTATCTGCTCTGGAGGGTTTTACACCCAGCCAGGATGCTCTCAGCCTCACAGCCCTGTCAATTCCACTCTCGAAGCCAAGAGAGAGACTGCAGCAGACTGAGACAAATGTGGGGAAATTAAGCATGGGGTGGTGAGAGCAGTGGCAGTACTAACTCACTCTCTGCCTTCTCCTCTCCTCTGGAGGAAGATATAGGTCAAGCAGGAAAGAGGGTTCCCATGCCTGGCTCCTACGCTGACTTTTGTTTGACCCATAGACAAGAGCATGCTCTCCAGGGTTTTTCTGAAACACAGCACCCAAAGTCCTGTCAAGGGTGCTGTGAGGAACCAGCAGGACTGACCAGGATGTGCTTTAATACTGCAATTGCTCAGTATCATGGGATATATACTGAGACCGGTTTCTGCTGGGCAGGAGAAAGGTAACAATGGATTCTTTTAAGTAAAAAAATGCCTGAAAGGACTTGGAATGTTACAGATATTTTATTCTTTAAAAAACTTCCAACTTTTTTCAACCATCTCTAGTGAGCATATTGGATGAAGAGGATTAGCATAAGAAATCCTGCTCAATGCAAAACTTGTAAATATTGAACAAAACCTGACAATTAGCCAGGAATGAAAAGGCAAAATATAGCTACAGAGGAAAAAACAGTTAAAAATTAATTGAAATTGCCCCCAAAATAGGGACATTCACTGATGTAAAACCCAAATATTTTGCAATATTGGAAAGGAAAGATCGGAGATCTGTGTATAGACATTGATAAACAGATAGAAAAATAAATGAAAGCTGTGTGTGAGTGAGCCAGAGGCCTCACTTCCAAAAATGTCAAAGGAAATACTTGTATAGGTGTCAGCCGACGGTGGATCAGGCCCCAAGCCCTAAGTGGACAATCCCGAATATTACAAATCACTCTTGGGATCAAGTTGCATCCATGTCATCTAATTACAGATAAAACTACAGAGTATTTAACATCTCGTTAATTTAAATACCTGGGGCCATATCATGCCATCAATTTTTAAGTAGATGTCCCCACTGATATCAAAGACAAGTTCACACAATACGGCCCATGTAGCTGAACCTTAAGGGACAAAGCAGACAAAGAGAGGGAGAGAGAAACGCAACAAAATATTCCCCTTTCTTCCACTCCCTTTTTCAAGCTTCTTCCTTTCTCTATTATTGGCCTGGTTGCCTGCACATTTTGTTAGCTGATCCCCGGGTGTGATTTCTATAGTCATCTTTCTATAGGGATGATGCTGAATCATGTTCACAAGATGCGGATCCTTAAGTTCAATATTAAGCTCCCTTACCAAAACGAGGTCTTCAGTAGCGGGAGGGTTACCACGTTTCTCTTTCAAGCTGTCAGAGGTTGTCAGAAAGATTACAGATTTTAACATTTGCTCTGTTTTGTTTCATTTTGTTTCTGATCCTGACTAGAAAAATGAGCGAAAACACAGATACTGACATTCGATGTGTCAGAGAATATTTTACAATTTCCTTGACAAAAGGTGGGTTATTTATGAAAATATTTTTAAATCAGGTTTTTAATATTTTGTATTTTTTTTCCCCAAACAGTCTCAGGTGAAATGTAACAGATATAATGTTGCTTTTGGTTTTCTGAGAGCCAGAACATTTCAAACACCTGGGATTTTATTTTCGCCACTTCTGTTTTCTTTTCTTGATAACTACCAAGTAGTGCAGATTTATACTACCATTGTTATGATAATGGTTACAGTTTCCTCAGCATGTATACCTTTTCGGTTGTGCACCTGGGAGAGAAATATCTTTTAAAAGTTACAAAAGTGGTGAGAGGAAGAAAACAGAATTACTGAATGGTTGCTGTTGGAAGGCACCTCTGGAGGTCATCTTGTCCAACCCCCAACCAAAATATGAAAAAATCGGGCTTTTTGAAATCTAACATTTTTCTTCCAAATAGAGCTTTAAGAAACGAGAAGAGCTTCCACAGATTTTGGAGAGATGAAATTATTTTTGCATTTTTTGTCCAGCTCCTGTTAGTAACATTGTGATAACGACAGGACAGGTGTGCAAATCCTGTAAACCTGTTATCTTTGACCTTAGTGGACGTTTTCACACTCCCACCACTGTTCTTACGCTATTTAGTGTAATAGCAATACTGCCTGCTGCATCTGAGTCTCTCTTTCTAAATTATTTGAGATGTTTGCCCTCTCCTTTACCCTTAAAAGCATGCTCACAAATACACATCTGATTGTGGCCATGAGTTTTCCTGATGAATTCAATGACTGTTCACAGACACAAAATTAAACCCAGTTAAAGCACCTTGCTAATCAAAGTTTATAACCAATGGAACCACACAGACTTTATTCAACTTCCACTTTAGCTGGAATCAGACACTGAAGTGTGCTGTGTAAGGCTCATACTATTATAAAAAAAGGAATTTGGTCTTTGTCAAGAAATAGAAACCCCCATTTTTTTTTTTTTAATTTAGTTCTACTCTTTAGAAGAACAAAATGAAGAAAGCTCCATAAGGTGTACTGTGTCCAATTCTTGAAGAATCTCTACCTAAGAGCTTGAGGAGGTTAAGATACTTTTTGCTGAAACACCCTTTCTCTCCAAATGGGAATTTATTCAGGGCTTTCATTAAAGTTGAAGGATTTGGTTCTTATCAGATAATACTACAGGTGTCACTAACAAAGTAGTCAACAGAGAAAGTGATGGCAGAAAGGCCACACTGCGGGAAGATGACATTTCTTTTGACTCTCTAGACTTCTGCTCTGCAAGTAAAATTTCCACAGTAACTCAGATGCCACATTCTTTTTCTTTTTTTGATACTAAGAATGTTTCACTACTACTGTGATAAAACTCACTGCCTCTACCAGGTAGTTAACAGGAATAAGCTTTCTCTGGCTATTTTAGGACAGCTTCATGTTCTCGAGCTGCTGTGCTTCCTCAGTTTTGGACTTGTACTTTCTGCAAAGGCCAAAAAGATGAATGTGAACCAAAGCCACTCCAAGGGTCAACCAGAACTGCTGGGCTGCAACAAGGTGACAAATTACTTTATCACCCCAGACTGAAGTGTTTTGAGTTCTCAAATGTTTCTAAAGCTGCTTTGGAAACTTTAATAATGACAATGTTTTTCATAACATCACCTCTTATTTTGAACTAAAGAATAAAATGTATTGGTGTGAAGATTCAAACGCAATTGGTGATTTGGGTGCTTTTAGTTTAGGACATTAAGGTGTTCAGTACATGTTAGTTTTTCGTAAGTGTTCAGCACCTGCAGAAATTATACCTCTTTCAGAAATCACTAGAGATAATTCCAAATTCATTAGGAATGTGAAAAATAAATGAACAATGCCACTAATTTTGGAAAATACCTAAGGGCGGAAGCCTTCTGAACCTAGTCTATCCTCCAGGACAAAAATACTTGCATCCAAAGTTAAATTCTTGGTTAACATTCCCATCCTATTTTTGGTTCAGAGTTTCATTTTGATCCTAAAAAATCCCCTTCCTTTTTTTTTCCTTTACATAATTCTCCATTGTGAGAATAGACACTCAAACATTTTGCAATGTAAAATCCCCAGTTTATAAATAGAAACTGTGCACACGTTCATGAGAGAGAATCAGAAAGTTGCGTAAATCAGACCAAACCTTTGGAAGCTGATGGGGTCTTTCCATTGACTTCATCAGCTTTGGAGCAGGACCTAACGTAGGAGGTTTTTACTTTTATTGGGCATTTAGGGCTTATTTTGGAACATGTCAGTAAGAGGTAGGATGGAATTAATTTGAACAGAGAGAAAACCAGAAACAGCTCCATGGAGAAAGTGTTTAAAGAAATGGGCTGAAGAGGGAGGCCAGGATTACTGTTTAGCAGGGGCAGAGACCACAAGAGAGGAAGAGGCTGCTGAAGTAAATACTTGGACAACAGGAGGAAAAACCTTAAGTGACGACAGAGATAATGCAAGATCCACAGAGAAGGAAAAAGGTGCAGAGAAAACATTAAGTGAAAAACTCAAGAAGTGGAACAAAGGAAGAAAAGCAGAGATTCAAAGGTCACCTAGGAAAGTTTCTGAGTTGTCTGTATACAAATGCAGGAAGAATAACAAAGGAACCAGGGGAAACAGAGAGACCAAGAGGTAACTCAGATGGGATTCGATTGATCACTCCTTCCATGAACTTTTCTAAACATTTATCGTGTGGCACTTAAGTGCACTAGAAGCTGCAGACACATAAAATAGTATCAAGTGTTCTAAAATTACACATGGGTTTGCATCGTCTGCTGTGTGTCCCTCGGCTGTGGCCTGCATGATACAGTGGTGGAAAAGGATGTTCGAGTACGGGAAACTGGGAAAATCTACAGGACCTTGTCATCAAGGATCTCTGAGTGAAAGATGTGCTGAGGAGTAACCTCTGCTCCAGTGACCTCCCTCTGGGATTTCCAGATCCCAGCACAGCATTGCTGGTGGAATCACTCTTCTTCCTACCCTCTCTCCCCTAAAATAACTATTTCTGAAGCAGACACACTCCCAGGTTCACTGCTCTGTTGTGAGTGGAGAAATCAAAGTCCAGCCATTAGAAACTCTCACTCAAAGTCTTCACTACTCTTTCCTCCCCAGATGTCATTAACTATGAAGATGGAGTAATTAGGCACAGCTGGGATGGATACAGCTGTAGGGGACTGCAGGGGGTCCTGTGGGTCCTGTATATAAAGAAAGGCAGTTATTCCTTGGGACTATGATACTAGCAAATTTGAAGGCCTTTGAGAAGAGTCATCTCTCAACTCTGCTTGAATGAGACACCAGCAAGAGAAAAGCCTTGAAAGATGGGCAATGGAGTACCACATTTCAGTGCTCCCTTTGTCAGCAGCAGTCATGTAGCTTCCCTGGTCAGAAGTAGGGTTGCTATCAAAGGGAAAGTTTGCAGCTTCCTCTTCTTCCATTGCAATCATGAGAGGCCATGCAGCTCAGAATCATTTTTACTTATCTATATGCTGATAGCTGTATTTGAATATGTTTATTACAAGTCACTTCTAAACAGGGTACCTATGCATCTGGCATTGTGTCAGCTCTGTATTTCAGGAAAAGCTGCATTATGAGCTCATGGTAGAACAGTAGTTAAGCACGGCATACCCCAGAAATAAGGGCTTTCTCAGTTATACTGCTTTTCACAGTTTTTCTGCTGTCTGTTGTTTTTTTTTTTTTCTGGAAGAGTTGATGCAAAATCTCAGATAACTGTGTATTAATAATGCAAATAATGCACAGACACTCCACTGCAGGCTTAATTGCAATCACATCTTCAGAACTCTGGAACGTTAGAGGGAGAAGATGGGTTGAACAAATAAGACAGGGAGCCTTGTGATACAGAAGGAGGATCCACAGCCTGAGGAGCCATTGCCAGTTCTCTGACTAAGCACACACAAGTGTTTTAAAGGCCAGGAAAAAGGTTGAGCCAAGCCAGTAACATTGCCTATAAAATGTCAAGACTTAGGTATAAACAAATCTGATCCTCAGCTGTCTTGTTTGCAGTGAAGATGGGATTTTATAAGGGTGATTCTGGTAGGGATGAAGTTTGGGCCAGGATATTCCTCGTCTCACGGAATACTTGTTATTGAAGGATCCATTCCGGAGCTGTAACTGTTTATCCATCCTACCTAACCATGCTATTTCTAGGTAAAACATACTATTATTACACTATGAATATGGTCATCCCCTTCTCCTAGTCTTTTTAATGCATCTTGGTTGAAGTCACACCACATTGAGTTGCTTGTTCTCAGCAGCACATCCAAGTGCAGGAGTCTGGAGAAATACTGCCAAAGGGCTCCAGTAAGCAAGTGTGGTAATTCAGAGGGGGTATATTCTCTCTGCTTCAGTACTGCATGGCTGTCTGCTTAGAGGTGAAAGAGTCTGTGCTGGAGGCAACCTTTGATTGACACAGAAACCCAAAATCTTATTGATTCACCCAGGAGTTTCTGCAGTGCTTACGATTGACTTCTATTTCGTTACCTTTTCCATTCATGGGAGCAGATGTAGGACTTTGAAAACATCACTATATAAATATTTCAGGTGTTTGTGCCAGTTTCTGCAAAACTGAAGATGTAGTGACCAAAGTCCTACTTAGGATATTACATTTTGCTTGAGTAAGCTCCTGTGCTTTCAATAATATGGTGAATTATTCCCTTCCTAGAAAGTGGTAGACTATTAAGGCATTGCTATCTTACGTCCGAAAAGGATGTAATTTGGGCAGAAAATAGACATCCGTTACTAAAACGATGGAGATGTGAGACCTTACACGGCTCTGAGTTTCTTGCTACGACTTACTGTTCCACCACAATGAATAGGAAGGCAATGTGGAATTGCTGCTGTAACTGCTGGAGCACACCACTAGCTTTGCTTCCTGGCATGGCACTGTCAGATTGCGGGACCGTATGCAAAGGATGCTTTCCTATGCTGCTGCTCAGTCCATGCTGTCACTAGACATGCTCACCCAACTATGTGAAGATCTCAGGGCTGCTTGTGATATGTGATGGAAAGCAGTATCAAAAGTGCTCAGCCTTCCATTGTGTACTGCAGATATCGATCTCCTCAGAATATCCAGTTCTGCTGGAAATTCAGCATGCGTTTTTGCATCTATATTAAAGACCTTTAACCTTGGTGCCTAATTCCAAGTTTAAAATTGAAAATTAAATCCCTAGTTCCTGAAGCACTGGGCTTAGCACTGTTGATTTGAATCCCAGATTCCTTCACCCTGCCTAGAAAGCAACAAACTTCCTACTGGAGGAAATCTTCAGCATTTACCAAGCTTCTCTGGCTTTTTAAATCTAAGAAACAGACACGTGTTACTTAAAGGAGTCAGTCTGCATCTGATAACTGCACCTCCCTTTCTTGGCTGGATCTAAAATACTTACAGTAAAGTTTTGCTCTTTTGTTTCCTCAAGAGATGGTGCACACATGCCCTAACTTAGTGATTGTCTATAATTTTGGAGGAAAATCTGTTGCTGACTTAAAGAACTGCTCATTCTGAGTACAATAGTCACCTCTAATTTAAAAAAGACTCCTCCACAGCTAATGCCTTTGATCTTGCCTATCTGTAGTTCATGAAGAGTAATTGGGGTCCAAGCAACTGGCTATTTTTGTTCTACTTTGTTTTGGTCTTGAACCCTGCAGAACGTTTTTTTAATGGACTGTATTTTTAACATTTCCCAGAGAGTCTGGAACTTGGGATAGATTTATTAAGTGTATGTTGAATTCTGAATATGCAAATATATAATTAGATTCCTTATTCAGTCTTAAATACTATGTTTTTTGAATCAGAGGAACTGAGAGTTGGTGCTGACATAGTTATGCATATGTGAGCTCTCTCCACTAATGTAATTAGGAGTTCTTAGTAAATGTGTTGCCCACAGTAGTCCAATTTTGAAAAAATACTTTTAAAAGGCACTGTATTCTTTCTGTACAATATCTTTGTGAGAGCAACGACTGTATTTGGGGATAGAGGTTTGGCAGTCATCCACATTGATCTGCGGAATATCATCCCTTGATTTTTTTTGTAACAGTTTCTGGAATCAAGAAAGTAAAATCTTTTAAATGGGTCAAATACAAGTGAAGCAACACTCACCCAGCAACCCACCCCAAGGTAAAAAATACATCAGAATAACTGAGATGAGGCGATTTTGACCCCATGATATTGGGATATTAACTGCAGACAGACTCAGCTAGCACATAAGGTATTTGAAACACAGCACCAAGGCTGTTGAAACTTATGACGATTCAGACACAAATCAATGAACTCTGATCATATTTACCAAGTGCAGAAACCCACCAGCCATCAGCTGACAAGGACCTTAACATTCCTGTGCCCTGCCTGCAAGAAGCTGTATCACCAAGCAAGGGAGTTGCTAATACTTTAATGATAAGTCTGGCTAAACACATTTTATGCTCAAGAGAAGGATAGGAGCTGGAAGAGTCCAACTGATTCAAGTGTTCTTCAAAAAAATACTTTGTGGCAAGGGAATCTTTCTAGAAGAGTAATTAGAAAGCAAAGTTATTGGATCCACTCCCCTAAAAAGAGGTAGACTAGGGAGGGGAGAGTGCAAGGGGAGGGAGTAGGGGTGATTGAGGCAGCATTACGGGAAGTTGACTTTGGAGCAGAAGCCATCAATTGAAGAAGCAGGACACTGTATTTCCTATGGGGAAAGGGGAGGAATCATCATCTTCATGTCCTGGGAAGAGACGTCATGCCTGTAAGTGCTGAGTTTCTACTTGGCAGCTTATGCACTGTGACTGCTAGTGGCGCAGTGCACACAGTAGGGGAAATCCCATGGCCTTCTCCATGCCCAGCACTGGAGATAGTGCTTTTCCGTGCGTTACCCACAGGAAAACATCACCAGTCTTTTGCTTCCCATAGGGTGGTGCCCTATACCTCAAATCAGTTCTGAGCACTTCAACTCTCCTTCTAAAACTGCCTTAGCTGAATTGGAAAGAATTTTGTTTCTATCCTTCTTGGTGTGTGTGTGGCAGGTAGAGCTTCAGAGAGATCCCAGGAAACAGCTTTGTGTTCTTAATGCTGCAGCTCCTTTGGCCTGATGATTATTAATCCAGCAAGAGTTTCTTGGTGGCAATGACAGCACTTCCCAGAGACACAGGTTAGCCTGGGTTGTTCCATCACTACCTGAGCAAAACGGGCACTGTGTCTGTGTGTCCCCACCATGGACTGGCATGACTCCTTTTCACCCCATGGAAGTGCAAGAATATTTCTCAATCTATCACTTTTCTTTGTATAAAATCCTCCCATAATTCTGAAACTTGCTCTTTTCATACACATATAAGTTTGATAAGGTACTAGGTTTCAGTGAAAGTTCATTTGCTTTTGTTATTTTGCTATTGTGTTTGTTTCAAAAAATCCCTTTGTCATCGTTTTCACATTCTGTTTCCATTTAAACAAAGAGCAGCTTTACATGGAGAAAGAAAAGGTCATAGGTTACTTAAAGCATGCCAAAGAAAATAAAAGAGTAGCACATAGACAAATGTTTTCATCGTTCTGGCCTGATTTTGCAATCTGGGACTATGCTCAGCTTTCACTAACATCACATCTTAGGGCATGCGTCCCACTTGCAATTGCTTTCAATAGAAGTTGAAGGCAGCTAGTTCCTTGAGATACTCAATCCTTCACAGATGCTTTTTAGGACCACCGTAACCACAGAAAGTCCACATCCAAACTCCATGATATGCTCTCTCACATATCAGAGCAGATTTGTTACCAATTTCAGCAGGAACTGTGCAAACTATCTGAGGGAGTATTTAATTCTTCATAACATAACAGCGTGTTGCCATGAAACCCCTCACTGGGGCAGAACCCCACTCCCACACACAATGAAACAGAGATCTGATGTTGCATGCTTCACCCCTGATTAACCAGTGGAGTTTCCCAGATGTTCAGCACCATGTACCAGGATAAATCGTGCCACTGCTTCTAAACTTAAGAACTCTACTTTCAAGGACCAATGATTTTCACAAGCAATAAAGCCAACTGTATTTAAACAACATCTACATAGAAGGTCAAATACGTTCAATATTCCCTTTGGCAGTGACTTTACAATGTATGTCTGTGTTCAGGGAATGAAAAAGACCTATGGAAAGATTTAGAGAAGCTCCTTTATTTTATGAAAAAGGTGAAATATGTTCTCTACAAAACTTATATTTTGAGCCTTCTCATCTCTGCATGATGATGTTTTATTTTCTTTTGTTTTCAAAGTGCGACTGCCTATAAAAGTGCAGGATCATGGCAAGATGCTAGGAAATGCTTGCTCTTTCCCTCAGACCCAGGGATATTTCCAGTTCGCAAGCTGACCCAGCAAGATCCAGTTTAGGAAGTTGCCAAATTAGTGCCCCTGAACCCCATGGCTCCGTATGCTCATTTAAAATGCTTTTTGCTAGATACCACAGTATTAAATACAAGATCCAGAACAAAGAACTCATACGTGTGTCCTAAGAAACTATATTCTTGAAAGCTGTGCATGGTCCTAGATCCGTATTAAATTAGTTCTCAGGCTTACCATCCAGTCCTCATGAAATCCAATCTAAAAAAGTTCATATGTCCTGTAAGTGGGTCCCGTGCATAATCACTCATGGCGAATTACTCACCGTGCAAATGTATGCAAATGCATTCCCACCAGTTAATCCAGGGCCATGGATACAGCTGAAAGTGTGCCCTGCTGAACAAGGAATATAAAGGAGTGGTGGCTATCTTGCTTAGATTAACTGTACATGCCAGGCACAGTCTGGGTTTTGGATTAATACCATTCTGCAAGCAAAAAAAAAAAAAGAGTGTGTCATGGAGCATCCATGATCCCTCCTTTATTTATTAATTTTCCAAGGTCCCATAGTTTCTGCTTCTTTTATTTGCTGGTATTTTTAGTGTGCTCAGGAATTATTTGGTAAGATATTCAAGATTTCTAGTGGGATTTCTTGATAATGGACAGATTCTTTCTCTTCATAATGATATCTGAGCTTCTTGAGAGCAAAGAGACACTTTGTTCTTTGTTCTCAAGGAGACAAACTGTTATTTCTTTCCCTGAAGAAGCTTCTAATATGATGGGTGAAATATCAGGAATAATTAGACCAAATGGTGATGTAAATCCCACTAGAAATAATGCATCCGTTATTTCATTTTATGCCTATCGCTCTAGTTTCTGCCTGATTTAAGTCCATGTGAAGAAAGCTGTGGGTATTCCCTTTATAAGAACTACAATAAATTTCTTCATTGAATATTTACTAGTCCTGAGTTGCTCCTTTTTTGTTGGACCATCATTACACAATTAAAAAATAAGAAGGTAATTTAGCTGTTTCAAGGGCTGCTATTGCTTAATTTCAGGGGAGGGGGGCTGACAGTTGAAAGGTTAATGTATTTCACTGATTGGGCCCCTGGGGTTCATTTTCTGGGAAAAAAAACCCTCTTTCAGTTTTTATTAAGAAACCTGTGTAATGAAAAAGGGAATAGCATCTCTTACTTGGCGCATGTGAGGCAGCGGCTGTGGGAGCCCGTGTTTCTCTTCCTTGCTCGGCACGCAGCCACCCGCTTTGCCTCGATCCCCTGGATTTGCAACAGTGAGGATGTGGTCTGGGGCTGGCATGGGCTTTGCCATGTCTTGACCCAGTGTTCCTGTGGAGGGACAAATCCTGCTGGGAATGTCACAAGGACCGTGTGGTGCCTTTGTCATAGCTCTGGGGCTGAGGAGTGAGAGGTCCTGCATGCCGTATAAGCCACAAATGTCCCTGTTTGTAGGTGCCCACCATATAGGGCTGGGTCCTATGGGCACCTTGTAGTGACACAGCGGGGACCATTGACAAAAAGCTCAACTCCTCTGGCTTCAGCAGGCAGCACCCCAGCCCTACAACCCAGCCAGGCTGCAATGTGAAGTGTTGGTTGACCAATGCCATGCTGATGACCAGGAGGAACCCCTTCTTCCCACCTATGGCTTGTCTGGCCAGTGGCTTCAGATCAGCAACTTAAAATGGCTAGAGCACTTTGGGGAATGAGAAATTAAACCACAAGAAAACATTGCCAGCATTTTTCCACCGTAGACCCCTTCTGAGCGATATTCCTTTCTTGTGTTCCTGCTTGCTGTTCATTCCCTACTACGATCTTGAGCGACAAGTGACAAGCAGAGGGCTGTTTTTCTAAGGTTCAAGCAAACATTGGGAAATACCCTCTTCATGCAATTAAAGCATTCATGCTAATACAACCTTATGATTCACACACTCACTGAAATGGTGATAGCTCCACAGTGTTTTAAGAGATAGCAATGCTTTGTACCAGCTTGGCATATGTCTTCTAACTATGAGTAGGGAGAAGAGATATTGGTCAGATAAATTGTTTGGTGTCAGTTATTTCTCACTGAAGTTAGCAAGGAAGTTTCTTGAATTGAGATCTTTTTAGTGAGAGTGCACTAAGTCTTCCTCATTAGGTAATGATGTCATGCAAGTGACATTGCTTGACATAATTTAACTTGCTTGATTTTAATGTGTGCATCAGAAGATTTTAATCCATTATGAAAAGGATTTTGTAAAACTTCAACAGTGCTGATGTCTCTGGCTGATATTTTTATTATTATGGAATCCCTGAAACTCAACACTTATAGGCACAATGAGGCAGTAAAAAATGTAAAATAGAAATAAAAATGTTTGCTTGGGCTGGAAAATTCTGAACATTAGAGAAAAGCTTAACAAAATAAAATGAAAATGTCTCAGTCTTCAAGCATCTAGAAGAATTGTAAGAATGTCCCTTTATTGTCTTTTTTTGTACCCCCTATAAAAACTGTTTTCCTCTCAGACCTTAATGAGATGTTTCTAGCAGTGTTTGTCTATCCCAAATTACCATGTGAGATGAGCATTGGAAATAATGTGGTTTCAGCTTAGGGAGCTGTGCTGGGGATGGAGCTGCGTGCGCACTGTGGAGCGAGGCAGGGTCGGGAGCGCTGCCTTGCTGCCGGGGACCGTCTCTCTGCTGGCTTTTGCTCTGCTTATCGATGCGCTTTATAGATTGTAATGACTCAAGAAAAGGGGGAGAAAAAGTTCTGCCTCTCACCACAGTGAAGGATTTGTATTCATTTATTTTAACAAAATTAAACTGCTCAGAAATGAATGAGAAAAATAATATATTATTAGAGAGAAAAAGCACAATGAGTTAAACATAATACTAACCAAGAAAATAGAAGAATGGGCATTTCTGCACACCTAGTTGAAATTCATTTTCAGAATTCATGCAGATATTTTGAAGTAAAATACCTTTCTGACTCCCACTTTGGCTGTACTAGATTCATGGAAATAAAATGCCTTTGTTTTCTGTAGTCTAAGCTTCAGAAATGGATTGCAGCTACGAGGAGAAATTCCATATCCTGCTTATCTCTCTTCCCTTAGATGTGATGCGCTGCTAAAAATAAATATGTAAAATTCAACATATCCATAATCCAGGAAAAATTGGTTGTAACTAACAGATAATGATGACTTGGTTAATTAATGGAACAGACAGAGGAGGACTGAGATAAAACTGTGTTAAATTTTGGTAATGAGACACATTCAAAGAAACCAGATGCCTATACGCATCGTGTAACACAAGTGAGTGGGTTTTTTATAGTTGTTGGTGTTAATTTTAGAAACTGTTAAACACACTGAATTGGATGACTGAAGAAATGCTCCTTCCCAATGGTTAGCAGTCATCCCCTGCTCTCCTCAACATATCCAGTGATCAGAACATAGGACAAAACTCTGTTTTAAAATCACACCAAAGATATTTCACCTTCTCCTGCAGCCCTCCACTCACAGTCTCAGTGCAGCAGTATTCTTGCACAGCTGTAAGAAAGCTTGTTTTTCAGGGTATCATAAACCCATTTTTCTTGAACAGAAATGCTTTCGTTTCTTTTTTGTTAAAAAAGAAAAAAAGGACAGAAAGACGCCAGCTTCAAGGTTTTGAAATGAATATACAGGAAAAATATAGCTTTCATTTGTATTTTTAAATACAGTCTAAATAATGTCTGAAGAAACAGTTACTTCAGCTTTAAATATTGGTTGCCAGATGGTAATTATATTGTTTAATTTTAAATCATACGATAGAGTTATACCATCTGACACCACAAACATTGCACACAAACACTTTTTGTTATCATAAGGGAATTATAATTTAAAATGCACAAAAGCATCTTTAAAAGCAGAGGAAAAAAAAATCTATTTTAATTACGAATGTGAACTTTTTCTATCTCCTTTTCTGAAAGTTACGGAGCTCTGGATTGCATTGCCAGCTCGTCATGGTGAATAACCCCTGAATTTAGCCTCATGTTGTAAAACACGTTTATAGAAACATTTTGCTCTATTGACACAAAGCTAAAAATTTTCTTAAGTGTATTATAGTTAAACCAACTATCAGTTCTCTTCTAGGAAACTTCTGGTAAGAGAGGAGCTTCCTAAGGAACAATCTTCTGTAAATCTGCAAACCCAGCGATTAGGTAAGACAGCAGCATTACTTAAGAATGGTAAACATTAGCTTAAAATAAAATGAAAAGCCCCAATAATCTAAAAGGCTGGCATGTTAACAGTGCTTGAAATAGTTTATAATCCAAAATGTAGCTATACATTATTCTGCCCTTCCCTCCTGGTTATGGAGCTTTGTTTACGGAGTGCCAAGGGCATTTCTGTCTCATTATCAAATACATAAATAGAAGAATATGCATTTAGTGGGGGATCTATTTTATTGTCAGTCTTCCCCCCCCCCCCCCCCGGCCCCGTACACACTCATGATATTTCTTGATGTTTTCTCGTCCCTTCTGCAGCCTGTATATTTCCAAGAAACTGTATAAAAAAGCTTAAAACAAATAACATCTCTAGCCAAGAGGGTGCAATTTCTAAAGCAAAAGCGACTTACTTTAAGCTTTGGAGAAACATCCACACTTAAGACCTTTCTCTTTTTCTCCCCCCCTCTGTGAAGCATTTTTCTGTAAGCTTATAATTTCCTTTAAAAGCTACGCTTAATACTTTCCCTTTTTATTTTTAAATGTTCTGGAGGGTGTCTTTAATGCTAAGCTGTGCCGTGTATTTTTTAGGAACTGGGATCCAGCTCCCAGATGACTCAGGGCTAAGGCTCCTGCGGGAGGTCAGGGAAGCTGTGAGCGTTTACTCCAGCATTTGCCCCAGTGAATGCAGCAGTCTTGAGTCAGAATCTGTTCCACCTTCTCAGGCCAAACTCCCACAGATGCTGTAAATGAAACCCCAGTGTCTCTGGTGGGATCCTTGCCCAAGGAGGGAGTGCAAAACCTGGCCTGTAATGCCCAGCCAGATGCGGGGACCCCCCCCACAGTAAGGGGTTCAGGGGATGCTGAGCCTGACCCCAACCCCTCTGTCCCTGAAATACTCAGCCTGGTAAATATCTCAGGCTCAGAGAAAAAGTAGTCTGTTGAAGAATAGTATTTGTCTGAGGAAAGACTAATGGAATGAGGCCCTAAATTATTATCCTCATGATATCTCATAGATCAAACAATGGAAAATGTGGGAAAACAATTATTTTATATATAAATATATATGGTTTTAAGTTTAGAAATTTAATGTCCCCGGGGTTGGGTTTGTTTTTATTTTTCGGAGGTTTTGGGGGGTTTTTTTAAAGCAGATTTTATGAATATTGAATGCTGCAAACCAAACACAAAGCAAAAGTCAGATTTTATTTGTTCTCTTCTGGTGAAAGATAAGGATTTTTTTGAGCACTGGAGTTGTTTTAGTTTTAGGAAGTTAAAAACTACTGAAAAATCATTCTCTTTCTGGTGGGTCGTGTATTTAATTGGCTCACTGTGGGAAGCAAAAGGAGTCAAGAACGTTTTTCTTCATGACCCTGAAAGTGGATTGTCCCTTATTTGAGAAAGAAAGGATAAGAATGATGTAGCAGAGTGTTTGGGGGAAATACTGAATAAGCTTTGTAAATAAAGACAAACCTGGAAGGAATCTATTAACATGAAAGTAGCCTATGGAAAATTTTTACTTTTATTTTTAGAATCATTTTCATTTCTTAGGTTAGTAGTTCAGAAAAAAATATATTGCATGTGTAGAGCTATGTGAGGAGACTATGACAATATGCTGGAATTCTTACGTTTCCAGCTCGTGTCGACAAAAGGTTCCTTGTTTGTTTAGGTTTTTTTGTGTGTGCGCATAAAACAGACCACATCTAGATTTGTATTTCTCACTCTTGTTTTCTTCAATGATTTTCCGGCTTTCCCCTTAATTTTAGCATTAAAAAAAAAAAAAAAAAAAAAAAAGAAAAGGAAAGAGAAAAAAGGGGAAAAAAGGGCATTTTTTTATACGGTTAGACTTGTTAGCCTGGACCTCTGAATTATAAACAAATGGTAAGTGCGGTACTTTATCTGGGCAGACACACTCGGCTTCCACAAGAGCTGGCGGCGGCTGCTGTGTTATGCTGCACTGCCACCTTCCGTCGCCCGGACCCGGACCCGTTCCCGGACCGCCGCTCTCGGTGCGCTCCCGGTGCGCTCCCCCCGGCCCCGCCGCCCGGGGCCCGGTCCCGGTGCGCCTGCTGGAAAAGAGCCGCTGGGGAAACACCGGCGTGTTGGAGTGAAGGAAGGTGGCGATGCTCCTCGGATGCTGGACCGCGGCTGCGGTCCGGAAGCCGAATCTCAGAGTGATTAACAGGGCGAAATGAAGAGACATGGGGCTCGAAGGGCAAAAAGCTGCCTGAAACCTCCAAGGCTGCGTGGAGACACCCCAAGCTGTTCCCAGTGCCACATGCCAGTGTTAAGGGACAAGCCAGCAGTGTCGGGAGATGGATTCGTAGGTCTGCATGAGCTTTAATTTCTGTAACTCAGTTTCTGTACTGACAGCCCTTTTACAAATCATTTGTTACCAGAATCTCTGCATTAGCTGTATCATGGTTTGTTTTTCTTTCTTAAAGTAATTCTTATTTGCAGGTTTTTTTAAAGTATTTGGCCTGAAGCTATTTATTCCCCTTAGATAGCAATACAGAAAGTTTGATCAATGCTATTTACATTCTAAAAGAATTAATGTATTTTGCGTTGTTGGCTTTCACTAAATCCAAACCCCAGAATGAAGGAGAAGCATCTAGCACAAATGGCAATTGTCACAACACAGGCTTCAACTTCGGCTGGTGAGTGAAGGCTTCCCTTGGATGAGCAGATCATAGAGAAGAGACTGTGTAAAATGACTCTGCAGCTACAAAGCAGTGGCACAGCCATGCTGTTGCAGGCAATGAGGAGCCTCAGTCTGCAGGAACCAAAGGCAAAGAGAAACACACTTCCCTGGTGCCAAATGTGTGAGGCCAGAGCAACCTTTGCTTACTGCATCTTAAGAGGAAATCCCTTAAACATACTCCCTTCCCTCCAAGCCCAAGGTGGGTAATGCTTGTGGAGGCTCCCTGGGTGATGCCCCACCATGGACAGGCAAGCGGGGAGGTGGTCATCAAGGAGGTGACTCCCCATGGGTTGCTGTTGTGGCTGATCCCTCCACCGGCCTCACTCCAGGTGCTTGGCAAAGCCACAGTCCCCCTCACCACTACCTTTGCTATTTACGTACTGACTCCTCTTGCCAGCGGCTCTTTGCTTTTGGGAGGCCGAGCGGAAGGAGAGGGAAAGGAGAGGAACGGGAACTCTTCTGCACAGGAGGTGGACCATGTTTCTTTCATCTTTACCAAAGGGGAAGGAAAAAGCCTCAGGAGGGTATTCCCAGGGAGGAAGTAATTCCCTTTTCTTCCACCCAGCAGGAGAACGGATCCTGCCTTCAGTTCTCTGCTCCCAGGCTCCCCAGGCCAGTGGGGTTATGCGCTGTCACCTCCAGCCACAACAACACAGAGTGCCCACACACTGTGTGGGTTTAAAGGTCCTCATGGCTTCTCTCGGGCTCTGACAAGGCTCACTGCCCACTGGAGACTCTTGTAGGATAGGCTGGGGATGAGTATGTGTGTTATCCAACACAGGTGAGCACTCCTGCTTTGTGTGTTGAGACCCTGCCCAGTCATCCTCATTTTCTGAGCAGGATGAGGAAATGATTAATGTCACTGTGCCCAAAGGTGGAAAAGCTTGGCAAAACCCCTTGTTCCTCATACCAAGGGTTGGTTCCAGCATCGGGGACCTGGAGGATAGAGGGTCTAAAGTGGGGGTACCCGACACCCTCTCTTCTAGCGCAGAGCCTCTTCCCACAGCGGTAGCAGCAACGCCAGGGCTGTGAGTTCATCTCCATATGAAGAGGCATTGCTCTGCTGCTTAGAGAAACATCATTGTTAAGTACTAATTTCACATGAAAGAACTCATGCCTGGGCAGGCATTTCTCCCAGCACCAGAAGAACCTTTTAAAACAATAGAAAAATTGGAGATGGCTCCCTTGCCTGTTAGATGTCTACAACGTTGACTTGGCTACTACTGTTGGGAACCCAGGATTTTTTTAACACCCAATTAAATTAGTGTAATTGGGGTAGAGTTGCAATTTCTTTGCCTCCAGCTGTGAGTCATAATCTGTTTAGCACCTGAGTGTTATTTCACTTTATTTTTAGTACCCAGCCCATAGTTTGGAAGGGGAGAAAGCAAACCTACACTTCAGTCAGGATTTTGGGAAGGTGTAGATTACTTATCATTAATTTAAATGTGGCATTTAAATGACTATTCACAGGTGGTTTTAATGCTGTTATCAACTTCCTTTTTGGACCTTGTAAGGGATACATCTGAAAAAAGAGAAATGCCAACAACCTTGAACTACAGGCCACGCCAGTAATATGTTACTGTTACTGTGTCACAGGGAAAACTAAAATGAGTTTCTAGTGAGGGGAAAAAGATAACTTTATTATAATAAAGAATAATAACAAAAAAAAAAAAAGGAGAGGAAAAAATGATCAAAACCTAGTCCTGTTTGGGCTACCAGTTCAGCCTAAAGTACATTTTGAAATGACGAATCGGCTGGAGAGAAAAACATATTCCAGATGTTTTCTGTGTTTGTCTCTGGTATTTACTTCATCATGCTTTATCCAGAGGGGTTATTCAACGGAAATAAATGATATACCAAGTGTGATCGGTGAGGAAAAAACATTGATTGTAGCAAGTTTAAAAGAGAAACTAGCACTGGGCAAATAGCTCAGGATAAAACACAAACCAGCCTGAAACCTTGTCAGCAGTTCAGATCCTTGGTTACGACTCAAACCGACCCATCCACCACCCTTAGAAAAATCCCTCTGAATCTTGGCTGATGAAAACTGTGGACAAAAATAATTGTGATGGATTGGGAAACCAAGACCACAACAGTCCTGCAGTGCTGGATTTCAGTGCTGCTGTGTTGGGATGGGGAGATGAGGGAATACCCCCAGCTGAGCCTGGGCAGCGAAACACCTGTATGAACCTGCAGTGTCCTGCTATGTGGTGGTGGATGAGGGCTTTGCTGGGGTCAACATGTTTGGAGACCAGTGCTGTGGAGCAGAGGGTGCAAGGCAGAGGCAATGATGCTGGGCTTGCCTCAAGCGGATGGGAGAGTAGGGATCTCCTGGCATGAACAAACCCGCATTGCACAAAAGAGCTCAGTGCCAGATCATCTGGTTCACCCCCAACATAGAGAGGTTTCACTGAAATGGTAAAGCATTTACAGATGTCAGAGATGGAATAAATCTCTAAGGTAACCATATACTGCTCACTAGCAGGACATGTCTAGTAGTGCCCCCACAACTGACAGGAATGACAGCAGGTCCATGCCCCTCCCCATGGTCTGTCTTACACAAATAACAAAACTCATGACTCCTCTGGTGACTTATCTAAAGGGATGTTTATTTTGCAAAGCAAGACTGAACATCTTAAAAACAGAACCCCACCTCATCTTATCCGTCTATCTGCACTCTCCAGGTTGAGGTTTTCTTTAAAAACAAAACAGCCAAAAGCTAATTGCACATAAGTTTAGACTTAAGGTATTTTTGTGACCCTTAAAAGGTGGGGAACAAAACCCCTGTCACTAAATTGATGTCTCTAAAATATCTGCCAAAACAGGTCTTTAAGAAGATATTTGCACCTTTATTTAGTTCCTTCTTGTGAGGAATGTTTACTGCAGTCCGTAGATGTGGTTATGTCATGTTTCCACTGTGTTTTCATTCAGTGCTGCTCTGTGTTTGTGGTTTTCTCATTTGTGACAGTCTAGTAACTGGAGCCATTTGTACCTGAGCAAATAATATCAAATCTGAATACTTTATAAATATTTACAATATTTGGTGTGTCTCCCACTCACATCAAATGCAAAGTATAAAAAGCAAAAACAAACAGAAACAAACAGAACCTGTGTTACGTTATAATAAATATTTACTGTATGTACTATTGACTAAAGAGTCCCATACAGCTATTTAGGAGGCATTGTTTCTGTCAGGCTGTTCTATATTAAAACACTCTAAATGAAGCTGTTTAAGAATAAAAATGTGCATGTTAGGGAGTGATTGATGCCTATGACTTATTTAATTATTTTGGCAAGGGGAAGTCGTTCTTTTTTTCTCCCTGCACATGTGGGTAGTGAATTAGGCAGGAGCCTGGGACTTTCTGGCACAGCTGCAGAATTCATTGGAGCAAAGTCCCAGAGTAAGACTTGGTGGGGGACATGACCCTTTGGGCCCACCAGTTTTAAGCAGAGATCCCAATTACACAGCACTGAAGACAGGGCACAGCAGCAGCCTTATTTCTCATGTAGCAAAATCAACTTTAAAGCAGGGAGGAAAAAAATGTAAGGTTCATAGAATCATAGCATCATTTAGGTTGAAAAAGATCTTTAAGATCATCAAGTCCAACCATTAACCTAACACTGCCAAGTTCACCACTTAAACCATGTTGCTAACTGCCACATCTACATGTTTTTAAATACTTCCAGTGATGATGACTCCACCACTTCCCTGGGCAGCCTGTTCCAATGCTTGACAACCCTTTCAGAGAAGAAAATGCTGCTAATATCCAGTCTACACCTCCCCTGGCACAACTTGAGCCTGTTCCTTTTGTTCTATTGCTTGTAACTTGGGAGAACAGACCAAGCCCCACCACACTACAACCTCCTTTCAGGTAGTTGTAGAGTGATAAGGCCTGCCTGAACCTCCTTTTCTCCAGGATAAACAACCCCAGGTCCCTCAGCCGTTCCTCATCACACTTGTGCTCCAGACCCTTCACCAGCGACCTTGCCCTTCTCTGGCCCTGTTCCAGCACCTCAATGTCTCTCTTGCAGTGAGAGGCCCAGAACTGAACATAGGATTTGAGGTGCAGCCTCACTAGTGCCCAGTACAGGGGGATGATCACTGCTCTGGCCCTGCTGGCCACGCTATTTCTGACACAGGCCAGGATGCTGTTGGCTGCCTTGGCTGCCTGGGCACAAGCTGCTCATGTTCAGCAGCCATCAGTCAGCATCCCCAGGTCCTTTTCTGCCGAGCAGCTTTTGAACCACTCTTCCCCAGGCCTGTAGCATTGCATGGGGTTGTTGTTGCCCAAATGCGGCACCCAGCACTTTGCTTTGTTGAACCTCATACCATTGGCCACAGCCCATCAATCCACCCTGTCCAGATCCCTCTGTGGAGCCTTCCTACCCTCCAGCAGATCGACATTCCTGCCCAACTCAGTGTTGTCTGCAAGCTTACTGCGGGTGCACTCAATCCGCTTGTCCGGATCACTGATAGCAATATTCACAGGACCAGAGAAGTATTGTAGAGAAAGGAGAAAGGAAGCCCTTCAAACCATTTGGTTTCTCTGGTTTCAAGGAATAGCTTTACCAAGCCCCTGACACAGGCATCCTTAATGAACAAGTGGAGACTTTTCAGAGAGGGAAACCAGATTTGCACTTGCAGGCTTGGTGTCATGAGGGACCTCTGAAGCTTTTCTAATCACTTAATGGAAGGCCTCCCTTCCCCTTTCTCTTTACTCCTCTTGTCTCTGCAGTCCATTTTCCCCTCTTGTTCCTCTCCTGCACAGGAGCTTTTATCTTTTCTTCCAACCTCACACTATTTTTCTAAGTTACCTGTCCCCAAGCACCTCCAAGCCTTTGACATACTTCTTCTTACAACACTGCTATATATATCCCTTTTTTACCCAGACTGATGCATCCCAGATAACTTTAAGTCTGGGATGGACTTTAGGAGATCTGGGTTCAATTCTAACTCAGCTGTGCCCTAATCACCAGCATAGCTTCATTTTGCTGTGTGCATTCATTGTCTGTTACATACAAATTGGCTTGTATTCTGTTCGTTTGCTCTGGAAAGTCCTTGGGTGGTGGGCCAAGTTGTGAGGCACATGGGCACCTTTGCAGCCTGAGTATGTATGTGTTTAAATTGAGAAGCTCGCTGCTGCAGGGTGTGTTGAGGGGAGATGGGTCAGAAAAGCGGATTAGATGAAGACATGAGGAAAGGATCAAAGGATGCTAGTAGACAGAATACCCTGGGTAGACGTGCTGCAACCAGTGAGTGCTAGAAAAGCCTATAGGGGAAGGAGAAATCATAGGAGAAATCCTGTCCTGTTACTTGCATGCTTTCACAGAACATGAGACTCCCTGTCAGACATAGGTCTGGTCCTTCAGTCTGGTCGTTCTCATATAAATGACCCTACAAGTTCTCCTCTTTGTGTGGGCTGTGTTGCACATAACTGCAGATGCATCTAAACAATTTCCTCAAGCAGGATTTTCCAGGACTATTTCTTTACCTCCTCGACCTCTTCAAGTTGAGTGAAATCCCAATTCTTGCAGCATGGGCTGTTACCAGGTACTCTCTGTGGCATTGTATTGAAATCCATGTTTGAGTAAAAGAACAGTACTTTAGAAAAATAGATTTGGTCTGAACAAAGCCTTGTAAAAACATCAAGATTTGGCTTGGCCTATTTGTAAAATACACGGCAGATCCCCTGCCTGAGAACAACTTAAATCGTCAATATAGAAGTTAAAAAGCTCATTTCAATTGGAAATTCCAGCTAAATTGTTCCCAGTTAGCACCAGAAAGGAATGCTTTAGACTAAGACAAAACAGATGCAGTCTGTTAGGTTCCCATTGTATGAGCAGACTTCCCTTGCAGGGAGGTAGGTAGCTTTGCACAAAAGCCCCCCTTGACTTGTAAACAGAGATAGAGCTGGCTGCCTGTACACCAGCAGTTTTGTTTCGCCCTGGGACTCTTCCAAAGCAGACAGGGCAGGGGAGGAATAAAACCAGCCTCCCAAGAACCACTGTCCAGGAGCAGATGAACCCAGCACGCTTCAGACACTGGGAAAAAACTCTCCCTCGAACAACTGGCTTGCTCCTTCGCCAGGCACAGGCTTCAGTGGCCATTTCAAGCAATATGCCATGAATCACCACCCAGCTGGAAAATCAGAGGCAGCTCTTGGTTAGGCTGGGGCCCTGCCTGTAGCACTCTGGCAGTAGGAAGCGGCCCCTGAGCATGCCTCTTGCAAAGGCAACCTCTCCAGTCCCTGCAGGTTTTTTCCTCCAAGATCTCCACATTATCCCTTCTCCTCATCCCGGATTGCCAGGCAATGTAATTACAGTCTCTTTTGCAGAGCACATTGGGTACTGGAGGAAACAGCTGCTATTAAAGCTCCCTTTCACTTGCATGAAGGACTGGATAGAGCTGCTGCAGAATACAGGGAGTAAGAGAAAAGGGAATTAAAGATACTTTACAGTCTCTTCTCCCCCCTCCCCCATATTTGTCACAGTCTTGGAAGGGGAGTTGCCTACATGTGGCATCATTCCAGATTAACTACCAATTAATTAATTCCTTGTGTGCATGCTCCTATATCCCACAATAAGAGTGCGTTACTTCAAATCTCTTACCCATCATGAAGTTTTGGAGTAAGGGTTTTTAAAGTCAGTGGTAAGAACAATAGCGGTAATCTCTCATGATTACCCCAACCTAACCTAGGCCTTGAAATGGGACTGCACAGAGACCAGCAGTGCCAAGGCCATGGTGATGCCTTTTGGGGCTCTCCTGGTGGGGAATGGGAGCCTGCACCTGATGCATTCACATTGCACCAGTAGGCACCACTGCAGATAGTGTAAGCAAATAGAAAATATAAATCTTAACTAGCATGTAATACATTCAAATGTATTTTGGGATACATAGTGTTGGAAGATTTGGGGTCTTATAAACTCCTAAAGCCCTGTTGAAAGAAAAGGTCCATTGTTTGAAAAATGTTTTAGGACTGCCCCCTCCTGCTCCTTCACCCTGTTGTTTTTGCGAAGGAAGTGATTCCAGAAGCTATAAAAATGTGTTGTTTTTGGTAAATGGATTACTTTCCATATTGTGGCATGAAAACTGGCTGACCCCACTGACAGGCAAAACACCTTTACAGTAGTAGTGAGTGACTGAGCCCAAAACGTAGCTAGCAAAGCCTGCATTAGGTCAGAGCTGGTGCACGGTGGAGTGCCGGGGCCTGATCCAGGGTGTTTTAGGCAGGTGGAAGTCCTGTTTGCAAGAAGATTTAGGCAAATTCACCCTGTGTATGCACTCTAAGCCTACTGCATATCTCAGCTTCTGTTTCCAAATGCTGCTGCTGTTCTCCTCTAACAGGCTGTGGTCACTATGCGCTTTTGTTTTGTTGCTTTAAAACACCCTAGGTAGAAAAAGTCAGTTTTAATGAGCATTGTGGAGTTACTTGAGCTGCAGAAAGGACAAGTAATAAAGCATTCATTTGCTTTGCAAGCAGGAAATTAATTGTGCATGTGCATGTGTGTGGGTAAATACTGCTGCTGCTGTCTTTGTCTAGTGGTGTTGCAAAGTTTGCATTTAAAACATATATGAGGGGTTGTATACTACTGTTGCAGCACAAGAATGTAAGAAAATCCTATACCTGGATCCACTTGCATAGTGGATCCTGAATACCACATATGAACATGTATTTTTGTGCAGGCATGTATTTTTAAAGACATGCTTAAGAGGATAATAATATTTCTAACTTGCTTTTAATATAAGTTAATATAAGTTTAATATAAGTTTTTGAATATTTCATAAATCCCAAATCCTTTCTGAAATAAAAAATTAGTTGTTTGAAAAGTATTATAGGATTGCCATCTCCATCGTTTACCACAGTAAGGTAGTTCTTCAACCCCACTGTTTTTTGCAAAGGAAGTGACTCCACAGGACATCAAAATGAAGAGGATACTGAATAGTATGTAAATCGTAGTGGGCAGGACAGGGGCAGGATGAACATTCCCCCATTGCCATTGCTGCCGAGAGAACTGGGCATTTACCTTCAGCCAGGGTGCAGTTTCAGGGGGGATGCAGTTTTCCGAGGTTCTGAAGATATCTTCTCTTCTTTGCAGACATGTCCATTTGCTCAGAACAGTCTGCATGCCTATTTACTGATTAGGTCATTAATCCTGTCTTTAAATAAATGACCACTTAACTGCCAAAATTCACATGACAGGTTTATTATGGAGCTCTGCCACTGAAAGGTCTCACATCATCTGGCAGTGGGCTGGAAGATGGACCATTTCTCATCCCAGTGATGAACTGCAGTGGCCCACCATTTCACAAATGGCCTTGGTTCAGAGTTTCTCCTAAGGAGCTGTGCCCTGGTTTTTACCTCTCCACATCCCTCCAGGCCTTGTATGCCACATGTTAGCCCATACTGGCATGAAAAGCTTAAGCAGGGATATTGGCCTGTGGGCAGCCTCTTCAATCAATTTGCAGAGCTGCGGAGGTCTCTTCCTGCAAGGTGGCATCTCTGGTACCTGAGATCAGCCCAGGACTTGGGCTGCTGGTGCCCCAAGCTGTCCAACCTGTGCTCTCTCACTGGAACCCTTCCGTTTGCCTCTTCTCCAGAGAATCAGGATGCTGAGGACATTTTCTCATTCATTCCCATTGCCAGCTCAGAGCAGAGAGTAACCAAATGAACAGCTATGCTGCAGATGTCTCTCTCGCTGCTTAACAGCTCTTTTCTCTCTGTCCGTTTTTTCTACAGAACTGTATTTCCCAGCCCTTTTTCCCTTGAGACACCCAGCTGAGCTCCCCCTATAAGTGTTTAAATCCCCTGCTGTCAGCTTGAGCCCTGCTGATTATGTGGGTCGGAGAGAGCCTGCAAAAACTCAGTGCTCTGAGAGTCTCTTTCCCTTTGCACCTTTCCTTCCCTCCTTCCGATTTCCCACTGCATTTTGCCCCTTTTGTCTCCATTTAAACCAAATCTGGCTCATGAAGAGTAACACCAGTGCACTCCATGCAGAGTGTGCAAGGGAGGTTTCTCCAAGAATTTGTTGCATTGACTGGCTGGGATGCTTCATCCCTTAGCCAAACAAATTTCTCATGTCTTGCCTTCCTCCCATTTCCTGTCTCCCATCCCCTTCTCCCTCATTCTTTTCTCTTTTCCCTGTTTCTTCCATCCCAAGGTGGCTCCTGCCCGCTGGATCCGTGCATGCGTGTGAAGCCCTGCGCACAGCTGTGTCCCTGACATACTTTTGCACAGCATCTGACAGCGTGTGAGAGGTTAACTTACAGTGGCATGTACAGTATGGGGCCCAGATGTTCCTGCCATCCCCTGAACTTTCTCATGCAATTCGTTCCATTGCTGATAAAGGTTATGGACTTGAGATACGGGGGGAAGTGAAGTAATGGATGGGAGGTGAACCAAAGGCTAGCCCTGACCCTTGTGAGCTCATCTTACTCTCCTGCGTGTTCTGTTTTGAGAACTGGGGATGGGTGAGGGGGGGAGATGCTCATGGGGAGGGTGGCTAAAGCCCTCTGCTCTGGAGGTGGATGTCCTTCATCTCAGAGAAGGAGCAAAGGAGAGTTTCTCTGAGTGAAAGCTGCAGTGTCTTCTCAAAGTACCTCTCTACCTCTCCTTTGGACACTGTCCTTTTCTGGGCAGCAGAAAGGGGAACTTCGTGCTTCCCAGCTCTCTGCTTTCATATGTAGGAACATCTCAGCTGATATCTTTATAGGGAAAAGCCTGTACAACCTCCAAGACATCCTTTGCCAATCTCTAGCATGTCTGAAGAGATTGCTCTTTTTTAATATGCTCTCAATTTGGCCCAAAGAGTAAGGGGGAAGAAGAGAGGGTTAACAACAATATTGAAAAAGGCGTATCTCTAGAACGGAAACTTTCCCTACAAATACCAAAGCAATGAGGTAAAAAAAGAGTTTTTCAATAAAATCCTAGTAAGATTTAACAGGGGCAAAAATAATGTATTTTCCTGTAAACTCACTCTAAAAAAAAAGCCAGTCTGTCTTGGCAGAATTTTCCAATATATATTCTTCCTGAAGCAACTATTCTGCATGGAAAAAAAAGTCAGCCCAAACTGTTAAAGCCTGAACAAGTGAGTTATAAGCAACCAAACCAGGTCTTGCATGGGAAAGTATCATGCAACCTTAGCAATAGGTGATGTTAACAGTGCCAGCTATAATAGACACACACGGAGTTCAGCACGTATCTTCAGGAAGGTTTTTATGACTGATCAAATATACTTTCCTTGAGAAGTTCCCTTCCAAGTCATGTGCTATTGCTGTGCATAGAAATCTCATCTGGCCTCGCTGCATTCAGCAAGTCAGGGCTAACAATGGGAACCGTGTTTGTCCCGAGGAGGCCGCAGCGTTCGCAGGGAAGCTCGGCTCGCTGTACAATGTCAGACACATTTTATGGGCTACATTTCTCAAAACACCGCAGGCGGAAAGAAGGAGCATTATCTGCTAAATACTCCAGGGAGGGCCTTTATGGATTTCTCAAGGGGGCTCAGAACCGCTGGTCTGAAAAGATGCTAACGTTTCATTGTGCGCTTTGCTTTGCCTGATTTGCATGGCTGAAAGAGGGAGTAAGAAAATGGACTCTATGTCAGAACCTGAGACAATAGACAACGGTAGGAAACAGCCTGAAGTTTGTAGGAAAAAATTCTTTCCTCTCTTTTATCTTTGTCAGGATAGATTTTGGCCTGGGGACTGTAAGATTATGTCTGAGGGTCAAGCCAAGAGGCTTCCACCTCTGTTCTTCTGGGTGACACCAGTGTTTCAAGAACTCACTGCAGGGAGGGAGGAAAACGCCTGTCAAACTCACTGGACTTTTGGAATGTGTAGAAGTCTTGATAAACCTTTTTAGTGGGTTATTCCCCTAACTTTCCCACAAATGACATAATAGTAACTTCATTTGAACTTGTACTACCTAGAACTGAGCAAAGCCAGTACTTTTCGGCTTGTGTGTTGATGTCTCGAAACAAACGCCAAGATACTAAGCTTGCCAGAAACAGAATACCAACTAGCAACTGTAAAGAAGGATATTCCTTATGCAATTCAGCATCCTGATTTAGAGGCACCACTGGAAGATCAGCATACCTCTTCTCCAGGACTATTTCACCTGTGACTTGCAGAGTGCATGGCTAGTTAGGAAGGCTTTTTAGAAAGATTTCTACTAGTGTGCAAAACCATTTGGTGGCCAGCATTGGATCTCATCAACATCACGAGGACTTCCTCTTCCCAAGAGCTTCCTCCCCTTATACAATTGATTGTAAAGCCCTGCCTGTTTCTGTTTAACTTAACCCTGAGCAAACAGGCACAGAAGTTTTAGAAAGGCATTCCCTAATCAAAAATTAGGGAAGAGTATCTGCAAATGACAAGCCTCCTTGATAAGCAGATAGGAAGAGTTGCCAGTGGTAGGAAACCTGTGGGCAGAAGTGCTGAGCAGAAATCAGGACTAGGGTATGGGAAAGGTGGATCTCTTCTGAAGTCTTTTCTCTGTTCTATTTCCTTGCATGAAAAATTGAAAATAATGTTATAACCTTATTTAGCAGAGTGCTTTGAGACCATGAAGAAAATACAGTGATGGGTGCCAGTACAGGGAGGTTATAAGCATTAACAAAGCTTTGCAGAGGAATCTGAGAATAATTAGGCAAACAGACTTCAGTGGGATTTGGGCACCTGTCACGTTTTCCATAATTGAGAGAAATAGGATTTTTTTTCCTTGGAAGAGGGTAAAAATGAAACAGACCTAAATTTGTACAAAAAAATCAATTTAGGGATAATAATAAACTACCCATTGTAAAGGCAGAAACAATGAGGTTCTGAAAAGACCAAGAGGGAATATAATATTAAAAGTGATTGCATTAGTTCATTGATTCTAATATTTAAGTGTATTTTTAATCATGAATTGGTTAATTGGAAATCAGACTTAAAGCACAAAGCAAATCTCAGGGGGAAGACTCCTGAGAAGGGGAAGAACATGGTTTTAGTGACTGACTTTTATGGCATTGCTGGGTGAGTATTGCATGGGGTCTTACCACCAACTTGGGTGCAGTTCGTTAGACTCCACCACATCCACCCCTACACTTTGCTCACTCTTTGATGAACCAGAATAATCTTTTGTTTTTCCCCAAAAAATACTTTTGGAGGTTTACCAAACCAAAACATTTAGTTCTCTGGAAACTTCAGGTAGGGTGGAAATGGTCCAGGTGCCACTCCACATTTTGGATCTAGCTTGAACTTTGATCCCATGGAGCCCACCAACTTTTTTTCAGCAGAGATGGGGATCAGTGTGGTGTTTGAGCCTCCCTATGCTGCCGGAATGCTGCATACAGTCCGCACCTGGGGTTAGAGCTGTAGGTTGACCTCACCAAGTCAACACAACCCAGAGGAATCCCAAACTGGAACCCAGCCCCTGCGAGTTCGGAGGTTAGGCAAGGCAGTAAGACACCTCCTTGCTTCATGATAGGCAGTTCAGAGCTTTGTAACTACATGTGGCTTCCCTGCACTGAGCCTAGACACCAGTCTTTGTGAGGTTTGCACTTTGCTGATTTAAACCTGCCCACCTGCTGATGCTCTGAACCTCCTTCTGTAAAGAGGAATGAAAGGTACCATTTCACTTAAGTCTGCTTCCATGAAGGCAAAATAGGAATTGTTTCATCTTCAGCATTTCATTAAGTCTCATAAGAATTACATAAAACTCCCTCTTGCTGACTTTCCAAGAAGAAATCCTTTGCCTTTGTGTATTTATACTTTGCAATGGATGCAGCCCTAAAAATGAGCTTGGATTTATTATTCATTATGTTTATAATGGCACAGATATGTGCAGAACTGAGCAATGGGGAGCAGCAAATCAGCCAAAACTCTTCTCATTCCTGCTCTTTCTGTAACATTTTCTACCTCATTGGGGAATTTAAGCTGTTACAGAGTCTCGGCCCAAGAACTGGCAGACCAGAGAAACAAGAAGCAAAGTTGGGTTATGAGATGTCTATGTAGGTCATTATCTTCTTTGGGAGAAATGCTGGAATAAGAGATTTCAGAATTTAATTTACATTTGACTACTATATGATCTGTAGATTATGCCAGAGCCTTAACCTTAGTTTGGCCTCTGGACTTCTTTAGCCAAAATATTTAAGTAAACATCTCTTCATTTTCCCTCGGAACAAATGGGCAGGAAAAACAACTATTTCTTTTCCAATTTTATAGTACAATATTCTGTGTTTCCACCATGTCTATTAATAATTTGCTTAACATTTTCACTATCCCGTGAATCCTGAATTGTGAGCGAGCACTACATTGAGACTAACACTTCATTTTTAAATACAAACCCTAGATATGTTTAAACCTTTCCTCCTCCCTGGAAGCCAAGAACGTGCCTTGACTGTGGAGCAGGAGGTATTTTATTTCAGCAATTCTTAAATGGAGAAACACCCAATTGATTCAGTAGCAGAAGTGTGAAATCATTTACACAGAGAACAGCCAACTGAGGCCATAATGCCGCTTCTCCTGGAGTGTCCATGCCTGAAAACAAGCCCAGCTTGTCATTTATAATCATTTTCTACCCTCTCAATAGGCAAACAACCCATTTGTCAAAATCTTATGCTGATGGTTTCAGATTTAGTTCATTAGCTCTCATTGCGTCGGTGGGGATGGATCACTGCGAACCAACACCAAACAACCTCCTTATTTTATATTAATTGTGTGTCAGCAGTAACAGGGAAATTGTGTCTTTTCCTCTCATTTCATTATATAGTTTCAGGGCATATTGTCAATTCTAGAGTCCAGAAGTAAATCCTCTCTCCCAACCCTACTTATGTATTTGTACTGGGATCCAGCTGATTTGTTTGGTTTAAAGACAGTCCCTGCTTCCATTTCTAAACATTTTTCTTCCGCTTATTGCTAGAAAAGCCAGAGATCCTATACTTGTAATGTATATACTTTATGGCATAATTTACCCTGGACACAACCAATGCAGTCATCCCTGAGGAGAAGTGTCCTGAATTTCTTGGCTTCTCCACTCAGGAAGGATTTTCTCTTGTCTCAGAACTTGTCCACACCGGGAATTCAACACTGAGTTTAGCTGCGAAACTCTCGTGTAAGTACAATTTCACTCATCCCACCACATTTCCAGTAACATACCAGCTTTGGAATCAGGGAGAACAGATATACATTCCTATTCAGTGCTGTGCTGATAAAATAAGGGTGTGCTTCCACCTCGGTGGAGGTGGTGTGCTATTAACAGACCCTAAAGAAGAAACCTTTAAATCGAGACATGGGTGGGGAAGGAAGTGGTGGCATTCACCCACAAAAGGGAAAGCAGACTGTATATTTCCTCTATCTTTCACTTTTTCCAGCTGCTGACGAACTCCTAACTCTCTGAATTGCACTTATCCTTTCCTTGGCTCAGTTTCCCTGATTAAGCCTGCACGTTAGATCCATTGCTCCATCTCCCATCATGGCTGCAGTTACAATTGCAGGTGACGTGTTTGTGAGTTCCCACTGTCCTGAAGAGAAGGGCTGTGGACAGGACATCCTCTTGGAGGGCCTGGCATTATTGAAAATGAATTTGTAGGGTAAGTCTACAGGCTTTGCTAACCCTTCAAAAAGCAGAAAAATCCCCAACCAAATGACGACTCAGTCTGGTGATAGATAGCTTGAGGTCTCTGAAGCTAACATGTTTAACAAGGTCTATTAAAAAACTCAGTTAGCATATCAACCATCATATTTCTAATGCATGCACCGCTAAAGGCAGTATTAGCTTTTGTGACATGTTGTAACAAAGCGCTGTTCGAGGATGTATCTTATCTTCTGCACACTCAGTAGGGAGGATGCATTATTCAGGCAAAGATCTATCTGGAGAACTTATGTCTGACTGAGGGAACCCTCTGGTCAGCACATGCAGCAATCCACCCTCTCCATACACAAATTATCTTCCAAGGAAAGGCTTACAAACATGTTGGAATCAAGCCATTTACCAAAAGCAAGATTCAGACTTTTTAAAACAGATGAGACTATCTTGAGTACTTACCAAAGACATGATTGCTGCTATTTTATCTGCCACCATGTTCAATCTATACTCCTGGGGGAGGAGGATGCTTCATAGTTTAGAAGAGATATATGAAAGTTTAGAGGAGTATTCTATGACTTAAAAAACATGTGGTTGTCAATCCACAGCAAGCATGAAATACCTGAATTGTCTTGTTGAAGGCACTTTGTGTTTATGTATTGAGGATTCATGGCTTGTATTTTTAAGAAGTGTATTTTCTTCTCTCTGCTGCACAGGGACAAGAAGTTCCCACTTAGCGTTGTGCAGTGATGCCCTGATCATCTTCCAAAGTGGCCACAGTTAATTTAGAAACCAGCAATGTACATGAGGAGCTGCAGTGATGCCTTCCACTGTGCCTGGCCCTGCATCAGTCAGTAATGAAACTCTAGATGACATTTGTGTCCCAACTTTGTCATGCGCTTGGACTAATGGAAACTCTAATTATAAGAGGAAATAATTTATATTATCATTAGATGGGTCACACCTCATTGTAGCTACAGTGTTTAACCGCCACCACTCCTTTCGCATAGCTGAAAGAAGTCAGCTGTGGACCAGTTCACGGAAACAAAAGGAATTCAGCCAAAACACAGGCCTTCTGCTGCTACACAGGTATTTGAATCAGGGGTGAAAACTTCACTGCCAACTGTTTAGTGGAGAGGAGCGTGCGTGTATTGGAGAACAAGGGAAACAGAAGGAAACCCAGCAGTGCCGATAGTTTTGCCTACTAACACCACAAACAGCGAGAGCTTTCAGGCCAGCTCCTGATGGAAAGGACTTGGTTCTGAGTTCATAAGCTACCTTCTGTTCTTTTAATATCCCTTCTATTTGAGGACTGGGAATTTAAGTGTTCCATACAACTTTGTTGGTCCTGCCTTCTCCCAAAGCAAACATCACAGGGAATTTTGACTGGCTGTTCAGATCAGAAGCAACAAAAAGGAAATGCTGGTGGTGAGAACTGTACACGTTTTTACAAATAACATCTGCAATGTGGTTTTACCCAGGATGGCTACTGCTGTATCCAATGTTGTAGTTCTCACATAAGCCAAGATGCCATTGGCTTTCATTGGTCTTCTTGCTAAAGATCTTTGCTTCAGTGGGAATTTTGCTTGGGAAAAGACATCAACGCCAGTCCTTGAAAGTAAGAGGAAATCCCATAGATCCTGTTTTATAGTTTGTGTTTTATGTTGTCACATTAAACGTGAGAAAAATCTCTCTTATAGTCTATCTATCTGTGTATGCATAGGATCCTCACGCTACAGTAGGGGAAGATTTATGATTAGACAAAAGAGACATTTTCTTAGTGGAAGTGAGCTAAGGCAATAAACAAATAAAAAGGCTTTTATTAGAGAAGGATACATTTAGCAGGAAGTATGGGAAATCCCGATTTAATCTACTGTTCTGGAGGGATATTGTCAAATCTTGGATGCAGCGAAGTTCATGCTGTTTTAATTCTCTGTTCAAAAATGCGCATGCAATACCAGGAGTAGAGCAATTACTTCATCTAGCCAAGAGCCACGTTTAGTTGAAAGAACTCTTCAGAGTTCTCAGTTTGTCCAGCAAATGGCCAAAAGTATGATGAGCTTATCAGAAAGTGTAACTGAGGGCACACACAGCTCTTAAAAGGGCATTATTTGGATTGAAATATCACAAAAATTAGATTTTCTTGTGAGATTTAAACTGTTTCCTGCTACCAAGTCAGCAACATGATAGAAAAACAGTTTGTTTGGGCTGTTGTGGTGTTTCTCATCTCCACTGAGATGCTCGAAGTATTTTGTCCATTACAATGAGTGTCCAAAACTTTGGTGTGTTGAGCATCCTATAGCAGTTTTATAATATAGGATGATATGTTTTGTCCCAGATCAGGGAAAAAAGGCTATTGAGGGACAGAAGGTGGTTGAGGTGTTCAGGTATTGAGAAACACAAGCTCCAAGCCCTCTAACAGCATCATTCATTTACCATCTTGCTACAATTTTATTTCTACAGTCTCAAATCTTTACATCCCCCCCAAAAGAAATCATGATTTGCTAAAAATAAAGCTCATTTATCATAGATGGGACAAGTCACTACTTTTGACCTCATTGGTCAGAAATGATCATATTACTAGAGATATAGAGTTCAACTAATGAGGGAAAGACTTAGGACTGAAGAAAACTTCTCTGGCTGAAACTTTACAGAATTCGTGGCCAGGAAGCAACCAAACCCATTAAGGATCAAGCTGAATAACAGCCATGCAGGGTCTTCAGTGCACGGACTGCCTTTTTGTAATGTGTACTCTTAGCACAACACCATTCTGTTCCATGACTGAAGCTCCTAGGTGCTATTACTGTGCAGGAGTTGTTAAGTTTTGGCGATACTTGAAAATTTGAAATGCTGAAAAATGTCAGTGATATTTATTGCTGTTTTCAACCAGCTAAAGAATTGCTAGCCATTTCTGGACAGAGGAGGGGAAATATTTTAGTTTCCCTTCCTCCACGTCCTGCTAAACTGGTTCCAGAGGATCAAGTTTGTTCTGAGCAGACCAGAAAATTGATTGCTTTCTTACATTGGATTTAAAATTATCATTTTTTACGTTTTTCAGAAAGAAAGCAAGCATACAGCAGTGATCAACATAGAAGAGTTCATTGAGATCACCTCCTCTGTTCTTCACTGATCTAGTTCCCATTGCAAATGGAACATATATATTAGAAAACCATCTGTCTTATGTTTAGAAATTATTAGTAAAAAAAGGAAGCAGAAACTTTGCTGAGCTTTCCCAATTCTGTTTAACATCTATACCTGGCTTTAATCTGAAGTCATCTAACCATGAGTGTTATCCTCTCTTGCAGTACATCCCCCTGGCTTAGCAGTCTCGAGCTCACCTGCAGGAGCAGCAGGGAAGGGCAATTCTTAAACATGTAGTTTCAGGTTTTAGTACATTAAAATAAAGTCAGATCAGTCTGGACATGAGGTGGGTTTTTTTCCTTTTTAAAACCGATCACCACATTCCTACAGTCATCCAAACAACAGCCCATTATATAGTGAGCACTCAATGGTCCTTATGAGAGATACACAAAAGGCTGAGCTTTTCTAAGGCTTGTAAGAATTTATCATCACTGTCATCCTTAAATTTACTCTTCTATTGGAATTTCCTCCTTGTTTGACAACTGCTTTTTCCTTCCATCTATCACAATTTAGGGTGACTAATCAGGTTAGTCACAAACCCTTCAGAAACATACCCTCCAGGGCACTTTTTATTTTAGTTTGGGGAGAAAGGCATTTCAATTTATAACATTTAACAGAACCCTCTATGCAGCAGCCATGAGGGTTTCTCTTTAGTTCAGATTTGCATATGCAAATTATCCAAACATCAATTCAGTTCGCCCAGATGGATGAGATTTAAGGAAAGGAAAATGATCTGGAGATTGGAGGAGGAGAAGGCAGTTCAGGAGATCTGTCCCTCTGCTCTGCGACAGCATCATTGAATGACTTGCGGCAATATAAAGTGGATGTAATAGGCTAGACACTAATCCATTGGTCTGTAAGGCAGATGAAACAATTATTATCAAGTTTGTTAAAAAGTACAGGCAATTTCAGAGCTACTGTTCAATGAAGGGAAGCAATGAAACTGCAAAGAACAACATTAATTTCTCTTCTGAGACATCACAAATGGAAAAGATGCAGCTATAGTACCTGGGAATCTGGGGATCACCGAACTGTAGAAAAGCAGATGGGCAGGAACCCCTGACCCACTTCCTGAAAAATGTTTGTCTAATCCATGGATTCCTATAGTGCAGCCCATGGACTTTTGTGTTTGCATGGAGCACATCTGGGGAGGGTGGGTCTCAGGCAGAGGCAATAGAAATCCCATTACCACCGGGCTAGCCCAGCTGTATGTGAAGCCCTGTGAGGAGTGATGCCAGGAGTTCACAAACTGGAAAAGGCTACAGATTAGTTGTGTAACCTGTGCTTGGAGACCATCAATTATAGAAAATTTTGTGAATTCCCAAGACAATGTATTCCTGGTCTTTGCTGTTCTATCAGGTAAAATACTTTTCCTCATGTCTAATCTTCACTTGAAGCTCATTATTTCATGTCCTGCCCTTGGTGGCTGTGAGAAATAGCATGTTCCTTTTCTAGCAGATCTCTTTTACATATATGAAGAATGAGTACAAGAAATTGTTCTACAAATACATTTATCACAAGATGAAAAGAGAAAGGCAGCACCGGATGATACCAAGGGGGTGAAGTGTTTAAAGACTTTTTTTATGTCAGTGTTCATTTAAAAGTTCATTTGAGAGCAAGAGGCTAACAGGATTGGAAATTGAATCGAAAAGGATAGGAATTCAGCACAGAATAACGAAAGACATGAGAAAATTATATAAGCTTCGTGTTTTATAATTGGTTGAACCTGACCAACTTCATCCTAGAATATTTTGAAAGTGGACTGAAATGATCTTAGATACCTGTGGTTATCTTTGAGAAGCCAGGAAAAGTTTTTTTTCCAAAAAACTGGAAAAGGGCAAATGTGGTACCTATCTTCATGCAGAGGAAGGGAAAACAGAGGAACTTGGGAATTACAGATCAGCTCATCTATATTTTAAGCTCCAGGAAACATAAAGCAATTTAGTTGTTTGGAAGCACCTGGGAAAAGAAAACGAATAACAGCTGGTGTAGGTTTGTCAAGAAAAAATCATGTCATCTTATTTCCTTTGACACGGGAATGGTGAACAGAAATGAAAGTTTGATTTTGTTTAGGAATTGACCATCGCTGATAAGATGATGGGCCTTCAGCTGAAGAAAGAATGATACAGAATAAGCTGATAAGAAAATATTTTAGTTGTGACACTCATGAAACAGTAAGCGGGGTTGCCTCGGGAGCTTGTAGTGGTTTGAGCCCAGCCGGTGGTTTGAGCAGCCTGTAGACTGTGCACTGCTGGAGATCTCTATGAGCAGGTCAAAACAATATCTATGAGAGAGATGAGGGAGAAATGGATTGGACAACCTCCAAAGATCCCCCTTAGCTTTACTTTTCTGTGGTTGTCTCCCTTAAACATCCTCTTCTCTAGACTGAGTAAGCCTCATTTTTACTGTCTCTCCTTACATCCCCTGTTCTCAGGCCCCTGATCACTCCTGTTTATCTCTCATAGATGCTTTACAGTGGCTTCACTTCTTTCTTGCAGTATGGTATTAAGAACAATCAGGTAGATGCCTTCAAATCCCTGACATGTGCCAGAACGAGAGAAAGGAATGCAAGCTCTTCTGTACAGCCAGTTCTGCCAGCAAAACACCCAATTCATCTTTAGAGTAAAACCTACCACAACCTAACGATTAATAGGGGTTTTTGTCACATCTCCTTGTTAGTTCATATAAAGCCACTCCTGCATTTCCTGCTTACTGGCTGAAGAAGAGTTGTCTGAATACTCCAATACTGGTGGAGGTCTCTCCTTCTTAGAAATCTCATATTTTAAGATAATGTCAGCATTCCTCTCTGCCCCAGTTGCCTGCTTTTTTAGCCTGAAGTGAAAGGAGTCCCAGCAATAATAAAGCTCAAAAAATAAAGGCAGCATGAATTACCGTATTCTTCTCGTGGTACAATAATGGAGAAAGGTCCCCATGTTAGGCGGGAGGAATGCATGTCACTGTTTCAATACTTAAGAATCAGAAGTGATTCACTGCACAGAGCAAAATAGCAGCTGTGTTCAGATCTCAGCCATTCACTGGAAAGAAAGAATAGTTTTCACTCATAAAAATGAGTATGTGTCTTTATTCTGTCATGGGATAATGATGTACCTTGGGCCTGATCCAAAGCTCCCTGAAGTCCAGAGAAAGACTCACATTGGCCTCTATGCACCCTAAACCAAAGAGGAGAATCTTCCTGAGTGGGAAAAGCTCCCCCTTGCTCTTCCTTTCTCTCCCACACTACTCTACCTGCCCTATAAATAAAGACCACCGACAAGTAAAATCTACAAGGCTGGCAAAAACTTATTTAAAGACACATCAGCAGTTTAGGCTGCAAATCAGTGCTTGCAGACACAATATGCAGTGTAGATGTCCAATGTGCAGCTCTCTGCAACTGAGCTGCCTTGGAAATTCCTCATCAGGAGAAAGACCTGCAGAAAGCTTTAGAGCAGTACAACATAGCCTTGGGGTTTTTTGTTCTTCTTCTTTCTTTTTTTCTTTAACTATCCTCTTGCAGAAAAATCACTGGAAAGAAAAGAAATGAAGAAACTTTAACCGCAGCCTCCCCTCCTCTAACCCTACAGAGAGCCATCTCACCAGATAAAGAGCAGTCCTGGAAGGACTCTGCACTCTCCTGCCAGAAGCATTTGAAAAAACATTTGGGCTCCTACAGAACAGGGCACCTTTCCTGGATAGGTGTTTGCACTGTGAAAGACAATTGATTTTCTCCTGTTGGTCTCTTCCCCATGCAGCAGTGATTTATAAAGGCAGAGAAACAGAGGAAAAGAGCAGATCCAAAAGGGAACATTAAATATTTCACTTTCCTGTTAGCTGGGAAAATCAAATATGACATCTCTCACCATGCAGGAGGTTGCTTCTGGCTCTCTCTTGTTGTCTTGGGTTTTGGGTTACGTCTCATGTTAAAAGGTTTGGGGCAAGGAGGGGATGAAATTAGAGGAAAACTTGATCTGGAGGCGACCTGAAATAAATACTGAGGAGGGAGATTGTTCTTATAGCTGGGATATAACATCAGATTTGCAGTAGTGATTTTTCATGTGATGGGCACCTACTCCTTTCTCTGGATGTTTGGATCCCAAAACAGAAGGTTTATCCCAAAGATATCCAAAGCCTTCGTGCTTGTCTTCTTATTGTAAGTGGTGCATGCAAGCCATGCTGGGAGCAGCACCCAGCACTGTCCTGGCTTCCTGCCTCATGTGCGACTGGAAATAGTGGTTATCCCACACTAGAACCAAACTAAGCCCAGAATGGCAGGGGCTATTGTGTGACACTGGACAGAGAAGCCCAGATGAGACCAGCCACAGGTAGCTTATGCCATGGTGATCACCCCCATCACCTTTCACAATAATTAGGTGTTCCAAAAAGTAGGATTGCCCCCTCTAATTTGCAAAAGGTGTCAATTTGCTTTAAATTTGCCCTTCTCTTTCCAGCTCTGTGTGTGTAAGTGTCTGCAGGGGAAGGTGGGAAGCAGGTACAGCATGAAGTTATTCTCCTTGAGATGTTGCCAGCACATTTCCTCTGAGGACTTTGGCAAATGTTTCTGCAGACTCTGTACTATGAGAATCTGCTCTGCTTCCTCTTTGCTTTATGGCAGTGATGGCCATTTTCATTACTGGAAATTGTTGGACGGAGGTGCTGGAGATGTAAGAAGGATGAAAACATAGGCTCTTGCTACCAGCCTGCAATTCTTCTGTTATGACAGACCTGGGCAAAGGGAGCTAATAGTTAATTAGCTAATTGGATTTAAGAACCTGCTGATCCCCTCTTGTGCATCCTCATGCTAATGCATCAAACCTTATGTTTAATTTTCTGCATACCCATATCAATATAAATATGTGTTTGCATCCACATACAAGCACACAGAGATCAACATCTACGTATGTTTGAGATTTGATCCAGTATTGAATGCTGCAGAAAAACTTATATTTCCTATGGTCATAGTTGTTTCAGTGGAGCTTCAGTGTGGTCTGCCCTAGGCGATGGCAGGGGGGAGGAGAGTTAGTGTATGGGTCAGACCCACTTGGCCAGAGAAATTCATCTGGCTTGTGGGTCCATGGTAAATCGCTCTGTCAAGCTACTCCCACATGGCCCCTCTGGTCCCTCTCCCACTGTGTGATTAGAAGTGTGTCAAACATATAACCAAGTATCCCATCATCACCACCAGTAATCACCCACTCACCCCATGTGCTGGGATGCTTCCATACCCCTGTGATGGCCCTGCACAGGCAGGGAAGGAAAGCTGGCTTTTGGTGATGTGACAGACAAAGGGTGAATCATGTAGGTGTCGTGTGCCTCCAAGAAAACTCCTGGTTCATTCTCATGGAAGAGCTGCTCACCTGGCTGTGCTGGAGTCCAGTTCTCAGTCTGAAATCCAGATGTAGCCATGTCTTAAATATTCAACGTCAGCACGAGACTTTCACAATGGTTTCACAAAATCATAGAGCAGCACTGCTTTGAACAGTAGAAGACCAGTAAGCAGAACTTACTTCATATCTACATATATATGTTTTTTGAGATGTTAAAGATTTCTCCTTTTTTCACTGTAAAAAGATAACAAGGTTTTGCTACTTCAAGGGGACGTTTGCAATTCACTTTTTTGCTCTTGCAGTACTAGGAATACCTCACCTTTCTAGGTCAGTTAAGAGGAATCTTGGTAGTGTTTGCTTATGGTAGTCATTCCTTAGCACAGAGGTACGCTCTCCCAAATGCTCATTAAAGTGTAACAAACAGTCCTGCCCAAGCAGGCAAAAATCTCTCAACTTGTTCACACCAGTTGTTCTAATCAAACCTCCCTGATAGGGTGTGTTGATGTAGGACAAAGGCCAGGTCTGAACCGTGCCTTGCATTGTGTTCACACTGCTAAAACAAAGCTGCTGTGCCGCAAGTTTTGAGGCATGTCCCCTCCAAGGACAGAGTGTCTGGCTCAGCAGGTGGATCCCAACTCTGCTCTGTGGTGAGGTTTGAATGGAGATGAGGAGAAAGCTCCCAAGCACCCCTCAGCCGTTTCTGCTTAGTTGCACCAGCTCCCCCTTTGTCCTGTTCTCCAGCCCTCCAAAGCTTTCCTTCTCTAAAATGAAGCCACAATGTTCACTTTCTTTTCTGTTTTAGACTGAATCTTAACATTGCCCTCATTATAAGCTGTGTTTAGGCAGTGTATGGTGGGACATGGATGTTCATGGTCACAAATGCCCCCTGAATATTTTTCAGGTCTCTCTGAAGAAGCTGCCCTGCTGCTAATGTCTTTGCCACTGTTTGTTTTGGCAGGAAGGTCAGAAAACAAAAGCCAAACCTTCATTTAACATTTTTACCACGCATACCCATTGCATGCGTGTATGTGAGGAGAGGAGCTGCATCTGCACAGAGCAGATGAACAGAGGAGCTTTTAGCTGGAATCACAAGGTTGTGAAATGCCGGATGCCTTGACCTGTAACATGCGACTGTAAATTCCTCCGCTTTTGTTATGCTTTCCAGGGGTCACGGTCTTTAACAGTTTACTTGGTGGAGGAGGAGGGAAGAAGCCCTTTGTATTGTTGGGCAGCAGATGATAGTTTCCCTTGTCCTGGTAGCTGGCGCTGACACAGGGCTGTTCTTCAGGTGTTACTTTGATGGATGGTGGCCCCAATGCCCGCAGAGCAGCAGGGGTGGTGGCAGCCTGCACTTACCTGGCTTTGGTTAAAGAAGAACTTGTGGAGTCTGCCCGAGTGGGATCCAGTGCTGCCTTTCCACTGTTTTCATTGCATCTCAGAGAGAGACTGAGCTTTGCTCCAGCTTAATTGCTGATGGTGATGGCCTGCTGAAGTGAACTGTTGCTGTGATGCAGCTCATGCACCACCAAGCACTTGCAGTGACAGGTCTGCATTAGTATGAAATCTGGCAGCAGATTAACTGAGGCTGGAGTCCTAAGGCTAAAGACCTTTAGTATCTCCAGACAGGGGAGGAGCAGATGCTATTTCATTGTGCTGTAAACTCTCTTCACACAACCTGACATTATGTGATCTTGGAGAGTCACGGCTCCTCACTTCAGCCTGGGATATTCCAACACCCGTGATTACTTTGTTACTTAAAAATCACCACAGTGCTGAGATAGCTGCTTCGAGACCACTCCCAAAGGCACTACCAGCTCCTTTTTGGCAGGTGGCAGTGCAAGTCTGAACTCAATGTTCCTACTACTGGTAAAAATAGCACTGGGATGCTCCAAGAGTCCCCAGCACAGCCAGAACTGAAAGCTCCCAGGATAGTCAGATCTCCATCTGGCATGGAGAGCAGCCCACACCCCGTTTTCACTCTGTGGCACTGTGGTTAAGAGAAGAGGGTTCAGACTTGTAATGGTGAAGACCCCAGGGCTTTCCATGCAAGCAATTCACCCTGTTGGCTCAGAAAACATGTCTTCTGGCAACAGCTTTGAGAGTACATGGACCTGTAGCAGAGCCCAAAGTGACTGCTAGCAGCATTTGGTTTGTGACACCTGGACTAGGAAATACATTGTGTGAAACTGAACTCCGTTCGGATGTGAGGAAACAGGAGCATATCCTGAGCATAGCCAGATGTGACCGCCAACCCTGCTCGTGCAGTGGTCCACATCCACACATCTAACAGATTTTATGTCAGGTCCTGGTCCACTGAAGAGAAGTCATTCAGTGTACTGCTGTAGGTTTGGGCTACAAAGGACCTTAGCTTTTATTTTTCTTTTACTATTTGCACTGGTTTTTTGCCCAGGAGAGGATAGTCCTGCCATGTTGGCTTGCTGGCGAGAGAGCTAAGGACAAACATGCTGCCTATCAGGCTCTGACACCACTTGTGCTCAATTTGCTAAACTGGTTAACCCAGCCAACATTAAAAGCTTAACAGAAAAAAATGGGAAGACAAAGATATAAAATTTCCTCTCTGTGTGCCTGTATTATTGAAAACAAGGAGACACAAAAGGCACACAAGTAGAATGGGGGTGAAGGCAAAGTACTAGACTTCTCCAAGGAGAAAAGTGTTGATGAGATGAAGGATTGCCGTGCTTGCATGTCACATGGAGGGTTGAAGTGAAAAAAGTTGCTGGTGCAAACATATAGACTCCCTTCTCCACTCCCATGTCTCTTTTTCTGTGTCTTTAACTGCACATCTTTCACCTTTTTAATTTTAAAATGCATGTGGATTAAACCTAGAATTTCCTGTGGCTAAGAGGAATGGGGTCTGATTGATCGTAATAAGGGACAGTCTAAATGAAGTGCTTGGACTTGCCCTGGGCGCTTCTATCTGCAGGTGCTGGGAGTCTTTGCCAATGTGAATGACTTTTTTGGAACACAAGTGATTATTTACTGCTGAACCAAGCCAAAGGCTATGCTTCTCCTTGCAGCTCACAGCCCTTGGCCTCCAACAGGAAATGTATTTAGTTTTCAAATCCCTCTTTGACCAAAAAGAAATTCCAGAAAAATAGCAATAAACACCCAGAGAGCCTCCTCTTCGGTAGGAAAGAAAAAACCGTGAGCTTGGGTTTAAAACGAAATATCCTGTGACTAATCTATTCTAGGACCAGGATGGGGTCAGCTTGTTGAGTGTGAGAGATAGTGAGAGGACCTAGGAGAAGGCTACCCCACCCCATTTGCCACCAACCCCCCTCTTGGAAACTCCGAATATCACCAACACAATGTTTTCAAACAACGATTGCAAAAGGGTTCACTGTTTGATCCTCCTCTTCTCAGTTTGTCATTGATTTCTCCCCATCAAAATAGTTTGTGCAACGAATCCCAGCTGTATCGCTGGCACTTTGCTAGCCAGTAAATACAATCCAAATGTTAATTCTTTGGAGCCAAGAGCTCTGTGCCAAGAAATGAATAATCTGTGCGAGGCTAAACAAACAGTTTATTGACGGGGTGGGGTGGGGTGCAGGTGGGGGGTGGCTGGGCTGAGAAGCAGGCAAGCCCGACCAGAAGGACATCAAAGATGCTTCTGTCAGAAGACTCAGTCACATGTGATTTGTTTTCTCTTGCCGCTAATTCAGTTACGTGTTAAACTACTAATATTCCCAGGCAACGCTGTGAGCGCTTTCCAGCCCAAATGCAGCAGGCGGGAGAAGCAGATGTTTGCACCCTGTCCATCTGAACTTGCCCTTTTTGTCTGTTTTGTTGTAGGAGCGCCGTGGATGCCCTCGGGTCCAGAGATCCAGCAGCCAGGCAACTCGGTAGGTTTGTCTCTGCTTTATAAATGGGGGAAATGAGACAATCTGGAAGTCAATAGTGGCATTTCTCCGGCAGCTGATGGAATGTGGCAAGGCTATTCTGCTGAAATTTAAACCAATAGATTCAAATTCCCTTTTTAAAACTTTGCACCTTCTGCCTTTTCTACTCAGGAGGTCAAGACCAGAAGCAGGATTAAAGCCTAAATCCCCCAAGTCCCAGGCCAGCTACAGTGCAGACCACTCATTGCATACAATACTGGACCCTGACCCCAGCTACGTGCTGCAGTAATCCGCTTTGCAAATTTTGGGCCAAAGCCAAGACAGGATCACAGGGATGCCACCCAGCCATGTCTCATCCCTCTTTCAACCTGCTGCACCATTACGACATGCTGTCTGGACTTTCTGAGGTTTTGAGAGAGAGGGACTGGGTTGTGCTTGAAACCCAAACCCAGTAAAAAACACAGACACAAATTTGAATCTTAATTTTAAAAAGAAAAGATCCACTCCAGATTTACAAGTGCCACATGCTGGGTGAATTATAGGAACAGGGCATTGTTTTTTATTCCAGTTCTCAGTAGGTATATCCACTTTTCCATTCCTCCCCATGGCAAAGAGGGTCCTCACCACCCAGCGATGTGCCTATGCTGGCAGTGTCCCTGTTAGAGACACAGTCACCTCATGGACAGACCTGCCCAGGCTGCAACTTGGAGAAGATGGAAGGGTTCCCTGGCCACCAGCACAACCCTCAACACCCAGCATCACACAAGCAGGGGAAGGCAAGGGCCTGCAGCATGATGGTTTAATAAATAAAAGGCAGGAAAAGTCACCGGTGAGGGTGTTGTGATGACAGGTTATGGAGTCGCATGCAAGAGTAGTCGAGTCCATTGAGGGTTAATCTAACTCAGGTACTGATGCGGGCATTTAGATAGTGGATAACTCATGCTGTCATTAACCTGTCAGCATTACAGCAGGAAGATTATATCTTCACAAGAATATATTGATCTGGAAAGGGACATGTGAGGCATGACCAAGTTTTTTCTATGCTGTCTTTTACCACCTGCTTTTTCCCTGATCAAAGATGCTTAATGTGTGTGGTCAGTGCAAGGAAAGCCACGTTTTTCTCTAGGCTGGAGAGATGTTTCTCTTTGTCCTCTTCCCATTATCTTGGGTGCAATCTAAATATCTTGTTACTTACACAGCCCATTCATTTTCATGCTGATGGAGCAGTGAAGACAAGACTGGTGTTCCTTAGGTCTACCATAGCCTTTTGCAGAGAGACTCACACTTGCTGCGTGTGTGCTCTGAACAGCCCAGATGCAGGACAGCTCTGAATTGGAAGCTAAGTGTGTAACATAGGACTTTGCTGGAGCTGGTAAGTCTCTTAGCAGATGACTTACTGGCTCAAGGATTGCAGTGTGATGAAGTAGATCCCTGGCTTTTGGATCAGAATTGGTTCCTCTAGATATTCAGACCTTTGGAAGAGTTTGCCAAGGTGTGCTGCCTAGAGATTTATTCCAACACTTGGTTTCTTCTACAACCCAACATAAAATGACAGCTTATGGCCTTCATATGGGGAGAACATATTGTGAAGGACACAAGGAGGGGACAAGTGTTACAGCCATAAATGTTTTGATATTTAAATGCACTGAAAAGTTAGATTTAGGACCATTGCACTGGCAAATCCACCTAGGGTAAATGGTGTTTTAAAAGCAACAGGGTTCTGATGGCATAGCTTGTCCATTCCCAACAGGGATAACTTGTTCCCAGCATGAGGCAGATGGACTAGAGATGGTCCCCAAAACCATGGCATGGTTATGTTTGCAGTGCTTTCAGGTAACTACTTGAGGACAGGGATCCTGTGGTAGCCTGTTGGAAATCTAGGCAATTGGCAGGCATGTAAGGAATAAAAGTGTAGGAAGGAGCCACACCTGGCGGGATATCTTGTCCTGCTACTGATTAGCATCAGGATTTCTGACAGCATGGTGATGGCAGCTAAAGGCAAGATTTTTTCCCATCCTCTCTCATGTAGATTGGCAAATCATTCTGAAGCAAAGTTTTGCAGTATGAAATTAACAAAATTCCCTAGCATTGGCATAAAAATGCTGATATTGGCATTCCTTACACTGGGTACAAAATTGCATTTCTATGATCTGTGCTGATGAAATTTTCAAAGGCAGGTAAAACTTTCTTTCATAGAATCATAGAATCATAGAATTATAGAATCATAGAATCATAGAATGGTTTGGGTTGGAAAGGACCTTAAAATCATCATATTTCCAACCCCCCTGCCATAGGCAGGGAAGCCTCACACATGTCGCCCAAGACACGGGTGTCTTCATGTCCTGGTTCCCTAGGTTTGGAGATGGGGACAAGAAGTTAGCTGAGTTGAACTGTATGGTTTTTGCTCATTGCTAATGTGAGAAAATAAAGGTAACTGATAGCGAAGACACTCTCCAGTGCCTCTGGACAGGCTGTTGCCCTCCAGACCTGCTCCCAGCAGGGAAGATCATGGACAGGGAAAGTGCACAAGTGCTTCCTTTCCCCATGCTCACCCCAAAGCACTGCCCAAGATGTGAGCAGCATAAAAACACTTTCTTTTTCCTGTGAGTATGCTCTCCACACAATCTTGTGCTTCCAGGGTCTGACTGGAGATACCTGGGGAAGCATGAGAGGCCAAAAGTATCCCAAGAACTGTCAAATTTGGCATCCAAATGTTGACAGTGTTCAGACAAGACCTTGCTCTAAGTCTCCCGAGATGAAATTGTTTTCAGTACTGCAGTGGGAACTGGCAGTTCATGGTTAAGAGGTTCAATGAGCACATGTGGCTGGTCCTAAATCCTCCTACCTTACGTTGGGAGTCTCTATTATTTGTTGGCAGCCGAGTGCTGGAGAGCTGGTGAATGTGTGCAGGGCGTTAGGCACATGTGCACGCGGCTGTTCAAGAGCTCCTAAAAGTGCCTGCATCTTATTTATTCAGGCAAAACCAGGGCTCTGGGTTAATGACAGAGTAGCACTTCATCTCCCCTTAAACACAACCACAAATTAGGACTCAACATCAAGATCAGAGCAAAAAGCTCACTAACTCCTGTGTCTGTACATGAGACCCGCGGAGCCAACTCTTCTTCCGCAACCTCCTGGCTGAGCTGGCCCTTTGCAAAGAGGCAATGCTGCCTTAGCAGGGGCTGTACAATCATGGCTATTCCTTGTGCACTGGCCACAAAATAATATATCACACACACATAAAAAAAGAAGAAATGGAGAGAGGAAGAGAAACGAGCGTTCCTAACAAAAGCAGAATAGTATGTTAAGGCAAGGCTCTCTGTGATCTGCTGTTTGAAAGCAGGCGGGCATTGAGTTGTCGTTACCAGCCTCCATCATTTGAGGGCACCCTAGACTTTGATGTTGGCTGCAATTAGCTGCGGGAGTAGTGTAGCAGCCATCTCTCGTGATGGCAAGTCTGTCTTTCATTGAAATGCTCTCTTTCCTCCAAAGCTCCAGGTCAATGCTGCTGGGACTTGCTTCCTTACTGATGGCAGGAGCACATGCTGGGCTCACAGATCACCAGCCTTATTGGTGTATTGGGGATTGGAGGTGAATTGCCTAAAGGAGGGATGCGCTGGCATGCCAACACTGCTATTGATTAATGCTAATTATCATTTAATTTAACCTCCAATTAGTTTTAATCAATTGTCACATTCTCCCTGAGTATTACTGCAAGGATGATGTACAGTAAGCAAGATAATTGTCGTGAGCTTTTCCTTGCTTCCCAGATGGCTATTTTCTAACTCTTTCTTTTGCTTTTAATAAAGCTGAGTGAATAATTTATTCACCAAATTTGGCTGCTGTTGCATCTTGTGCCTCGGGACTGTCTGTAAGCATAGTTTGAGTCTGTTGCTTGGTCCAAAATTTCTTATCACAGAATATTGGTTCTTGGACTGTATGATGTGTTGCAGCCATTTGATCCTGGAAATTCAAACAGGGCAGTTTCACTTTAATCAGGCATGTGGTGGGGTTGCATGGCCCTGGCCCCAGTGTTGTTGTCAGTCATAACTCTGGGGATCCAGTTTTGCATGAATTTTCCATGTCTGTTTCTTAAAAGAATGGTCACATTCATGTTTTTGTCACCCAGAGCATTTCCCTTCAAAAGGGGAAAGCAGAGAGATAGAGCAGTTACATCTGTCCATCTGGGTGGATCATCACCAGGTCTTGAATCAAAGCTCTAGCAATCAATGAGCACCAACTTAACTTCTTCTCCCAAGGGACTAATCCCTTTCTGTTACAGCACCAGCCCTCTTAACACTCTCCTATGTGGTCTTCTCACTGGAGCTGGAGAAACTGGTCTTGTTTGAATATCACTACGACAGCCTGACCTTTCCATGTTGTATTTGAATGGACGGTCACAGAATATATTCAGAGGTATTTGTGCAATACTAATACTAGCTGTCTGTCCAAGTGAATTACAAAAAAAGTATCAATTCATTAATCACCCCCACTGATTGTGTGTACATTGCTGATGAAACATCAGGCAGCATTCCCTGAAGGTCAATAAATTAGGGCAGTTATCCAAAATTACCTTCTGAGATCTCTCTGAAAGCTAAGGGATAAGTGAGCAGAGCACAGTCCCATCTATTCTTGCCGAGGATCAAAAGCAACTCAACAATACCTCAGGGCATCAAAGACAGCTGATAGATCTAACAATAACATCTTCAAGCCCTGATATTCATCTGTAACCTGGACTGCCCGTGCAGTGCAGTCTCTGTGCTGTACTCCATCTGTACCCAGACCGACACGGGTCAAGAAAGGCTGAGACAGCCAGGTACTCAGGGAATTTGCTTCCCTTCACAACTTTCTCATTAACCATGCCCACACTTGAAGAACAGAAACAACGCAGCCAGATTGCCAGCATCCAGGAATAGCTTGTTTGGACACCTTTTCTGTGCTTCCCAGAGATATCGTGCCTATCAGAGATATCCGTCAACTGTCCCGATTTCAGGCAGAGCAGTTTCTTTCTCCCAGACCTGCCACCAGGTATCTGTGGCACTGATCAAAAGCCACAGTAGATAATGCGGGTTCAGTTCAACTGGTGGGCAGGTCATGTCCCCACCACGAGTGCCACTGCTCATCTTCAAGCCTCTGCCAAGACCTGAAAGGAGGCAGTGGTGGTGTGGGAAGGTGGTTGTGCTCCTGTCCCTGCTGCTGTCTGCTGGCAAGGCTCTCAGCTTGGGCACCCGATCTCCGAGGGGTTTCCTTCCTCCCATGCAGAAGATATGAAGTACCTTGTTGCTGGAGGACTGAGAACTTCCTTTGTGACAGAAATCAGGAGGACTCTGGTGTCTTGTAGGAAATACATAGTTCATCACAGCACTATTTCCCAACATTGTTATTTGTTTTAGTTTTAGTTTAGGAAATAGAAGATCAGCTTATGTGTACAACAGAGCTCTTCCTCCTCCTACCCAACCCACTCTGTCCCCAGCGGGTCAAGTTACACGGGCTCAGATGTCCCAAGCCAATAGTTATGACTTGGTTCAACATTATTTCATTATAACCATTTAAGTTACAGGAGAACTTTAGTGAAAAATAAAACTATGGTAAAGGAAATCCATTGCTCCATAGAAACGAAAGCTGACCCTGTGCTCGCCTTTGTGCATGGGCTGGATAACAAACCTATTGTAAGATTTAAATGAAAAAAGAAGGAAAGCCAAAGCTTGTTTTGTTCATATAAACATGGGACTTTCGATTTACTTTTCACAGAGCTTTGACTGGGCAACAGAAGAAATGTGAGCTATCTCACAATGTTCCCTTGGCATAACGTGGTGCTTTCAGTCTCATTATTATTGCATTATATGTAGCACATCTGTTACTGGTCAGGAGCCAAACTATTTAATTCTATTAGATACATCTATACAGCTAAGTGATAATCTACACCAGGTTTATGGAACAAGCACTTAATTCTTGGCAGGGAACAGCTCAAGACTTGATACAAGAGCAACAGAATATATGCAGTGTAGTTGTAGATCAGTGTCAGAAACTGGCCAGAAATCATTTCTGCATTCTTCGGCATGCAGGCATTCCAGTGTGGGAAACTATTCATTCAATTTATTGTTCTAACATCTGTAAGTTATTGGACAGGGGGGAGGGGAGAGGCAGAAGAGGAAAATGCTCAGAGGGAAAAACGTTTACCTAACAAAATACTAACTCTTTCAGGGGGTTTCATGTCAGCACTCTGTAAATAATAGGAGCCTTTTAATGCACATGTGGTAGTATTTACTTTGTGGAGAGGTACACAGAATCCTGTCTTGTTCAGAAAGTTTTGTGCCCCAGTGCTGTTCAGGCATATAGTTTTTGCTGCATGTATTTTGCCTTAATCCATCTTTCCTCTTTCTGAAAACAAGTACCAAAACCAAAGTCACATCACATCGCCTCTGCTTGCAAGCACATACAGTCCAGGCTGAACCTTGGGACGCTAGGCTGAAAGAAAGAGATCAGCTCCTTGGTGTGAGACAGCTCTGCTCCTATCACAGGGCATACAGCAGCTCCGGCATGTGCCGGACAGCAGGTTGGATCCCAGTGCTTTTTCCATCCCCTTTCTGCAAGACCTTTCCAGACTTTGGGAGGGAGAAGCTCCAAGCCATGTGTCCTTCCCAGAAAGGCAACTAAGCACAGTTTTACCCCCATTTTGGAGGAGACGAGGAAGGGCACTGGGAGGTGATGACTTGCTCAGGGTCGCACAGGAAGTCTGCAGCAGAGCTGGAATGGGGGCCAACTCTCTGAACTGTCAACAGTGCCTCTACCTTCATCCACCAGACCATCCTTCCTTCCTCTATACTGAAGAGTTGAAACAATTCCAAAAAAAAAAAAAAAAAAAGAAAAAAAGAAAAAAAAAGAAAAACCACTCTCCACCTGCAGAGTCTTCTGACCTTCCACTGACAGGGCTTTTATTTTCCTCCCATCCTCCCCCTGCCCATTTTTTGGTCTCTCCGTGGAAGTAATTAGATCTATTTCTGAAGGAAGTGATGTCAAGAGACCTGGGTGTTCCAGGAATAGTTATTTCCATATGATCTGAGCAGGTTCTTACATACTGTCACACATACGTTGTTGTAATTTAAACTGAGCTGGTTCTTTGGACTGAAGGCCATTTATAAGAGTCTCCAGCTGGAGAGGAATTAATTTACTCATGGCCTTTGGGGAGCAGCAGCATCCTTAACACTCTGCTGTCTCCCCCAGCACCAGGTGCCTGAAATTTCCCTGAACCAGCTTATCCTGAGCCTGACCCTATCCAGGTAAGAACACTGATTGATTTCAGAGGTCCTGCTCTGCTGTGGGTGAACATGGCTGAGCTCCACTGGGCTTTGCACTCAGCAGACTGGTAATACATGAGAAATCATTCCTGGTTGTCACCAATGGTACTTGAGTTCTTATAAGAAAACCCCAGTCCCTGGACCTGAATTTACAAGGTGAATCCAGGAGGATAAAAACAGGGCTCTGAATGAAGAGTAAAGGCCATGATGCTGTATTATAATTAGGCTGTGAGCTTTGGGGGCAAGTGCTGCTTTCCTTTTTCCCGTGAAGTTGTATAGCATCTAATACTGTAAGGTCCTAGCTCGTGACAGAGGTCTGACATACAACTATAGTGCCAAAATAATAGCATTAAATACCAGTAATAACATAATGAGGTAATAAATAGTAGTAAAACCTTGGAGGGAGGCCAAATAGAAGGGTCTTCAAAGGTTGTGCTGCCTTCTACTATGCTTGATCATGTTTTGTATGTGGTCTTCAACCCTAAGTGAAGTGGAGAGTTGTCAAAGAAACAAGGCTCTCGCTTAATGTGGGCCCCCAGCACCTAGGAGGAGAATGAGGAGGGAGAAAGGTCTGTGCCTTGCTTAGCCCCTACACCTTCCTTCCTGTCCAGTACAATGTCCTTCTGACCGTCTAAAGCAATACCAGGTCTCATCGCTGGTTTGGGGGCTTTCAGAGTTTGTTTTAAAATCATCTCATGATTCAGCATTATACTTGCATATCTCAAGCACTCCTCAAGGGTGCCCAAAGCAAAGCCAATGACTGGCTTAGGTTTATTTGGTCTCAAACACAGCCCTGACCTGCCTTGTCCCTCTAGTCAAAGGCCTTGAGCAGAGCCATTCAGGAGGAACCGGTCACTGCTGACAACAGCAATTGGTACCAGATTTGTCAGTTCGTGGACTTGTAAAAGTTAATTACCCAGCACGTGGGTTTCTGTTCATTAAACAAATAACTCACACCCCCATGTGGCCTGGAGACACCCTTTGCTGGGCTAGCTGAAGGAAGGAGTCACCGGTGGCTGAACCTCTGATTTCCAGCTAGGATCTTCAATGTGACCTTTGGTCTCTGAGAAACGGGGACTGCCAGACAGGCACATCCTTTATATCGATCAGCCCACTCCCACCACTGGCTCTCTGAGCCACTGTGGGGAAGGATTTATGAAGTCTTCAGATACTTTCTTGAAAATAGGTAAGGAGAAACAAAAAAACTCAAATGGTAAGAAAAGTCACGTGGGTTTTACTGTTCGTTTCCATTAGCTTTGATAGTTGCTCCAGAGTGCTGTACTTTGTGACAGTGTCCTCCAGAGTTACTGGTGCACATGCAGAACTTACATACTGATATCCAGAAGTTCAGTTGTGCACAGCAGCAGCTCTGGCATCACTCCCCTGTGCACAGGGGAGTCACAGAAATAGCAGTAGTAAAACTCGTGTTCAAATCATTGAAGGCATTACCAGCCACCCCACCAGAATCACTGTTGGTTTTCATGGCAGCATTTCTCTGCTTCTTGCTCACAGCCTGTTATCTGTGCAAATAAAGTATCCTGGCATTGTGCTGCAAGCAAGGTTTTTACAGTTAGTAGCTTTTAACTTTCCAGAATAAAGGATTTTTTGAGTTGGGTTGATTTGGTTTGCTTTGGTTTAGTTTTGGTCCACATCATGTCAGCGAACCTGGTGAGATGGTGGTAGCACAGGCATTGCTTACTAAAGGGAGATGATTTCTGCAGGCAGGGAAAACCTTACATTTATTACAAAAATCAAACTGTGGGGAGTGGTCCATGATCTCCTAAAAGTCTGCAGTTTATCAGTTTAAAACTACTGATGTGACAATACCAATTCCTGATGCTGGGCTTCAAAGAAAGGACTCTCACCCATCCTTCTGTGCAATCTTCTTTTTTCATGTTACTTGCTTATACACTTGCTAGACAACTGTCATCCCTAGAAAGTGCCAACACACAAAAATATTTTGCCTCCTATTTTCTTGCCATTGTCAGATCTTGCCATTGTCCAGAGCGAAGGACTCAGGACATGATATCAGAACACAACTGAGAAAAGGCAAGTGACAGGCCTTTAATTTCCAGTGCTGCTCGTCGGGTATTTTTTCTTGTACTATTCCCATGAGAGAGAAACCAATACACATTGAATACCCCAAGGGTAATAGCTTGTTGTAATTTAAGATTAAGCCTGAAAACTGGATGGAGGATCTAAGCTACAGGTATTTTACCTAGCAAAGCACATCATGTTCCTGGGGTGATACGTGGCACCTCGGCTGGGCTGAAGCCTTGGTTTTGGTATCATCACAAATCCACCTTTGGGGAACTTAAGGTGTTTCTGTCATCCCCTGTAGTTCTGTCTGTAAATTCATCTGTCAGTTATAATCCACTGGGACCATTCATAGCAGTACAGCCAGCCACTCTAAGAAAATGTTCATCTGTCCATCTACAAATGCAGGATTCAGTTTTTCTCAATTACATTAGCAAGAGACTGTGGAGGGAGCACCAGGACAGGAAAATCCAAGCAAAATAGCCCCTGGGACTAGTGCAGAACTGCTGACAGTTCATGTTGCTCACTGGCTAGTGATAGCTTAGTGGTCATGCTGTTGGACAAGGTTTTGAGATGTTTGAGTTTGTTTCCTGGTTCTCTGTAATATTTCTGTGCCTCATTTCCCCACTTCTGAAAGCAGAGTTGGTAGGGATCACATCCTTCTCGAATGTTGTGAGGGCAACAGCCCTATAAATCCCACATGGTTATAGACTCAGTCACACTGCACTGTCTTCTAGAGCCTACAAGTTCTCCACATCAGTATAAAGTAACCATTAAATCATCTGTAATGCATCCAGCTTAACTGTAATTCTATAAGGCGTGGATTGAGGACATGTAGCTAACAGAACTGGTTAGAAAATGTGGGAATCTTTTCAAGGAAAAATATAAAATAGCTTTTGAATTTATTTTTCTGAATTTGCTTGTTGGCTTTTAGTTAAATAAACTTCTCTTTCTTTAAGGAGCTTCAATTTTCTCTTTCTTTCCTCTTTCCACTTTGCCATTACAAAAAGTGAAGGAAGGGAAGAAGGGGATGCAAAATGACAGGGAAGAGTAAAACCCTGAAAATCTTCAAACCTTGGTAGTTTTTTGTGGTTTTTTTTTTTTAGATCATTTGGATATTTTTGTTTCAAATAAGAATATTTATGTAAAAAGCAGACATTTATATTTCATGAAAGTATGGCTGAATTGAAGAGGCCAAATATCCCAGAGTCTTGTCTTCTCCATTTGCAGCTGGGGAAAATGAAGTGAAGCACCAAAGTGAAGACCCCAAGGCCACAAAATGGGGGCCAGTGTCAGAAGAGATATTTAGGTCACAGGAACCCCTGGATCCTCTCCTAGGTCCAGACTATTGCTGCTCACAAGACAGCTACGTGAGATCTTCTGCTGTAACAACCGCACAGTACACAAGGAGAGCCCAGAGGGCTTCCCTGCCTCTACATCTCAAAATCATGGAATCATAGAATGGTTTGGATTGGAAAGGACCTTAAGATCATCTAGTTCCAACCCCCTGCCATGGGCAGAGACGCCTCACACTAGACCATGTTGCCCAAGGCTCTGTCCAACCTGGTCTTGAACACTGCCAGGGATGGAGCATTTACCACTTCTCTGGGCAACCTGTTCCAGTGCCTCAGCACTCACAGTAAAGAGCTTCTTCCTTATATCCAACCTGAACTTCCCCTGTTTTGGTTTGAACCCATTCCCCTTGTCCTATCGTACAGTCCCTGATAAGAGAGAAATCATTTCCCAGAGCCCCTTTTGCAGCAGTGTGGTAAGGGAGGACCACAGCGCAGGGCTTGGTGATAGGTGCAGGGGAGCAGGTAAAGCTCAGCAGGGTGCTGGAGCTGGCGACAGGCAGGTGTGGGGGACAGGGACTGGTGCAGGGCATGGCCAGGAATGCAGGGAAGGGCTGTTCATAGATCTACAGGCGCTTGAATTAATTGGCTGCTGTTTACAGCTTGGGTTTATTGCTCAGCTTTTAATTAACTGTTTCCGGATTTAATCTCACAAATGTTCTACCTTCTTCCTTGTTTAATCCAGCAGTCTAATGGCAAGCTTATTTATGCAGATCAATACTGTTTACAAACATGAAAGCCGCCTGTCGGTTTTTGAACTTTAGACGTGATGGCATTGGTTATCAATAGCTGAAGCAGCCCCAGCAGGTGGCATGTCAATATGCAGCCAGTCAATATTCATAGAGCAGCCAAGATTAAAACTTTTTTTTAGCAGGAGTAGGAGGGAGCTGCTTAAACTCCTCATCATATTCATACATGTGGAGGATATAGCCCACTCCCGCCCCTGTTTTCTTTTATTTAGTTGCAGCCACCTGAATGGAGCGCTAATGAGGATAATCAGGTTATTCAAGAACACGCATGGTGATCAGGAAAATAACTGTTCCCACAATCTGCTCTGGACTTTGTCCTCCCTCAGCCAGCTCACCTGCAAAGGTGTTTCCCTCTATTAAAATATTTGAAGTAGCAACAATGGATACCTGGCTTGCTCTGTGCACCTAGCTTACCATTGATTTAAATTACAGTTACTGAAGGTATTAGGTTATTTTCATAGAATTATAGAATCATAGAATAGTTCCACTTATTCTGTTGACTTCAGTGGGGGTGGAAGGACCATTCAGAAAATGCTTCCTTGAAAACAAAGTATGAAAACCCAGTTGCTGGCAGTTTTTAGTGAGGGGAGGCGTGGAGAGCAGCACTTGATATGAGCCCTGCAGCCTTGTTTCTCCTTGGACCTGCTCTTTTGCTTGTATCTGGGCAGCTGTTGGCATAACTGTAAAGGGAGAAAAGTGTATTTTCCACCTGAGTCGCACAGGTATGAATTACACTGGGTCCCAGTCCTTCAGGAACTGACACGTGCTTATCTTATTGCTCTAGATGTAGTCTCTGTTAAAGTCAGTGGCCCAGTTTTTAACACACTGAGTTGATCACTTGCAAATCTCTGAAAGAGCAGAGCTGAAGGTGAGTCAGTCACTAGTGAGGCCTAGTGGGAGCTTTTCTTGGGAAGAACTATAGGTATAAACGTGGAACACAGAGCTTCAGCCTGATTTTTTACGATAAAACCTTGACCTACCAAGGCAAATGAGATCAGGCTTGCCTGTGCCTACTATTTATTTGTGGAGTGCTCCCATCACCAGCTGCATGCAGGGACCAAGCCCCTGCTGTGCTGGGAATGGTACAAGCATAGCTAATTGTATGTTTGCTATAAACATGGCTCTTACACAGTTGTTACACCTTCCATAAATGCATTTCTAATAATCAGCAGACAACAGTATGGGCAAGCCAGAAGCATCACACAAAGCATAAGAATAAATTGCATTTAATTACAAGGAGAATCTAATTAAGCCTGATTTTCTTAGACCAGTATTAGACTGGGAGTAACTTCATACACATTAATGGAGTTGTAACACATGTGACCCATGGTATAATGACAATGACTACTCAGGGGTGGATTGTCAGATTGATGCACGGCATGACACTAACTCCATTCCTTAATTTCAAAGATGCAGAGTAGATCATTTCTATGCAGAACATTAGGGCTCCAGTCCTCTCTTTACCTTTGTGCCTTAGCTTTATATTTTTGGTTATTGGCAGCATTTGCTGACTTTTTCCAATCTGTTTGTTCTAATACTCATTGTCAATCATATAGCCAGGAACAAGCCTCTTGGGGCAACAGCCACAGTGTTTGCATTGGGATCCCGTGGCCTCTGTGGATCGAACACCCTCCATAGCATCCCAGGGGTGTATTTTGTTCTCTGGATTCAGAGAGAATTTGGTGATGTTTCAATTTTGACTCTTCCCAAATGACTCACAAAAGAGGGAAAATAGGACATCAGGAGAGGAAAAAAAGTGGGGACATCATGGGAATGCCAGACCAGCATCAGGCTCTGCAAAACCAAGCTGGATTTCAAAGTGACACATCCCTGTATACAGGCGGGCTGGTTAGAAGCTGCTGATCTGTTCAGCAACTTGTGGCACACCGCAGGCTTTGTAAGACTGGCAAAGTGGGAGCAGCTAATCATTTCTGCTTTATTCTTCCTAGCCACAGACCCTCACCTGCAAAGCGCAGCGTCTTCTTTAATAGTGACATCTTGAGCGCCTTCCAGAGTCTGCTTGAAAGCAAATATAGGCCTTTTAATAGGTTATTTTAATGCATTAAACTATGGAGAGGAAGAAGAGAAGGGGGGAAAAAAAATCCCTGGCACATACATCTCTGCAAAAGTTTCAGAGTCTGGAAGAATCTGATCCAGAAACAAAAGCCCTTTGAATCTCTCCCCTTCCCTGCTCCCCCAAGCCTGGCTCCCCCTCCCCTTCCTTCCTCCACTTCTCCCTCCTCCCGCTGAGCAGTAACAGTGCCAACTTATCAGATACTTTTAGCTGCCAGCTTCCCAGATACTTTCCTTTGAATGTGACCTGGCAGCAGCTCGCTGCAACTTTTGAACTGCTATATATGTCATATGCTAAGAAGAAGAAGCAGCTGAAGTATAATGACTACTGGAATACACGATTCAAGACAAAGTCGAAATGCTTTCAGTGGGGAGCGCGAGGCAATTTATTTTAACTCGTAAGGCAACTTTGCTATCCAAAGGGAAAGGGGGGTGGGGAAGCAAGCGGGATAATCATCGTATTTTATCTTCTCCTGAGGGCTGCAAGTCCATTGCCAGCATCCACAAATTGCCCCTCCTGACAGCCCTGAGGTACCCGTAAGAGTTGAGGTGAGGAGAGAAAGGGGGAGCAAGGGGATGTGCCCGGCTGGAAGGGAGGCACCTTGGGGACGCCATGTGTCCCTGGCCCAGGGGAGAAAAGGGAAACTGAGGCAAACTGGCTCATGCTGGTGCGACAAGTCCACAGCAGAAATAACACCAGGGATCAATTCCCTGTCTGGGGTATCAATGGGATTCCTCTGTTACATGAAGGAAGGAAAATTCCCAACAATCCAAAATACACATGGAAGCAAGCAAGTGGGTAAGCCTTCCATGTCAGTGCTGGTTCAAGAAGATGCTATTGTAGGAGTGATGGTCATTCAATGTTAATTGGACCTTTTTTCCTTTCCTTTGGAAATGGATGGATTCTGACAGGTTGTTTTAAAATTGCACAAACCGGTTCCAGAGGGAAGCATCTGATTAAAAATAAAAAAGCCAAACCTCATCAACAAAAATACCCCAATTTCATTCAGAAGAAATACCTTTGGTTTTTGCAAAATATATTTTCTTCTAGGAATAGATTTTTCTTCTAGGAAAATGAACAGAGAAGTTTACAGTGCTGAGACACGGTGCAAAGCGGCATGGTCTATGAAAAAGATGTTTCAAGTGATTGGTGTTTGTTTTTCAACTTCTGCCTGGAAGGAAATGTTTGAATTCCCAAGCTTTTTGTTTCAGGACAGAGTGGATGCAGTTTTCACAGTCTGTGGGGTATTCTGCGCAGTGGAAGAGCTGGTTCTTGAACAGCTCTAACTCTAATACATTTAATTACTGCAATGCCAGAGATCTTTCTGCATGTAGCTGCCAGTTGAGACTGTTATTAAAGAAGGAGTGGGAATGCTGAGACTAGAGGAAGGTGGTTCAAGATGTTCCCTCCAGCTCCCAGGTTGGATTGCTCCCTACAATAGTGCTCCCTGTGCCTCTGCCTACCCCTCCCTGAAACAGGTAGACTAGTAATTATTTGTTATAAAGTTTATTAGTGTCTTTGGCACATTTCAGCACACTCAGATTAAGACCACCTTGGCCCCAAGGAGTTTGCTGGTACACTGCCACCCTCACCGGGGTTTGGCAGGAGACAATACAATAATTTCACAAAGCGCTTTGAGATCAGGGGATGAAAGCTGCTACAGAAGTGCAAAATATAATGATTAATTGCCTTTTCTTGGTGGGAAGTTGCTATCATCTCTTCACTTTCTATGACTGGCAAACCGGAGGGAGTATTTAACTTTTAAAAAAACCCAACATCTTTACAAAGTAACAAATTAAGATGCAAATCTGGAGGGGTTTTTTCTCCCCTCTTCTGTTTTTTTTCCCATCTCTCTCTTTCTCCCCCCCTCCTTTCTCTTTATTTTTTTTCTTTTTGCTAATTGGCAGAAAATTAATGACTGTGTTTCTGACTGAGCAGATGCTCCCGTCAAAAAAGGCAGATTTGGAGTTTCTCTAACCCTCCTTTTAAAAACACATCAAGAAGGCAGTAGCATGTGGCAGGTCAGAAATTAAGCGAAGGTAACTGTACAGATTGTAAAGAACACAAAGGAGGTTTTGTCTGTGTGTGTGTGTGTGAGTGAGTGGGGGAGTGCTATTTTTCCCCCCATCGCTCCCTTTTGTTTTAACTTCCTCGCGTTGGATTTTATGGGGGTTTTGGGGGTTTTGTTTCTTTTTGTGGCATTTTTGTGTTTTTTCTCTTTTTAAACCCGTATTCCACTGCAGCTCACAATTAGCAGCCAGGCCTCTGGGACCTAATTAACCAATTCAATTAACAAAAAAAGCATACAAGTCACCCTGACATTTGTCAGCCATTAGGAGGGATGTCAGGCTGGCAGGTTCTACCGACATATTAATGATGATTAGCTCATTTGCAGCTCACTTTTACCCCAGGTGTCCACCTGGAGAGACTGGCACGAAAAGCTCAGCAGACAGGGAGAGGGGCTGGGGCTGGGAAGAGCTTTACTGCAACTGTGGTGACCCTCAAAGGGAGTTTTGACCTTTTATTGAACGTATAATCAATAAGTTTTTTGCCTCAGTTAAGAGAAGCTGCTGTCCCCTCATCTGGCTCGCACTCTAGCTAACCTTCAGAGGAGCACTCGCCCAAAGAGCCGGGGGACCAGTGCTTGCCCCAGGGGCTGAAAACCCTTATTTTTCAACTCCTTCAGTAGGAGAGAGGCCTTTAGAAACATTTTCCTTGTCGATAACGCTGTTTGCTTGCTTACCGCAGCAGGGCTCCTTCACTTGGCTGGGGCTGTTTCTTAGTTCAAGCCAAGCTCTTTGTTCTCAGGATTGATTAACTACAGTACTCTATATAATATAGGCAGATATTTATATAGACGTCGCTTCCGTTCCTGCCTCTGATCTCCCTTAATTTAACTCCATTTCCCTAGCAGCTCTGATTTAATAATAAGTGGCTGATTGTTACGGAAATGAAACCAAGAGAAACACTGGCAAAGAGCACTTCCAGGATGGAGGGGTGTTTGACCCTTTGGGGGTTTTCCCTTTTTTTTCCAGCACCTGAGAGCAACTTTCCTTTCCTGCCTGGGTGGCTGACTCCATGACACTCGATATCACTGGGGGCTCTTGCTGTCCAGGGGAGAGCCAGGTTTGGCTCCTCTCAATGACACTGCTCAGAAGGAGTCCCTTAGGCTTGGTGAAGCAAAGGCATCACTGAGGTTTGCTCCTGGGGGGGACATTTGTGGGGCTGGCCAAGATTCATGGGCAACCCCTTTGCCCCATGGAGGATGTGAGTGTATTTCGGGTGAGTGAAGCAGGGTACAGTGATGGAGGCACACCTTCAAAACGATGCAGGAGTCAGTCCCCCCTATGCTGGACCCATAAGGATGCTGCCAGCGCCCTGCTTCACCCTGCGCAGCCATCCTGCCTTCACCATTGCCCTCCACACCAGGAAGCCCTGTCCCAGCTGGGTGCTCATGTAGTTTTGTGACATAAAATGACAATAAACGACATGCACAGGAATCAACAGGAGCCTTTGCAGGGGTATTCACAGCTCTCTTCTCATTTGGACCTGTCTGACCATGCTTCTCCAGGAGGCAAGAGCATATCAGTTTCCTTCTTGTTGCCTCTTATTGTTGTCCATCACACCGTTGGCCAGCCCCAGCCAACAGCAAACCACAAACAGCTGTCAAGGAATGGATTTTTGCCTTGATTTTGGCATTTTGTGAGTTTCCTGCCCGCAGGGTGAACTCTTTGCATCCAGAGGCAGTGACGGCGAAGTGCAAAACCCAGGCGCACCATCTCTGAGCAGGGGAGAAAGCCCAGTGAGCAGTTCAAAGGCAATCAGGTGCTTTCCTTAATTTCAATTAAATCCTAACTGTGCCTTCGCATTGACTAATCACCGAGGGGCTGATTCAGCTCCTTCTGCAAAACAGGACTTGTATCAATAGCCAGAGCCAAACACTTCTTCCTGGAAATCTGCAGCGCACAATAGTAAATACAGAGAACCAGGACTATTCATGTATTAACAATGCAGCGGCAGCAGCCCTTTATTGTCACACACATTGTTAAACCCACAAAGAGCAACTGGTAGGTTAAATCTATTTTAGCTGGGAAAGCTTGACAAAAATCCTTGCCACCAAGCATTTGATACTGATCACAGTGTCACATCAGGGAACAGCGAGCTCAAAAGAACGAGTCATTTTTTTCATTTCTGAACTTTAGAGGCAACGGCCTCTCCTCTTCGCTGGCTCCCCAGGTCTTAGTCCTCTTAGTAGGAGGTGGGCTTTTTTTCTCTCATTTTTCTCCTTCGTGACACTCAATGAGAGCAAATTCAGGGGGGACAACACAAGGGGGAGGGAAAAAAAAAGCAGGAAACACAATGCTGTATTGAGGCAACACAGGTGGATGGGGAATGTGAACACAAGCTTCTTTCTCGAGGGAAATCAAATCCAAAGCTTGGGGATGGCAGCAAAGGGTGTGGCTTTCGAGGCAGCAGGACAGCTTGGTGGCAAATGATCACGGCATAAATTGGTGTCCTCTCGTATGGAAACATCCAGCCCAGAGCATCTCTCTGAAATAAATACCCTGGAATTAACACAAAATGCTGAGCGCAAATGGATTTGGCCAAGTTATAAACATTACTGTAACCTATTTATTTTTCCTAGGAGTTTTCTATGCAATGGGACCAGGTATTTTTCCCAGCAGCATATCTCCATCTGCAGTGATGCTAATTTTCATGGCTTCACAAGCAGACTCCACAAAGGTCTCTGTTAAAAAAAACCACTTGGGCCTTGAGAGAGACAAATCTCCCATAAAGAAGGTAAGAAAAAATTCTTATACAGCAACGTTTGTCCCCATTGGAGGGATCACTGAATACTGCCAGGAAGGTCTAGTGGGGCAAGGGGACATAAGTGCTATATCCACCCAGTCTATCAGTTGCCTTGTAGGATATTATTAATCTTATTTAGATGGTGGCAATTACCCCTAAAAGGGTAATTTAAAGTTTCCAAAGTAGGATCCCATATGGATTTTATAAGCCATGCATTGGTTTTATAGCAACCTTGAAGATAGCTTGATAAATGTAGGTCCTTTCATGTTAAGGTACTCTTCTTAGATTTTACAAGTAGACTTTCTTATTAGTAGGAATTATGAGTCACTGGGAGAATAACGTCCAGGGCTCTCAGCACAAGGCTTCACCATTTTCTATAACCCCCATGCCCATGAACAGCAGGGTCAACAGTGGGTAGGAAATTACATATTCTTTATTTGCTGGGAAGAACAGATGACATTGGGTCCCCGCAAATCCTGCTATGTATACATGGGTGAAGAGGGGTCTGGATTAATGTCTTTGGATGTAAAAGGACCTTAGAAAATACCAATAGGCAGGATATTGAACCAATCACCAGAGGTTATTGTGGCTGGCACGACGTGCAGGGAAACCTGGGATTAATGAATTTACAAGCTAAAAGAAACTTCTCATCCCCGAGCACTCCAAAAGGATTTTTCAAGGGGAAAAAAAAGGCAATATCTGCTTCAAAATCAGGGCTGCATTAACCCTAATGCATTAGCCTCGAGACATGCCCAAGCACCCTCTTGTTAGATAGTATTATACTCTATTAGCAGTCTCAGCTGCTTCGTTTCCCATCTGCACCATACCTGCTCATTGCATCACACCAGACAGGAGCAAGTCGGGTGCTAAAGCAGTGTCCCTCTGTCTGTCATCCTGCCAGCGTGGGGAGGCTGTGACAAGAGCGTGGTCTGTCTCTGAGTCTCTAGGATCCCCCAAAAGGTCAATCCTGTAGCACATGTCAAACCACACAGAGAAGGACAAAGTTCTCTGCTGCTTTGCCACATTTCCTCCTCTTGGTTCACCTTGCTGCATTTATGCTCTAAGGACTTCCGTGCCAACACCAAGCTCCAAATAAGCATCACTCACCTCAGGTCAAGTGTTGGGTCCTTTAGAGCTACCCCAGGGCCAAGGGGAATCAGTGGCTGTGCCTTGATTCTGCGGCTGGAAGCTGAAACTCAGACATGGTCCCTGCACTGAGCTTTTCTGTGGTATCACCACTCTCCTGTGAAACTTGTGGCTGAACTTTATGGATTAATTCAATGCCATTGCAAGTCAGCCAGACAGTGCGGAGAGGCTGTTTGCTCAGCCATAGCAGGAGTATCTGAAAACACTGACACCTTGTGACAGTTTGGAGTGAGATGACAATAAAAAAGAGCTGGAGAGCCTGTGGGGTGTCCATGTCTCTTTAAGGACTGGAGATCTTATAGAGGCTTTTACATATTACAGCCGTTTTTCACATGCCTTCTGCCCCACAGCCCATTTGCGGACCCTGCTGCTGCTAGTGTGAGCAGGTCCACATGGTCATTTAAGTACATTTAAGCCCTGAGTTTCTGCCCACCTTGCTGCCCATCCATACTGTTACTCTTCAAATGCATGGAGAGCAGCAGTAGCCTTGTGCAAATAAAACATCTCTGTGTTGCAGAAAACTGCTTTTAGCCTCTTTAACACCACTGGTACGGGAAACATCTGACTGCCACTGAAGTGACTATTTACCACCAGTGTTGTGGGAAAGGGGCAGCACCGTGGTGGGGCGTTCTGCATTCTCGCCCATCATAACTCAAAGGGCTGATTGAGCAGCCACCCTCCAAACTGCTAGAGAAGGGAAAGGTGCTGTCAGGAGAAGCCATATGAAGTCCCTGCCATCAGCATCTCCAAGTGTTCATCTTGTGTTCATTGCTTTTTGTTGGCAACGTAATTCTGGGGATTTATTTAGAAAACAATAGGATTTTTAAGCCACTGCCACACAAAGCGTGGTGGTCCTTTCTCCCCCATTTGGCTTTTCCTTTACACATGGGCGAAGTTCAATCTAAATACACCTGGGAACTGCCAATCCCAAATGTTTAAATTCCAGAATCAGGGGATTTGCTTTAAAATTATAAGATGAAAAAGGAAATGGAGGTGTTTATTTACTCAGCTATTTGCTTAGGTGTGTTGAAGAGTGAGTATCATATTTTCAAATTTTACTGGCAACCGCCGTGAGTGATTATTATTATTTTGAAAAGAAATGCTGAGATTTTCATTTATTCATGTGACTCACAGAGTTGGCAATTTAAGGAAAATTATCCAAGACTCAAGGTAAAGCTGTGAAACCTGGTATTTTTGGGATTGAATTTGAAAGCTGCTTCTTAGCTTAGCTACACAGTAGAAAAGCAAGAAAAATAATATTTCTATAAGACATTAATTATTCCCCACTTAGCAGCTATATGAATGTCATTAAAAATAGGAATCTTACTTAATTAGTTCTATTTCTCTTCATTTGCAAGAATATGTCATAAGGAGCATCAAATAAATAGATGCTGAAAATGATGAGAAACAATGTAAAAGACTTGCTGTGAAAATCTAAAATAAAAAAATTGTTATATTTTGAAAAGAAATAGCTGTGTGCTGGTTGAGAAACCAGTCAGCACTTTCCAAGTGCTTTTATTAAAGAGAAACTAGACTGTTTTCAAATTTCTTTCTTTGAAAGAACCTGAGGTGTTATGAATACTCTGCTAAGCAGAGTCCAGGTAAGGCTGATGAACTGCTTTAACCAGCCTCTGTTTCCAAAATTAAAGTTCTGTGGGCAGAAGAGGTCGTCAGGGTGGCTTGCTTTTTCCTTATTGAAGTCGTGTTTGGGCTTCACAGATTTTAAAGCCAGAAGGGACTATTATGATTCCCTTGCCTGACCTCCTGCATAACACAGACTGCAGAACCTCACCCAATAATTTTCGCATCAAACCCATAACTTCTGTTTGATCTGGAGCATATCTTTTACATCAAGACTGGATATCTTCTTAAAGACTTCAAAAGTGATGGGGAATCTACCAAGCTCCTAGATAAGATAGTTTGAATTTGTCTAACTTCAGCTTTCAATCACTGGATCTCATTATGCCTTTTTCTGCTAGATTAAAGACCCTTCTTCCATCAAAAATCTCTTCCCCATGTAGGTACTTGAAGACCTTGAGAGGGTGATAAGAGAGGATGATATTTCTTGAATGGGTGAAGAGAATGTGTCATCTTAACAAAGATAAAAACTTATCCATGGGTATTCTTTATTTTCCCCCCAGTTTAAAGCCTGTAAAAGGTGAAACCAGTAGACTACTCCGGTGAGTAAATATTACTCCCAAGAATAAGGGCCACGCCATCAGCTCCAACTCTCTCATCGTAAGGTATATTACTGTGGTTTTGAAAAAGCCTGTCAACTAAATTTGACTTCATTTTGCCAGGTAGCAATATTATAGAGTAGGATGCACCATCTGCCCACATGATCAGACATTGTGTTTTTAACAAGCATTTACAGTTCTAATCCACTCAGGAATGATTCATTTAGTAATTTTTTTATCCCTTCCTTTCTAAACACAAGTACAAGAATAGCTTCACCTCAGGCTACGTCTGTTTTAGAAATGTTTACTACAGCCCCAGCAAAAACTGTATTTTTGTGTGTGTGAATCTACATGAAGGGCTAATTTTTGCTGTAGGCTAATTGTGGAATTACACAGACATTACTCAAAAAAAACCCCACAACAAAATGCAGCACCTCCATTCCCAAACAACCTCATTCTAAACCAGTCCTATTGTTGGAAAATGGAGGGGGAAAATGAAGCAGAAGTATTTGCATGAAGGTCAGTGTCTCCTACTTCTCTTCATGGAAGCCTTCCCCCCCACCCCCCTCTTTGGACTACTGACAAGAAGCTGCAGTGACTGTTTGGCCAAGGAGCTTACAGGAACACTACACTGCATATTGTTTATCCAAGATGGGTATTGCCATAAAGTGTATTTAGCTGGAATTCCCCACACCTTTGCGTGGAAAACCAAAGGGGATTAATAATGAGTAGTGCTAAGCTGTGTGCATGGGATTCACGTTACAAACTCTGTCATGCATCCTTTGTAATGGGATGTACCACCCACTTCCACACACACAGACTGGCTTGAAATGCCTGGAAACATTGGTCTGTTCAGCACTGATGTCATAGACTTTTCTTGATTTGTCCTTCGCATCTTCAGCTGTGTGCATTGCTGCCCGCCTTTTCCTCCTCCTTTTCGTTTCAGTTGAATTGTGTTTGCATTTGGTATTGAGGAGCACACATGGGCTCATCTCTGCCATGCACCTGGAAATATTTGTGCCTCTGAATAGGTGGTTGCACTGCTGAAGGTGCATCTGCTCTGGGTCACAATGACAGTCACTAATAGCAGACTACAAAAGCTCTAACTATCCTGTATGGCTGCCTGGGAACTGCTGCTGGTTATGGTGCCATGTGATGGTGAGTTGTGTCCTAGCAGGGCACAAAAGCGGAGAAACTAAAAACCGTGGTTGTGGTCCACTGGCATCCTGGCCCGAGCTGGAGGCTCCCAAGCTCGTATCTGGTTCCATATCTTTCCAAAGGGAATGACAAACTACATATTAGCAATGGCTTTAAGATTAAGGGAAAAATAGAGTTTTGAGGGTTTTTTTATTTCATTAGATAATTAAAACTTGACAGTCAATGGCGGTGACAAGCCCCACCGTGGGTCTCTGTAGGATCAACTCCTCAAAACAGAGGATGAGTACGACACAGGAACGAGCCCTTCTCAGAGTAAATCCTTTCTTATGGGTGAAAAAAATATCTTAACATCATGTTTCACTTCTTTTCATTGTGTGTGTCTTGCGAATAAGGATGGAAATAGCTAATGGTATTTTTGGCCCAGCTCAGTGATATTTTGGATGGATAAAGATCAAATTCTGGATGTTTCAGCAAACTGGCTTTATCAACACCATGAGGTGCTCCAGCCACTCCTGTGGGTTTAGCCACAGGCTCATTGGGTAGTGGAGGTTTGGCCTTCAGCCAGCGTCATCCAAGGAACTGAAAGGATCTGAAGAAGCTGGGAGAGTTACGTGCATACGGACAGGTCTGTTTTATTAAAGCAGGCACAGCACACAGTTTACCTTTCAGAGCCAGCATCTGCCAATACAAACTAAACTTTCCAGTGTTCAGCTGGGAATTAGCCCACAGGACCCAGCTTCAAAAGCGCTGCTGGATCAGGAGCTAAATGAGCCCTAGCTCAGCCCTAGACTACAGGCGTGGAGCAGAAGGGGCTGTTTGCTTCTGAACACACTGCACAGCCCTGCCTTCTCCATGCTGGCTGGCCACATTGTGCTGTACTCCCGTCAGAAGTATGTTTGAACAACTCCTTAGCCCGATTAAACACCACTGTCTTTGGTCATACCCAGGCTCTATTAAGCAAGAAATATTAAACCAACATTGGGTAAATACATTTTTTTATGCAAAGGCTCTTGTAAAGGCCAATTATCATCCCAAGGTGTTGCACTGGCTCCCCATGAATTCTGCAACCTGTCTCCTCACACGCAGGTGATGGTTAATGCTGCTTAAAGACATGAAAAACTTATCTGAAAACAGGTTTTTTTCTGCACCTGCCAGAGGGTGTTTTTTCAATCTGTTTGTGTAAGTATGAGTTTTCTTCTCTTTTTACAAAGAGAAGATTTGCCATAGACCCTCACTCCAAATGACAGAGCGCACCTATGGGGGTGCATGGTATATACACAACATCTCCTTACGTTGCCTCCACTGTAGCTACTTCTTTACAGGAAGAAAAACGTTGATTTCCGTTGGCAAGTAAAAGCAGCCAATGTAGTTTTCTCCTCTTTAGGCTCTGTAATATCCCAGTCCCTACATTATAAATCTTCACAAATCAAGGAGTCCTTACATCGTATAACAACCACCCAAAACTCAACATGTTATTCTGTGCAGATGGCACCCAGATCTTTATAACAAATGAGAGATCACCAGATATTGCCTCTACTGGATGATGCTTCGGTAGCTACCAGAAATCTGCATGACCTTCCATCATTAAAAACACTGAATTGGAACCAGGCTGAATGGTGGCATTAGGACAGACCAATACACTGCATTAAAGAGCAGGCAGTATTCACATCATCCTCTAATCATGCTTTTATACAAATTAGGCCATCCCACATCTTTCCAACTCCTCATCTGGCCTCTTCCATGTTATTTACAAAGTTGTTTCTCTACCAGTGTCATGGAAAGAGCATTCTCCAAGGTGACAGAGCTGCACAGAAAACAGAGAGAAGCCTGGAGCCTGAAAATTAGATGAAAAACCCTATGCCCCAGGAAGGGGCCACTTTTCTTTCCACTAGGCTAGCAGAACTTCTGTTTGGCAATGAAATTGAAAATGGAAAGATTTTAGTCGAAATTCAAAATAATTTGTGACAAAAGTGTGATTCCTCTTGGGAACCATATTTAAGGCTTTTAATATTTCAAAAAAATGGTATCACTACACTACCTTCTGGACTAGGTGATCTAGCAAAGGCCATGTTCTTTACTCAGTCCTTTCTCTTTCTATTAAAAACATGCAGATCTGAAGTGTCAGGAACACAAATATATGTTTTGCCTTACCTTCTGCAACAAGACTTAGTGAGAAAAACATCGGCTTCTTGATCAAAACCTGAAAAGGAGAGTAGATGGAAGAGTTGCTGTATGGGTTTTGAAAACAGATGCAAACTTATTGCATCCAGGTTCTAAGCTGTGCAAAAGCTTTATGTTAGGTTGGTGTCCTAAAAGAGCTGGTATCACCACATCTCATCTGCCTGCTAATTTCTTAGATGCAAGCCCTTACCACAGAGTTGGGACCGAAATTTTTCACTAGCAGTATAATATACATAGCATCAAACAAATGGAAACAATCAAAAATCACCCTGATGAGCAGAAAAAGGAAAGGGGCAACTGCAGCTGATTCACCTGAGTCATCTCCTCATGCACCATCAGCCACTGGACTGACACAGACCTCACCTGAAGCAGATCCCACCTTCAGGCAGGTGCTGTTCATCTAGGATTAGGCACAGCTCCAGAGAAGGCATATAGGAGAGCCTGACAGAAGAGTGAGTTGCTGCTGTTGGAGAAAGGCTTCACAGATGCATTGCTTCTGAGGGTAAGGAGTTTTGGGCTTGGGGAGGGGTGGTGTGTGTGTGTTAGGAATTTCTGCTGCAGACTTTGCTGAAATTATTCTAGCTTGTATTCTGAGGTGGTCTAATGAAGAAAACATTTTCTCTTGTGTTGGACTTGGTTGTTCTGTTGTTTCTACTATGTAGAAAAGCCTTGCTAAGGGCCTTACAGTACAGTGAGTGTGGTGTGCTTTCTGTCTTAAGGTGGTAGCCTTTGCAAGACTGTAGTAGACTATGGCTGCCCACCAAAATCCCAGTAAGTATCAATACAAGTGTAGAGACCCAGCATCATCTCTGATGCTTTAAGTATTTGGCTTGGCAACCCTATTGCCAATTGTTCATTGAACTTCCCTCCCTTGCAGAGCAGCCCTGTGTTGGTGAAAGTAACTGGTCTGCATGTGTCTGCACTAACAGAAGTTATCAGGCTATGTCTGAATTGAGCATGGTTTATCCTGGACTCTATTAGCATGCTGACATCAGCACAATTGCTCTTGGCAGGGGTCCCCCTCTGTGATCCCCATTTCAGCTCAACACAAACCTGCTCTATCACACTCCTGATGTGGTTTACAGCTACAGAAATTGGTAGAGAGCCAAAAATAAGCAACACAGTGGCTTATTTAGTTCCCACTGGCACAGCAGCACCCTGAGCACAGCAGGGAATGTTGTAGCTGGGTGACTGTCGCAGCCTCTGTGTTCTCCCAAAAGCCTTCTCTAAAGGGTTTGTCTCCTCACCATGCCCCTGTGTACCCCTTGGAGGCACTCTGCATGGCTGCCAGAAATCATCTCAAGCACCCAAAGCTGTTGCTCAGTTTGGTTTATGTGTATATGAAATGCAATGAGCGGAAACAGCAATATATCTCACCGACAAGCCATGAGATCTCCTTAATGAATGCGTGTGAAGGACCCAGGGTGGGTAAATGTAAAATAACAAATAAAACTATACAGTCTTAGAGTGCTGCTGAAGGAAACTGAGCATGTAAGGAAAAGAGGTTTTAATAGATCCTCACCAAACCTTCCTGTGTTCTAGGCCTGCGAGCAAAATCCAGTCTGCCTCATGCCATGCGTAAGGAGACTTGGAAAGCCAATTAAAACTATAAACCAAGTCTTGAAATTTCAATTTTTCCTCTTTTTTGAGTGTGGGGCTTTTTTCAGACATGTAGTCTGAGGCATATCCAAGTCATACATCACCTGTGCTGCTCTGTGGTTTGGTGATCTAGTACTGGTATCCTGGGTGGTAACATAAAATATTCACAAAGACAAATGTGAGCTGAGGCTGCTGCAGGCTCCTTCTACCAGCTGTGTGGGCAAAAAAAGTTAAACAAAACAAAAGCCAGGCTGGATGGGGCTTTGAGCAACCTGCTTTAGTGGAAGGTGGCAGAGGGTTGGAACTAGGTGATCTTAAGGTCCTCTCCAACCCAAACCATTCTGTGATTCTCTGAAAACCCACTCAGCTAAACTAAATGTAGGAAGTGAATAGAAGTGCCTCTGTCTGAGCCTGTGCATGTGTGTCTGTGTGCTTTAAGAGCCAAATTAACAGGGCTTTGTGGGCAATATTCTGATGAACCAGGTGAATTTTATTCCTTGCTTTCAGCTGCTCTAGTGAATTTTATACAGCTCTCCAGAGACACTCAAGCTCTGAGAGCTCCTTCCAAAACTGTCATCTTTGCTTTCTCTGTTACATCCATTTCCTTGTCAAACTTCCACTGCTCTAGTTCCTATCTCTCTTAAGTTGGCTTTTGCTGTTCATTTTTGTGTTTTAGTGACTGCATGTAGCCGAAAGTTTTTCTTGCAGTCAAGCCTGAAACAGCTGTGAAGTTAAACTGCTTCCCTTTGACAAAAGGAGAGTGGCACAGAGACTTAGAAATCTCCTGAAAACAGAGAATAAATGGACAGGATGGGACTGTAGGAGGCTGGTGCTATGGGTGTCCATGGGATGAGATGTCCCTCCATGTCAGCATCCCTTGCAGAGCCTCTGAGGGATGGAGCATGATTTCCTATAATATGTAGGGATTAAGTGGAATGGTGGAAGAACTAGTGAAGAGAGAGCGTGGGTTTTGTTTGAGGGGGTTTTGTGATTTTGTTCACGATGACCTCATCACATGTAGGATTTAAGATCCCAAGTAGAGACTGAAGGAGCAGGGGTCTGCTTGGAGAACCTGCTCTTCCTGGGAGCTGGCTGATGTGTCTCCCTGAGCATCATAAGCATAGCAGTTGCTCCAGCTGGTCTCATCTTTCTACATGCTCATTCCTCCAGGGCAGGTTTGTTTCACACTGGCCTCCCCTGGCTTCACCCATGAACCATGATGTGAGTTAATGCTACATGTAGTGCTGGGGACACAGTCCAGCCCATGGGGGCCCAGTGACCTTGCAGCAGCAGGGGGGTGATGGTTGCTCGTCACCCAGGGAGGGTTTGAATGACTGACCCAGAGGCAAGAGGCTCAGTATCCTGTTACTAATCCCATCATCCAGCCAGATCCCACTCTCTTCCCTCTTTTTCTCCTTAAAGGGCATTTGCTGCACCAGCTGCCAGAATATCTCAATTGCATCATGTCAGCAGATCCATCTCAGCCTGGTGTTTTATACTAGGAAAGGCTGGGCTTAAGTCTTCCGTTAAACAATTAAAGCCATGCGCACAAAACTCAAAACAGGCTCAGTTATAAGAGAACAATAAATATTGATGACTTGAGGCAAGTCTGGCTTTTATGATGTTTGATGACAACTGGTATCACTTACAAAAATTACATCATAAAGAAAAAGCAATGAAATTGCATGTCATCGGACAACATTAAATGTCAGAAGAAATATGTTTATCCTTTGTTTTCAGATCCAAATTAATTTCTAGCATTTAAATGAAATCTAGGGTTGTTATGATATTTATCAGGCACTGTTACAAAAAGTCCTGGGGTATTTTTGTTTTCTAACTTGCTCATTGCCAAGGGTGGTGTATTGTTTTTGTTCCTGTTCTTTCAAGCCAATTTGTGCCTGGTAGAGCATCCTCTGAATTGAAACATCCCCTTCCTCTTCACCCCACCCACCTCATTTTTGTCTGTTCTCATCCGCTGGAGGAATCATGGGCTGCCAGCTTGTTGAAAACCAATACTGGGCCTGGGGATGAGATTCACAGAGGTCTGGTATTAGCAATAAACCATGGGGTTTTTGAAGATGTTTGGAGATGAAAACACTTTGTCTCCTGTTTTTTCCTAAGCTGAATAAAATTAGGACTGTCTGGACCGCTGCACCACAGTCTGTGGTTCAAACAAAACAAACCCTCCCTCTGGACGTGAACCTCAAAATCCTATATATAGCCAAGAATGTTAGAATAAATGCTATTATTAAGCAATGGTTGCATTTTCAGCTATTCTGAGTGCTTTAATATCTATTGCTATATACCCTTAAAAAAACAAATGCAGAAAAGAAAAGCCTTAAAATACATGTCTTAGTCATGAGGGCCTTTTGCTGGCCAAATTCTAAGAAGGCTTCCTTAGCTTTGTGCAGACTGATAGATCATGTGAGAAGTCAGACCCAGAGTTCCTTACGATGTTTGCCAGGTTTTGCTTCTGATAACCAAGACAAGAGTAAAAGAAGTTACTATTTGGGGAGGAATAGGTGGAAGAAATTAGAAATGGCACTAAGCAAGGAGAATACAAATGTCATTTCTCTTTGAAACAGCACCCAACAACATTCAGTGTATCTTAAAGCAATCTACATCTATGGCATATCAAAGGAGTGAGGTGTTTCAGCAGAAGAGCCTTGGTATTGGTATCCTTATTACTAATGTCCCCTGATGTCTAATGTGAAGGAAGGGAAACTGAAGTTTTTTGACTCAACCATGTTAGATGAAGGTGTTGCTGATTGTCCTGTAGCCTATACGCAAAAGATGCAGTTGTCCGCTGTACAGCTCCAAGGTACAGCATCTTCTCCAACATCAGCCAGAACTCTGGATTTAAGTACTTGGAAGATTGGGTAAACCCTGCTCTGAATCTTTATTGCAAGTTAAGCCCACTGAAGATTTCAGTGTTTTTCTTTTAGCTGTCTGCTAGAAGGGGTCAGGGGAGTTGTGTTTGACTCTGGGGGATCTAAACCCAGACAATTAAACTGTGCAAAAAGTGCATTTCTGGAATAATTCTGCAGTAAAAGTTTCAGTTGGGGTTTTATTTGTTGAGTTCTCGGCTTATCCCTGATGAGCCAAAAGAGGAAGGGGAAAATGATGGGGTTTTTTATCCTGAATGGTGTGCAGACTGTCAGTTCATGGGAGCTGAATAATCATTGCTGGGTGTTAAGTCTCAGATTTTCTGACTATTTTAAAGCAAGACGGGGGCAGCTGCAGTTGTTTTACACTGAGGAATTTCAAAGAATCATCATATGCTTTCTTTTTGTGGTTGAAATGCTTAAAATATTCCTGTTCCTAAAGTAAGCTGAATTTACACACATCTATATGTATATATAAACAAACACACACACTGAGGCTTTAAGTCTTCTGGGGAAAAAATATTGTAGCAGTCAAAGTAGGAATACATCTGAGTTATTCCGGGGGACTATGAAAGCATCAAAAACTAAACACAACATATAAAAATAACAAAAATCAGGGATTCATAAGGACTGGGAGATATTCCATTGGCTTTGCTCATTTGCATGTCAATACCATAATGCCATGCCAGCGCAGAGCTGCTCCATAGCAGCACTGGTGTCTAAGCCCAAGGGAACAATGTGAGAGGTCATATCAGCACATTTGTAGGTTCACTGATTTCTTTTCAGTGTGCTCTGGAAAACAAAACAAAAGTGGAGAGACAGGAGCTGTATCCTATGTGGTGATTTGTTGCTGACCTTTCAGGTCTTCAGCACAACAAGCATGGTGGCTGGTTTTCCAGCCCCACATGCTTTATGTTCCACGATGTAGTGGAAGGACAAACCCTTGAATTCCACTGTGCGCTCTGCTGTTCTAGTAAGTGGCTGTAGCTTCGTGGTTAGCACAGCATCTATCTAGGTATGCTTTGACTACCAGCTTTTCCATGCCTGAACTTAAGGTCAGGATGTCTTTGGCTGAAATAGGAGCAGTCAGCTTTAATTATCACTCTGTCAACTTCTGTAAAGCCTTTTATCTGAATGTTCCAGGGCATTTAACGGGTGTTAAGGGGCAAATTTGGCTCTGTTCTACACACACAGCTTCCTTCAAGGGAGCTCTATTTGTGGCTCTGATTTGCACCAATTAATGAAATTTTATACTATCACATCAGCAAATTCTCTTGGGAGGAGCAGCCTCCAGCAGCTGAGTGACATGGAAAGCAAACGATACAGATTTGTAGGGTGAGAACAGATAAGATACTGAGTCTGCAGATGGGAAGGGTAAGCAAGCCTGATGAGAAACTCCTGCTTCAGTAGTTACATAGGTGAAATATTCTTCTGAAATGCTTACTGCGCCTTATTGGTTTTACATAGGGCTCCTACACCTTTCCTAGAATTATATAATAGTTTGATATGGAAGGAACCTTAAAGATCATCCAGTTCCAACCCCCTGCCAGGAGCAGGGACACCTTCCACTAGACCAGGTTGCTCCAAGCCCTGTCCAGCATGGCCTTGAGCACTGCCAGGGATGGGGCAACCACAGCTTCTCTGGACAGCCTATGCCAGTGCCTCACCATTCTCATAATGAAGAATTTTTTTCCCAGTCATAGCCCTGATTTTTGTGGTTCATGCTTTCAGGTGGGTAGTGTTCCCTGCAGGCTTAACTCTGAACTACCGCCTTCATCAGGCAGTTAAGAATTTAGAAGCTATGGTTCCAAGACTTGATTTTTCTTTATGAAGCTAGCTCCAAGTTGTCTCACCATGCTTAAGATCAGTGTTTAAGCAAGTCCAGCTGTTGTCACAGGGTAAACACAAATAGCTACTCTGAATTAGCCTTCCCACTACAGCTACAACCAATTATATTTATTCATTTTTTAAATGCCTGGCAACTTATGCCAGGACCCCACCATGCTGTAGTACCAAAGTAACAACAGGAGACTGGTGGAGAAATCCAAATTCCCTAAAACTAAAAATAAATTCAGCAGCTGGGGGATACCAGGAGGAAAAGTAAGAGCTGCCAATATATGCAGCATTTTCTGGCCTATCACTATGTGCCAGTTTTAGCTTCTCAACCATTGCTGGCAGTAGGCAGAGAATGTGAGTGATTTTCATTAATTACCATTTCCCTGCCGATGTAGATAACCAGAACTTTCTTCCACTTCACTGATGTGCATGTGACTACTTTTTTTCTCATTTGCAAAACTTTATCTTTTTATGCAGGAACTTCATCAGGCCTTAAGCCTACAGCTTTTTTCCTGAATTGAAATTGTCTCATTGATTTCAGTTCTGTTTTACACTTGCGTGCACCTTCCTGGACACTGTATGCTGAATACCCTTTGTGTAGTTTCAGCCATCAATGATGGTAAAACCTTCTCCTCTCTGCTCTGACAGCTTCAGAGCCAGGCAGGGAATCCAGAACCTCAAACTTTCCTTCCTTCACCTTGGCCATGGGATATGTGTGCAGAAAGCTGGATTGAAAGGGGGCACAACTACCCAGCTGGGGAAGATAATATTGTGTTACCAATGAGGCACAGTTTGTGAGAGTAACTAAAGCTTCTTTTGTAACCCAGCTAGAAAGGAGGCATTGCTGTTAATCTACCTCATGTTTGGTAGTTACACTTTCACATTGTGAACTTTACCTTCCATGCTGTAGCTACAACTATCTAAGCATATAAGCAAGGCATACAAGGAGAGGTAAAACGGTTTGGCTGATTATAAGGTAACTACCTTCCCTACTGCTACTGTCTTGCTTAGACCATCAGAACTACAAAAATGCTAATTCTTTGTCATTAGCAAGTCCTTAAATATTCTGCTTATGAACTGGGAGGTGACTTTGAGGGCTACATGTCTTTTTTACTCAGATTTGCTCCATGATTCAGTGGTTGATTTTTCTTCCATCGCAGAGTATTTATTCATGGCTGAACAAATAATGGATGAGCAAGTTTGAGAAAAGAGAGAGCTAATTTAAATCATCAGTTCAAGACTGTTGATGTATTCAGGACATTTTATTTAATGTTTTTGTTGACCTAAGCAATCCTAATTCTGGCACAAATGACAAAAATGCTGGTGTCTTCCATAACGATGTGCTCAGTCACTCCATTGCTTTCTGTTAGGCCAAGTTGCTAATTTACCTCTCTTTAAAGGATAGCATGCTCCTGTGATGCCTCTTTCATATTATTCAAGACAGTTCTTAGTAGTTCTTCAGCTTTTATTGGGCTTGCCTACAGCTTTGTCCTTCTAGTCTGTTATTAAATAAAATCTGATTCATGCAAAAATCCTTTACATCCAAGTCATGACACCATGGAACATGTATGTAAGCTAATGATGAACTTCCTACCTGATAAGGTGCCCAGATTGGCTATTTCATACCCCTTGAAGTGTAAAAGACTGTTCCCATTCCTCACATTAGGCTTCTGTTTCTGAATGAGGGTCTGGTCATCTCTTCAGGTCATTTTCATAGGCAGATTGTATTTCTGCTTTTAATCCCTTCATCCTGGAGGAGCTGAATCTTCACTAACTCTGCCTTAGGACCCTGAAGCCTCTATTTTTTCTCTTTCAGGTTGTACCACAAAGAAAACTAGCCAGGCTTGTTCTTGTAACTTGCTGTCAATGTTTCTGCAAGTCTGTGAAGAACTCTGCTAATTGTGCTTATGTGTTTGCTTCCACATGATTATGCTCAGCTGTTTAGCTGAACTCTAGGAACTGTCAAGCCTCATTATCTAATCAGACCTTCAGTGAAAAAATTGGGTCTGACAGCTTCATGGACATAAATGCCCTCTAGTGACTGGTGATCACTGTAAGGAGCTGTACTTTGTGTAGAGCCTGTGTATTCTTCAGAAAGTATCTTGTTTCTCTGTCTTGAAGTGTTACTTAGCTGGTCTCTTGGACACTTATGGCACTGGTCTGTTATGGGAAACTAATGAAGCTTGTTTTTTGGAAAATATTTATTCTTTCCTTTTAGCTCCATACTTATATTAAAACTACCGTGAGAACCCTTCTGACATTGCTGTGTTTGCTCAGCTTTTCCTTCCCTCGTTTTCCAGATATCAGGAACAGACAATAGCTGTTGCTTCCCTGATAAACCCTGATGTCACACTTTCCACCAGTCTGGAGTAGCCCATCTGTAGCTAGTGTTGCTTGGTCTAATTGTATTTCTCCACAGCTGGAGAAACTTTGTTCTCCCTAATGAGCAGGACAACTGGAACAGGAGAATTTGGGACTGCTTGGTTGTGTTCCCAGCTGTCACTGTGAGATCACTTCTACAAGTAGATCTTTTATTAAAAAGAAAAAAAAAGGGTAGTACTTGTATGCCTAATTCCTGGTTTTTGCTTCTGTTAGCTGGGGTTCAGGAATCCAAGGAGCACTGTTGCAGAGACAGTACAAGATGCCAATTGCCTCGGGGACCCCTTGCCCTTTAGCTGAGTAGAGCCAAGCCCTCTGGAGAAGACCTTAGCACTGTTGACCTGTAGATGGATAGGTCTCTGCTCCCAATCCATGCTCTAGTGTAGGCCACGCATCAGTGTAATCCATATATTAGTGTAGACCAAGTCCATTCAAGTGGCACTTAACCAGAGCTCTGAATCTAGACCTCATCCAAGTTGTCATCAGATCAAGAGGTGTCTTTCAGCCACTTGAATGGGAGATACAGGTCTTGTCCATTGGCAAAAGGCATTAAGGCCATTAGTGCCATGATTTGTTGCGGACTTGAACCAGGCATCCTGAACACTTAGTGCTGCACTCCTCAGCTAGTGATCACCCAGGTTGGATCTGCTATTCATGCAAACCCTCTCTCTTGTTCTGAGGTGGGTTCACCTGACTCCTGGAAGTCCTTCCCCCCTCGTTCATCCTTATCTTTATGTCTGTTCAGGCTTTCTGGGGCTGCTGGCCCTTTGTCGCTGGCAGCCTCCGATGAGGTCCCACATGTACAGCCGCTGCTTGATTTGCATATGTGTGCACTGCTGCCAACAAGCTGCTGCTCAGCCGCCTGCACTGACCCTTCTTGGTTGGGTTTGGATTTTGTTTCTTTTAAAGCTGCTAATCCCCAAATCTTATGTAGGACAAATACAGGACAGCTAAAGAATGATTTTTTTTTTTTTTTTTTTTTCTGCAAGAAAGCCTCACAAACACCTGTAGTCAGCATGTGAGTGCTATCCAGAGAGGGGGGAAAAAAACCCAGCTGATGTTGGCTATGTCTCATGGTGACTTGAAGGTTTCACATTAGTCTGGCCTGACTTGTCTGGGGCTCTTTAAAGTAGGTTATTTGCAATATTTGCTATAGAAACATCTTCTGTGTGCTGTTATGCATGTATATGTCTCTTTTACATGTTGCTCTTAGAAGAATTTCTCATCCAATTCATATGCTTGTCACTTTTGGGTGTCATTGCCTCCTGCCATGCTAATTAAACCAAAAAGGGGGGAGGGAGCAAATAGCCATACAAATAAAATATACAGGCTTGTCATATTTGACAAAGGCATGATGTTAAAACAGAGGTTTTTCAACACCATGACTGCTTCCTTGTTACACCTAGCTAAGGGAAAATGCAACTAATGTTGTGGTTTTTAGTGATTAAGTGGTTAATGATTTAATGAACTAAAAAAAAAAATCTCATTTGTTGCATCCCTTGGACTCAGAAAAAACCTCAAAGAGCTGATTTTCTGTGTACCTCAGTCCAATATTGCTACCTGCTGGGATATGAACACAATCTCTAAATAAATTGCAAGTGGCCTTGGGCAAATGGAAGAGTTTCGCTTTGATCTTGCTAGAGAGAATGAAGTCAAATGTTCAATCAATCAAATTCATAACTTCTAGCTACAATCGGCCTGACAACAGCCTATTATTTATTTTTAAAATCATATATTTCATTATTGCAAAACACACAGTCTCTCATGGGGGGAAAAGACTAAATTATTGATAAGCCTTATATGTGACTGAGTTTGTTGGTTTTGACATGCTTGTCACTAACTATTGTCAGGAAGAATTTACTAAGATGTTTAGTCTGAAAAGTTGGCTGGGAATGTGTGTTGTGCCACATTTAAACTGGGTAGAGGAAACTTTAATAGCTTCTGAATTCCTAGTTGGTAAAGACAGCTGAAGGCAGACTGAGCTTTCTAGTGTGAAAACAATGCGTTAGAACAAGCATCCTTTGTTTTAATTGCTGCAAACCAGATGATTCAGGCTCTGAAGTTGTCCATGAGTGGAGATATGAAACTTTTACTTGGCTTGTGTATTTCTGGAGATAGCAATTCTCAGTCTGCAGAATACTTATACAAACAGAAAAGGGAGAACGATTAACCCCACACCTCAAGAATCTGTTTGCACTAGTGTTTGTCAAAAACATCTGAAGAGCAGGGCAGAGAAGAGTGTGTCAGAGAAGTCTGTAGGGAGACTTGCTTCTCATAGTCATCCTATTATTCAAAAGCATTTTTAGAGATGGTACAATGGGTAGTTTTTCCAACCCAGGTAGAGTTTGTGAGGAAGCTGTGCCTACACCTAGATGCAGCTCCCTTATGGCTCGGGACCCTGTGATTGACCTATCGCCATGTGCCCAGTAATGGATAGAGTATTTGTAGGAAAGCTATGACCTTTTCACTCCCCTGTTGCTATTTATGTGACCCTTACAGTTCTTACATGTCTGTAAATAAAATAGTTACCATCAGGAGACCTAGGTCCCTGGATATGTCTGAAGGTGCTTGTGGCAATACCTGGGCACCACAGGAAAGAGTTGAAATCCTAGTTCTTTTGAAGTCAATGGATGTTTTTTATAATGGATTTCTTAAGGTCAGGATTTTGTCTGCCTGTTCCTTCAGTCATTACTGGGCAGAGCAAAGAACCAAGGTGAGTGCTATGACCCCAATCCAGCTAAGAGATCCACCAGCTTGTACCTTTTATGCAATATGGGGAAAAATAACAACCAGTGTAGAGTAACTGGGGAATAGTGAATCTAATTAGTATAAAAAGCATCCACATGTGTATTATATGTATATACATTGGTATTCTTTGTGCACTCCTTGTCTGCATCCGAAACCAAATCAGAAGTAAGGACTTAAGCATTTGAGTTATTAGCATGTAAACCTTTCAAAGCCTCACAAATATGCTGTATAATGTACCTCTGTCAATACATAAGAGATACAGCTTCCAATGTACTCTGGATAAACAATTAATGAAACTACATCTGCCTGAATTTTTTCCAAAACAGAAATTATCAGCTTTTACTTTGCAGATAGACTAAACACAGAAAATGTAATTTTTTCCTTCTTGCTGACACAACTCTTGAACAGATTGAAGGAGTCAGATTAGTAATACTGCCCTGGTTTTGCTGGAGGGAAAGACAGGGATGGCTCCTCCAACCCTGGAGCCTGGTTTCAACCCCAGAACCTTTAGGTCTGATGCTCCGTTCTTTGATATGGTGACTTTCCATCATCCTTAGCTGTGCAGAATGAAATTATCCCTTCTGATTTGCAACACAGGTCTTTGCCATCCTTTGGATCTGTTGCTTATTCTGCACCCATTCCTCAAGTAGAGGTTTGGTACATAAGAATTCTGCAGAATATGCAGAAAACATCCAAATGGTGAATGAGACCTGTTGTTTTATGTGTAATTCCTGCACTCTTAAGTCAGATAGTCGGAATCTATTTGTATCATCATTTAGCTCTGTAAAGTGGAGCCTGTATTTATAACAGGAATTTTTCTGGACCAAGTCTGGTTAACCCCCCCCAATATCTCAGGTTAAAATGTGCTACTGCAATACTTAAAGATACTTCATTTCAAGTGGGACTTCAGGGTTAAATTTTGATCGATGGGTATAACGATAGTAAAAATCTGCAGTGTCTAAAGTGTCTAAAACTTTAGCATTTCACAGTCATAGGGCTTGATAAAGAATTCTCAAGATCATTTTAATGGGAAGGTGATGCTATTACAAAAGCAGTGATTGGAGAAAACTTTCCTTCTAAGTGCAAAAAGACATTTTATTTCAGCTTAGTGCAACACTGATCTAATTTTATTCTGGTTTTGGCATGTCTTGATTTGAAATTAAATATTCCAGGTCAGTGAAGGCAGAAAAAGTAAATGTTGCCATAATCACCAAAATGTTGTGTTAGTCAGATATTGAAATTAAACATTTGACTGTGTTTGTTCCCGAACAATTTGTTCCATGAGCTTTTTGATGTTATTTCAACATCTTATATTGATTTCACAACAGTGGAGTATCCCATGTGTTAGAAGTTCCAAGAGAAGGTGAAGGAAAAGCTGAGCAAAAGGACTGATTTAACTGAAGTTTAGTGATCTGAAAATTGAGAATCTTGCCCAGATCCTCTAGGGTCCCTCTGCAGGTAGTGACTAAAAGAGGCACTTCCAAGAGATGGTTTGTCCGAAGCAGTTGAGCATGGGCTACCTTTCTCCATGGGAATGGAAATAATTCTTACAAGTAAAACTGTTATTTGTGAAATCTTTCTTCATCTCCCAGTTTTAGCTGCTGCTGTTTCACAGTTTGTCAAAAGCAACAGTCCAAGAAGTCTCCCAGCCTTTCCAGGTCTCCCTGTTCAGACCTGTCAACCACCACCATAGGTGCAACAGGCAGCCAATAAATCTGGGTGACTTTTGGGAGCTTCCCTTCCCAGTGCTTGCTTAGCAACCCTGAGCATGAGCTCACACTGTTTGTCTGGTTTAACATGTATGATAGTCCTATTTGCACCTAGGTTTGGATCCTGTCTGTGAATGCCTTTTAAGCCTCACACTAGTTCACACTTGTTGCAAAGCCTGGAAAATTAAGCCTTTCCTGAGCTTTGCTCCTGTGGCATCATTACTCCATGTAATTATAGACTTTAATGTTATTTTATTATGAAGGTTTAGCAAGATGAGCAGTTTGGGACATTTAATGCCTAATGTGCAGTTCAGCGTGGCTTTGATTTCTGTTGTGAGATTTATTATCACAGGGAATACACGTTCCACTTGACACTGCCTCGTGCCCATCTAAGCAGAGTACACAGACTCTTTTTAAGGCTAGAAAGATTTACTTGTTCTCTTTAATGTCCAGGACTAAGTTTTTGCATGGAAAGAATGTGTTGCCTAAGTATACTCTGATCCTTCCGGGTATAAGAGTGGGATAGAATAATTTGCTTTATTTCTGTCTTTCTCAGCCATCTGAGAAATATTTCAAAGATCTTTCCTGCCCAGGTTTCCATTGGGCTATAAGTGACTATTGTCTGTTTTCAGAAGTTCACAGCATATATCAAAATGTACGAATGAATCTCTCTTTCCTCTTAGCACACACACAGGCTCAGATCATTGTGGGAGGGCAGTGCGAGCGTTGTGTACTTTGCCAGATACTTAGCTGCTGTGATAATGAGGGCTATTAAGGAAGCAGGGATATTAGATGCTGCAATCTATGATAGTGGGGGATTGTGCTTGATGACTCAGAAAGGTCTCCTCGGCTGCTGTGTTCCTGTGTTTAAGGGAGGTGGTGTTTGTTACCTGCCAAGCAGCCTCTGATTTACAATCTCAAAAGCACTGTGAAGTGTCAACACCAAATTAATTTCTTTGTGTGTCTGTTGTGATCTCAGGCAGTCCCTTCTGACACTTGGTGGTTGCAAAAGGGTGGTAAATTCAGCTCTGAGGTTGTTTTGGGTTTTTTGGCTCAAGCAAACATCAGAGGAAATCCTTCTCTTTTCACTCAACTGTGCTATTGAGAAGAGCAGGGACATGACTCAGTTATGCAGGTAGAATCAGAAGTGTTTTTGAAGGAAAAATAGCGCTTGTAAACTGGACTGTCCTGTAATTTTTCTTAACCAGGTATATTTTGCTGTTCACTGTAATCGTATAATCTCAAGCGACCCACATACTGTCTGTTTACCAATTTACCCACTTGGAAATGAACATGCAGCATGAATTGTGCTGCTGGAATGGATCACCTATGAGACCTCCAGAGCCAATAATTATCAGTTGCTTCTGTCTGAATTTAGATACCAATTGCATGAGTACACAACAAGAGCAGATGTTGAAAGCTAACTACAGGTCCCTGTGCAGAGGACCGTTAACACAGGGCAGGTCCACCTATTGCCATTACACATGTCGGAAGTTTCTCATTGATTTCAACAGCCCCAGTTTCAGCCATAGTTTTGAGTGCACTTAGTAAATGATTGTTTATGAAGGGCTTTGATAGCACAGCATGCCTACTGCCTTTGGGTTTTGGGAATGTTGCAATTGGACATGATCCCAATGAACTCATATACGCTGCTGCCTCACCTTATGTTGGCTTTGGTTTCCTGTTCTAGTCATGTAATACAGCATTTCATGATCTTAAAAGCTGGAGTTCAAGGACCCCTTTTTGCCCAGACAAGTAATTGTGTACCTTACACATTTACCATATCAGGCACTTCTGAAGGAACCAGAAGTGCCATCTGACTGTTTGCTTCCAGATTTTGCATAGGAGAGGTTTCCCTTTTGTACTCTGTCATTTTAGCACACCAAAAGAGTGTCTCCAGCAAGGGGAAAGCCTACAGACAACCTGATGCTGTCTCCAAGTGGAAGATGGAAGTAAAAACACCAGGCAGTGCCAGATGTCTCAGTTCCTTTCTCTGACTTTAGCAATGTCCTTGCTGTGAAGTCTTTTCTGATCTAATTTCCTCAGGTTCTTGGGATGCTGCTCATCTGCATCTTATGCTCTATCAACATGTAATCATAGGCAACTATCTGTTTGCTCAAAAATATAATTATTGCAGTATTTAATGTCCAGCCTTATAAAACCCTGGTCACAATAAGCTAGGGAAATAGAGCTCTACCCCTAAAGAGAAGCTGATTCATCCTAGGGGTGTAGTTGCAGTGAGCCCTCTGAACTAACAAAGGGACAAAATTAAAGGAAGAAGATGATAATCTCTACACATGGGCTGGAAGAAAGGCCCACATGCCAGGTTTGCATGGCAGCTGGTCCAGGCTAGCATAATGCGGTGGGTGCAGGCTCCTGATATAGCTCTAGCCATCCCTGCCTGTGACAACAGCGCAGGGTGCTGCAGGCTGAGGATGCACCGGCACAGGCAGCGCCGGGTTCCTGCAGTAGCAGCAGCTCCCAAGTCTATCTATTCAGAGCATTGCCAGTTCCAGCACGGGCCCTCCATCTGTTTTTAGATGCACACATGAATTCAGGTGTGATTTCTCACTCTGGTCTATGAAGCTTCCAAGGAAACCAGACTGTGCAGTGTCATTGCCTGCGCTGGTGTTTCCCACTGGCAAGTGGAAGAACTTGGGTTTCACCATGCTGTGGTGTTGCTTGGGTATTTCCTGCTCCCAGGGGTAGCAGTATTTGAACATGGCACCACTCATCAATATCCATCCTGATCCCAGCACTCAGCTTTGTGTCTATCCACCAATTTTAAATTCGCTGTATTGGTGGGGGATGTGATTTCACAGGGGCAACTGAAAAGACTTCAACTTCATGCTTGACTTTCCTAGAATGAAACTGGCAACAGCTGATGGCCAATTTGTTGGTCTCATTGTGTCATTTTAGTCTAACTTCTTAAATCATAGAGTGCTTATGTTCCCGTTTTTATCCTCATGGTAGCACAAACTGCATCTCATCTTCTGGATATAAGACATGGTTATCTATAAATGCATGGGAGAGAGTGGATTATGCAAATGTGCTTATTACTCTGTTATGGTTCTGGTAGTGGTTGGTTTATGCTTTTTTTTTTTTTTTTTTTAATTTGAGCTCATTAACACTTCAGGCAACATGTTTTTCCCTGTAGTCTCAAGACAAAATCATAGTAAAAAAATATTGCCCAATCCACTTTGTCTGGGATGAGACACAAAAAAAATAAGAGGCTGCAAATTGTTGACCAAGCCCCCCTTAAAATCCTCCTATTCCCCCCATACCAGTCTTTGTTTTCTCACTCCTGAGCTGAAAGTATCAACCAGGAGCAAACGTACAATGTTTTTGTAGTTGTTTCCATAGAAATTAGGCAGTTCTGCTACACTTTAATTGCATATGTTGCAGATCATGTCATAAGTCATTCTGACAAAAAGGCCAAGGAACCTTAATATTTTTGTTTACAGTATGTTAAACAGATGTTTTTTTCAGCTTAGAGATAAGACTACATTAAATATGATTATATAAATAGAGGCTCTCACGGCTCGGCTCCTCTCGGGACTGCTCTGATTTGCTTGTTGCATGATTATAATGGCTTTTTAATTACACCTGTGAGCCAAGGTGTATATCAGAACTAAATTACAAAGCAACTTATAGTTGAGATTTTTTCCAGTGTACAATGAGCTGAAAAAAGGCTTTTTGTCCATAAGGACAAAGAAATTATTTTTCACATTATTTAAATTACAGAAGCTTTCTGAGCAAACATAATGATAACACAGAAGATTAAGACAGACAAACTTTTTATTTATTTTTTTTACAATTTATTTATTTTGGAAGATGCTTAGCAATTTCTCCCAAGCAAGCTTAACTCCTTGTGAGCAGCTGACTTGAGCCTCTTGTGGTTTTCGTACTTGAAGCTTACAGTACGTTATTTCAATTTGGTTTTGTTTTTAAGTTTTTTTTTTTTTTTCATAAGAATGAGGAAGGCAAATAATGCCATTAAAAAATAATCCCAAAATAGAAATCTTGTATTTAAAAGAATGAGAACAAGTGATTTTCATTGTTGAAGGAAAAACATTTAAAATAGTTCTATCTATTCTGAGTCATCTGCAGCTGTCTCTTAGGTTTAGAGGTACCTCTGCTGTGAGGAGTTAGACAATTTGAATCATAAAAAAGTGGCTCTTTTGGTCATAAATGGATGCTCAGCGAAGTAACAGCAGCCCAGTAATTCTATATACACACATGATTGGGGTAATATTCAGAACAGGCTCACTTAGTACAGGATCCTAAAGATGTTACTTCAAATGTAAATGTCGGTCTAATTCAAGACTTGCGGGGGCCGGTGGAAATACGCTTGGTTTCAAAGATTGTGTTGATTTGATCCACAATTAGAAGATTGTGCACCAAATATCTTCTGAATTTACCTGAAACACAGGGTGAAGTTCTTGAAACTAATAACATGAATTAGGCTTTTCCACTGCTGGAAAGCCATGCAGTCCAAGGACTTCCCTTTAGTCAGACATAAGAAGGTAAAAAGTGCAAAAAGCAGAGCAGATTGCCATGCTTTGTCCTGCCCTCATGAGCTTACCCACAAGGCAGCCTTACTCATTAAGCTTTACTGTCCATGGATATGGACGTGCACTGAGTAGGCAGTATCTCTATTCTTACCTCAGTTATCTTTCAGGGATTTAAATTGCTGTGTTTATGAAGGTATTACTTAATGGCCCAGGGTGAATGGACCACTTGAGATAAGCCGTATTTGAAGCAGCCTATAGGCATGTTGTTCATGAACTTCCATTTTTCTGCGGGTGAGATTGGAAGAGAATAAGCTGAATGTTGAAAGGTGGTGGTGGAAAAGTAACACAAAAGCAAGGAGTAGGAGGAAAGGCAGGGCATAAGAGGGTTAGAAAAGGTGAGTGGGTGGGAAGATTGAAGAAATGGAGATGAAGAGAAAGATGGATAGTCAGGCAGCTGACACTAAGTGATTGGTACTAGGATGTGCTTCCAGAGGAGACTTAGATAATTGCTCCAATTATGCAAAGTGCAACTGACTGCAACTACTGGCTGGGACACTGTTTTCAGATACTGGTTTCACCCAACACAAGCTTTCGTGCTGGTTTGAACAAAGCACTTTCCATTTTCGTGGGGAAAAAAAGTGGAAAGTGATCCCCCTGGGCTCTAACCTGACAGTGAATGTGGTAGTGTCCCTTGTAGTGGGTCTGGTTCAAGTGAAATTCAGAGGATTCGCTCATCTGGGGTGTCATCATACTGTGCTGAAGTTTCTTTTAGTACCAGGTCAGGAGGCCAGCAAAAAGAGACACAAACTATTTCCAGGGCATCCTTCTCTCTTAGAAATACTGAAGTACTGGCTGAATCCTGTTTGATGTAGGTGTGTCATGTTAGAACTGGCAGGATTGCAACTGTCAGTCTCTTTGGATTGGGGAATAATATGTATTATATAGAGTTCTTTCTAGGATCATGAATGCAGAGTGCAGAAGGCCAGATCTATAACAAATATTATTTTCTATACATAAATCTTTATTACTTGGTGAGTGTTTTCCATTTCTTGCCAAATGCAGACAGAATGGACTCTTCCCAAACGTTCTCCCCTTTGCTCTGATGACTTTGGTCAGTGTTGGATGGTTTAGTCCCTCCTAAGTGAACAGAGCAGGACTGTCAGTTTCTGACTTCTTGTATCTTTACAGAGGAAGTGCAGTAACTGAATAACTTCCCTGATGTTGCTGACCTGAAATGTATTCAGATAGAATGTTTGTCAGAGTTCTCTTTCAAAAATCAAATTACCTTTGACGTCCAAAACCTCCATTTATTATCATTCAAGACCAGAAAGACTGATTCATAAAAATGAAGGTACAATCATGTTCAAGGAGCTGACAGTGTCCTCTGCTTTTCCTCCCTTTGTGGCATTTGGGCCCCCACTGCCACATGTTTTAAAGACCTCCAAATGACAAGTGTGCTTGCAATAGAGACACATACAGTAGGGCTGTGGTAACTGCAGTACACAGCATTATAACAAGTAGCTCTTCAGATGCTGTCATCCTTGACAAGTATCTATTGAAATGCAGATGCCTCTTTCTTGCACCCAAAGCAGCAAATGGTTCAGCCAGAGTCCATTCCTCTGGCTTTAACAAGAAAGAGGGGAAAGGACATGCTTTTGATGATACATAATCATCTGAGGCTGACTGTGCCTCAGGGTAGGACCACATCAAGCGGGTGCTTTGCATGTTATTCCATAATGAAATTTAATATTTGGCCTACTGTACCCAAAGCTCAGCCAGGAAGGTGCAGGGGTATCCAAGGCTGGGATTTGTCTCCTTGTTTTTTGACTTTGTGTGAGATATGACCTCAGCCTTGACAAAAGATGAAATTTTATGAGCTTTTTACTTACAGGTGGAAAATGTTAATAAGTATTTCTGGCATTCTAATATCCTTCCACTTAGGCTTTATTAAGAAAATCTCCCTTCTTCCTTTAATCACTGGAGCTAGACATTTTTGAGCTTTGCAGTCATTTGAAAAGAAACAAACATGCAACAAATCGCACTTGACTAATTTTGTTAAATTCTACAGGAAAGCAAATGTGAAGTCAAGTCTCTAGAGGTTGAGTCTTTGGCAAGAAGAATTTATAAGTGGAGTACGTATCTATTTGTTCTCTGATTATTTGCTCTGCTGAGAGTAGATGAAGAAAAGACGAGGCAGAAGATTTGTGCTAATTTAGAAAAATGTTTGAAAACGTTGGCCTTGCAAATCCAAATATATTAGCTAAATGTTATTGAATAATAATGAGAACAGGCGTGTATTGACCGAAGGACTTGGAACTATGTGAAATTAATTTGTATTTATTTAACACTGCCTTTCAGTGGATCTTTGTTCATGTTTCTGCAGCTTGGATTTCCTTGCAAGAGCTGATCTCTTTTTATAGCAGTTCTTTATTTTAGTAACCAGCCTAAGTGCCTCAGTTCCCTTACAAAGCTTGAAGAAGAATTGAAGTAAATATACAAAGCAAAGGCTTGCTTCTCAGAGGTGCTATTGTTTGTACAATGGTAAAGCACTGGCATCTCTGCTGTGGCCTGGGCCACCTCTTGCTGGATGTGCAGTAACCCCAAATCTTCCCAGACAAATGGCTGGAAGAAAAGAAGTCTGTTGTCTTTGACTTACAAGTAGTGAGTTGAAGGGGGGAGCATGCAGGAGACCCATCCAAGTCTGTAATAACAGTGATCTGGGCTTCCCCAAGCTGCAACCCCTTACCCTGAGCATGTTTCCCTCCTCTCATTCTGTGTGAAGCTCTCAACTCGATGCTCTTTCCTTACAAAAAGAGAAATGTTTGATCAGATTAAAATGAAGAAGGAAAAGAGTCATAAGGAAGGAGATCTGAGAGGGGCTTACAAGTAAAGGGTTAACTACAAAGATGACCTCCTTGTCTGGCCTGTGCACCATGCAGGAGATAGATGAGTTGACTGTGTTAACTTCCTCACTCTTCCAGCACCCTGAGTGCCTTCCTGGTGTTTATACACCCCGTACTGCTGTGCCCACAAGCACAACAGCAGCTAGTCCTGTGCACTACTGCTCTCTGCTGAAGAACATGTATCTGAATGCCATGTTCCTGAAGGCCAGTGTAGAGCATGGCCAGGTGCTCTTTGGCAGACTGTAGCTTCAGAGTTCCCCATCTCTCCTTCTGCACCCCAAATAAAGAACAGCTGGGTAATTTCATCACTGCACCTTCTCTGCAGGGCAGCCTCAGAATGCTGTTTAGTCCTCCTAGTTAGATTAGGATTAGAGATTAGATTTCTAATCTCTTCCCTCACAGCTCCATCAATGGCATCCTACATCTTACGGCTGCTCCAGGGGGCTGATGGATCAAACTCAACATGTCTTTACCTCCCTAGTGAACACAGAGGGTCATTACTCATCCTTCTTTCATAACAGCAATTCATATGCGTAAGATTTTGCACTGTCTGCCTTTTCCTTTTGTGCTAGACTAAGCAAACAGATGTTTATTGCTTCTAAGCAGGGCTGGCAAGTTCCAGCCCATCTGTACAGTGGTGTATCCACAATGTGGGTGGGAAGTCTCTGAGCTCAAGCGCTTCCACTTGCTGACTCTCCATCACTGCAGAGCCTGTGCCTTTTCTGTGCCCCTCAAAGAGGTTAGGATCCCCCACCATCCTTCCCTTTTTGGGAAGTTTCACCAAAAACTCTTGGAGATGTCAGTGAAAAGGTTTCCCAGTTGCTGTACATCTGAAAACCCAGCGATTTGGCAGCATTTGTAAAACTGAACAGAGAAGGCAGAATGTCATGTTCCTCTTCTTTATGGGCATGGAAGTGTTAAAAGCTTCTAAGCTTTGCTGAAGACAAGTTAAATGAAGTCCGCAGCATGTTCATAATTGTTGCACCGTTGCCCTCATGTACATGCATTATCTGTAGCAACTCAATACTTTGCAGAGGGCTTTGGGAAGTGTAAGAATGAAACAGGCTCTTTTTAATCTCCTTTATTTCCTCAGGCCATCTGGATTTAGTAAACACTCAAGACATCTGACAGGACAAAGTTGAACCTTAGCGCTAACAGGTTCATATGTGCATTAAGAGCCAGGACTGCTTGCATTTGGAATGCTGGCTCCAGCATTGGCTCGCAATGAAGCCTTAATGGCTTTTCTGCAGCTTATGTGTCTTAAAGTAAGGCCAGCTATGACTTCTTGCCTCATGGGGTGTTGTGAATGTTTATTACTTATTGCTGAGAGTGGACAGCATTACTGAAAAAAGCTATCGGTCTTACTTAAGGCTCATTAAAATCTTGCAAATTTGGCTTATACAAAGTCATCCTCAGGAATTACCCACTGAAGTCACTTTACACTTTCTTGTGTAAGAATAGCAGAGCTGAGCCTTTAAAATGCTTTTCAAATTAATCTACTCTCAACGTGGTCAGGAGAATCTTACAACTGGCTACAGTGGAAGCATGGGATATGGTCCAAAGTAAAAGAATCAGCACTCTGGGAGTTTGAATGAAATCTAGTAACTAATAAATGAAAAGTGCTTTTGTTTATCCATGCTGGCAAGCAGCCTGTCTGTAGTGGGAACACCGTGCCCAAGTATGTTCTTTATCCATTTGGATTTATACGATGCTAAAATGGTGAGCCTGGCCAAAGCACGAGGTGCCCCTGCCACAAAAAGCAAGGGCAAAATAGGAGTTTAGCTCTGAGAGCTGTTCATGAAATCCATGTGAAACAGCTAACTCCATGAAATCCCTCCCTTCACAGCGGTGTATAACCAGAGCTCTGTGTGTATTGTCCCTGTCTGTCCTGCACAGGATTCCATTAAAGATGCTGCTAAGTTGCTGACCTCTGTGCAATGCTGAGAGTATGGTGGTTGTATTTGGACATAAATTGTACCAAATGCAAGTTAGAAGCCTGAATGTTCTCTACTCTTAGTCCTTAATGTCCCTGCACTGGGAGGACTTTCAGGTGGTTTAGTCAGCTCCTTTACTGCCTTGAAGTAGGACCAAGTATCCAAGCCACTGGCACTTGTATGACTCTACCTGCCTCTGTATTCACTGGTGTCAGAAAGGGAACGAGTAAACCATAAGTCATGTTTCTGGGGTTTAAAAGGAAAGGTTTTAGCCTTGATCGATTTTGGTGGGATGGTAGCAGAAGGAAGGTTAAAGCGCTGCTCTTCCAGTATTGCCAAGCTGTCCAATGCTTATCCTCATCTATAGCCCTGCTGTGAGTCCTGTGTAGTTTTAAAGAAGTTTGTGTTGATTGTTTGTGTCTATGAGAAGGGAGTATTCCTATCGTTCCTGATTCAGAAAACTAAGGATGTAAATATTCTACTTAGTTTTCATAATGTGCTTTAATATTAGGCAGTGGACTAAGAGCTAGCTGTTAGATATGGTGCTTTTTCCTCAGCTTAACACTCAAGATACAGGGTACATTGGTAAAATTTTGTCTGATTATTGTAGGTATACAAAGCTGCTGGGGGGAATTTGGAGGAATCATTCCACTGAGCCACACCTTAAATATTTGCTTAATTTTTCTGTGTGAGCATCTTTGTTTACTATGAAACCCTCCACAGCTAAAACCTGTGAAAGACATTTTATTCAAGTCAGGTGTACAATAATAGATGATACAGCATAACACAGTGTAACAATAAGATGATCTCTAGCTGCAACTTCATGGAGGGGCTTTTTAAACCACAGAGCAAGTAATCCCACCTATCACAAGGCATTTTGGTGGGCTGGTTCATGGCTTCCACTGGAGGAGGGAGCATGTGGTTTCATCCAGTCTGGTAAATCTGAACCCCTGTTTGACACCACTTCAGCCTGAGGTTGAGCCATTTGAATTTCACCCGTATGCAAAATGATTGGGATGGAAGGTGTGGGGAAAGAGGCTTTTAGCTAGTTAGAGCTTTACACTGTTCTTGGTATGATGCCTCCTGATGGGAAGCAGTCTAATAAAGCTTCCATTTTCAAGTTGAGATAAAGGCATTACCTATCCAATAGATCTGTGTGTAGACACCAATGCCTCTCTGCTTTGTTTTCACGTATTATATGTACAACTGGCATTAATTGTTGCATTTTTCTTATGTTTTTCCAGTATGTTTTTAATCTCTGCAGGCTGTATTGATTTTCTTCCTCTGTTGCTTCTGCACTTGCCACCAGGACCTCCTTGTAGATAAGGTGTTTCAATTCAGTGTGTGATATTTCTTGGGAAAACACTCTAAAACACTTTTTTTTTAATGTGTTATTTTTTTTCTTCTTTTCCCCCCTTTTGTGATGTATTAAAAGGAAGATGCTGGAAAAGAATTCAGAGCACAAAGCAGGGACTTGCAGTGCCCTTTCTCTTTCAGCAAACTCTTTTATTCTACTGTGAGGAATGAAATGCTTCTGTTACAGCAAACACAGACTTGTGTTTTACAGCAAAAGCTGTTTAAAAGGTTATACACAGACTGTACACAGGGTTGAGCCTGGTAGCGAGAGTCTTCCTGTGTTGCTAATACTGAGAAGAAGAGACCACTTACTCTGAAGTCACAGTTGTTACAGAAGGACCCTTCTTTTTAGTGCTGTTGTCAGGCCTTTAATTCAGAGCTGAGAGAATGCTTTCTGGAGAGCTAAGAGTTAAGGAGAAATATCAAGCTGCCACAGAATTAGGCTTGGGGGCTAAAAAGAGGGTGTCCTTGGTCATTCCTCTAGCATGATGGATGATGACGGGGAATAACAAAGTTTGACATGGGGTGGGCAAATCCAGTGACTGCAGATAGATAAATCACAATATTTTCTAGGTTGATAAGGCTTAAGATACATTCCTTTAAAAAAAATAAATATTGTAATTCTTCATTATCTCAGCACTTACAAACACCATAGAACAGTCTGAAAATACTGGGGAGATGGACTCAGCCACCACCTCCAGGCAAGCAGCGTTGCCAGAGATGACTTGCAGTATATCGTGATCACTAATGTTGTGCAGACGTGATTTATGCCCCTGTCACTCACGTCCCACCATCACAACATGCCAGGCACTCCAAGTGGTTCTGCCAGAAGGCAGCTTTGCTCCCCAGCATATCTGCTGCCAGCATCCACCTATGCCCTCACCTCCCTAACCATAAGCTCAGCTGTCGAAACTTGATGTGAGCACAACTAATGTTGGCTCGGCAACCTCTTACCTTTCAGCACATCCAAATTTGTGCCATAAACTGTAACCACAAACTGATCCTGGCCATGAAGGTCAAACAGAAGGGGAAAGGTGTTCCTGTCCCCTCACTGTGGCTTTCGCGGGCAGCTGCTGTGCCAGCTCTGGTCTAGGGGAATAGGATGTGCAGTTGTTCAGTGACAGGTCTTGGAGAATCCAAACCACTGTCAATCCCTCTTCAATTACTCATAAATGGACTGCTTTCACTTAGCTTGGGAGGCAGGGCCTTTTCCTGCCCTGCGCGCTCCCCTGGCCACACTGGACATGCAGTGTTGCTGCCCTCTCTCTTTTCCCAGTGTGGACCTTGTGAACCTGCTGCCCAGAGAGTATCCTGCTGGTTCCTGGGTATGCCACAAACACACTAACCCACATTTAGCAGCTAGCAAACAGCACTCGGGGATCATGCTGGGCACTTCCCACAGCCTGTGTGTATGATGTGCGAGCTGGCAGCATTGTCTGCCACAGCCACACATCATTATCTGGGCCCTTCAGATCCACCACTGCTCATTAGGTACCTTTCTTTATCACAGCAATGTCCACTTGTGCACCCCCAGAAGTGTCAGGGCTGATGCTGCTGGAGTGATGACACACATGCAAAACCACTGCTCACCAGAGACAACTTTGGCAGACTGCTAGCTGCTAGTTCAGCCCCAGCTTGATGCTGCTCTTGGGAATGGAGGACAGGGAAACACAAGCTCCTCTTGTTACCAGGTGCATTAAGGACTCAAACACATTTTTCTCCTCTGTCCCCCTCTTCTTTATGACCTGTGTTTGGGTGGGTTTGGCTGCTTACAGAGCCCTCCATCAGCAAGGGCTGGGGTGATTGCATTGCATCTCTCACTCTTCCCAGTACTTAAGTGGTGAGACAGCTGCTCTGGCTCAGATCTTGCAGCAAGCTGGAGCAGAAGCAACTTCCCTTTAAAGCTCAGGGTCCAAAACCAGCCCAGTATCTCCTACAGCACTTTATTGCCTGGGAAGCCCTATCTTAGCTGTGCCCCATGTAGCATCAGCCTGGGATGCTCCAGCACCCAACCTCCCCTGAGCAGGGAGAGGTGGAGGAGATAAACTTCTCGTTGAGCATCAGGATAAGGGGAAAGAGCAGTAGCCAGAGCATCTCCCAGCACATGCAGTGCAAGAAAATGCCATGAGTAGGTCAAAGAGTCTGGGCTCTCTTGTCACAGGCTGTACCTCAGGCAAAACACAGCTGAAGGAAAAATCAGAAACCTTCCAACCTAGTTAACTTGGATCCTGAGCAGAGTGAGCAATGCTAGAGCAGGACTATCCGTTTCCATCTGATGTCCCTGAATGTAACAGTGATCAATTCAAAAAAGAATTTAATATTAAAGATTCAGCCACCTTAATCAGAAATAAGCCCTGATTCAACACAGATGTACGACAAAGAAATGTTTTGAATTTCAGGTCTACACCCCAGCCCCAGAGAGCTAAATGCTGAATAGTCACCGCTCTGAAATGCACGCTGTCTCTCGGAAAGTTCTGCAAAAGGTGAAATGCACTGTGGTTTGTTTTGCTTCCAGACTGATCTAACTAACTGTTCAAACTTTCAAAGGCACTGTGTAGGAGTCTGACATTTAAAAGAGGGAGAAGAAAAGGGGGGGGAGGAAGTGTAATCTTCCCAGAGAATTTAAACATGTATTTCCTTCCCACCTTTCCCTGAAGGAGAGTGTGCGTCTCGAGCACTGCTGGGCTGGTGTTTGCTCCCTGCAGGCAGAATGTTGCTCCATGTGTTTCCCAGTGGTGCAAAAGAAGTGTGTGTAGAAGGGTGTGCTGATGTCAGGTCTGCTTTGCTGGGTCGTTCAGTGGGAGGAAATCATTCAAGAGAGATGAGCTCTACCTGCACTGTGAGATACCGCAGTTAACAATAAGAAATACTTGCAAAAGGTTTTTATGGGCTGTGGGAGATTTAAAGGTGGAAAATATCAAGTGTGCCACAGGCTGGTCATCTGCCCAGGGGGCAGACAAATATCTGCTCTCCTTAATGTAACCAGGAATTTACCAGATTAAATTGGGATGTGTTTTCAGTGTGTTGTTCCCCCTCTGCAGCAGGCAGAATTTCCATGCATGCATACATATACATATATACAATAGAATCATATAGAATACACTGCTCTGATACATGCAAGTATTTTCCCTATATGTTTATATATTTTGCGATACACTGTGAATGCAAATCAGCTCTGTGGAAGCACAAGAAAAAAATTTCCACATCTTACACTGAAGCCACGAAGACGTGTCCCTGATGTGTTTTTGCCTTGGTATGAGCATTCTGAAATATAGAAGGACAAAAACTACTTTTTCCATGGAAAAACATCACCAGGCAATACAGATTCTTAGAGAAGGGGTTTTTTTTCCTACCATACTGGCACTCACACACTCACATAAGTGATCTGGATTTAGACGTTTAAAAAATCCTGAGGCCTGAAGGTTTGGCAAATAAATGGCAAAATTCCCTGTAATTCCACTGAGAGAGTGTCCGTGGGTTATTCAGTACAAGCTTCACTCCCAGGGCCCTTGCAGATGCTAAGGGAAGCTGCGGGTCCATGCTGAGTGCTAGAACGATGCTCTTACAGTCAGGAAGAATTTAGCTCTCAGAAGTTGAAATAAATGCCTCATTCAGGCTGAACGTGGTGGATGTTATTTAGGCTCGTGGTAGTGAGATGTGGAAATAACCTATTAGGCTATTGCCGGAGTCGAATGTGGACTGTTGTTCTGCGAAACCTTATTCACAAATTGTTCTTACTTATGTGGTGCTTCCCACTGAACTAAAACCAAACTCCGCTGCTGTTCCTTCCTCCGAGCTTCTCTCTATGTCCTGTCTCTTTTCTTTCTAACAGAGATGCAGGCTTTTTGGGGTCAGGGATTTCAGCACTAATTCCTAAACTGTAGATAGTGCCATACCGGTGAGATGAGAGACAATGAATGTCAAACAGAGATTTAAAAAACATATCTGCAGGGATTTCAGTAAAAATGCACTCATAGGAGAGTATTAATTGTTATAACTATCTGCAGAACTTGGTTTTTTACTACATTAATATAGTGGTATTATTGGACAAATGCAAATAAAAATCTCTCTTATAATAATTTAGATTTTAACGTTTTTCTTTCATGCAAGAAATCTGTGAATGTCCTGGTTTCTTTCTCCTGTTTTTATAGTAAGGTGAGCTAAGAATGCTTAACATAAATTTTAAAAGAAACTTAATTTACATGAAGCAAAAGAAAATGTTGTGTTAAAAAGACAGTAACAGCTCATTTTTTTTCACTCCTTTTTTGATGAGATTGTCTCTTGTAAATTTTAAGGGTATATTTTATTAAAATTATTTCAGTACTTGCATCTTACATATTCCAGTTGCATTTTAAAATATTTTGTATTATCTTAGTGGCATATTTTCAGTTCTCAAGACTGACAGTCTTTCAGTGCTGCACGTTTTTCATGTTGGGGTTTCTTACATCTGGTTTATAGTTTAAAGGAAAAAAACCTGTGAACTGGTTTGCACCAAATTCCCTCATAACAGCAAGAGTTTATGGTAAAAAGGGATTGTGAAAGTGAAGGGGAAGCAGGGAAGAATGAAAAATAATGGCAGAATAATTCTTGTAATCACTCAGGATAGGATAAGCATGAAATGCAGCTATAATATGAATGATAATCTGAAGGGGGAAGTAACAGCTGAAAGACTTTCAATTAAAATATACTGAGCTTAACTGATTGTGCAGATAAAGCACACCGAGACTGCGATGATGGACGCTACATAAATGCCAATGCAGATTCCCAGAGCCCAGCAAACAGTTTAATTAAAAATGAATTTCAATACAATTATTGTCTTAGCCTGACAAACAACTACAACAGAAAGTCGTATTTTGTCGCGCGAGCTCCCGATGCATGAAGCATTTCATTGTAGGGTATTTATGAACCCTGGTTTTGTTTCAGACCTCATAATGGGCAGTTGAAACACGCAGCAATGAATATATCCTTGTATCGGTCCTTTGTTCTGGCATTTTATCCGAAGCTCTGATCGGGGATGGGGGGCAGGCGGGAGCCCCCTGCTCGGCGCATTGCAGCGCTTGGGTTGTGTTTCAGTGCCCTCTCGTGGCTCGCACGCTGCGGGGACATGGGGGACAGCCAGCCCCATGCGGGGACATGACAGCCGGGGGTGCTACCATGCAGCCATGTGTGCCCCCCCCCCCCCCGGGGGGATCTCATCCCACCCTACATCTCCTTCCCATGCTATCGGCAGTGTCAGCCCCATACACAACCCCATGTGGGCATTGCTACCCGGGAGCAGAGGTGTCCCGTGGACCACACAGGCTGCTGGGGGTGAGCCATCACCCCATGCAGGTTCCTGTGCCCTGTGGGGCCCGGGCCACCTATGCTGGAGGGGACAAGTCTTACTGTCGTCTCTACCCTGGGAGGAAGCACAAGACTGCCACCGCAGCCCGCAGGGGATGGATGCTTGATGCTTGCCATTGACCCTATTTCTGGACCAGATTTGGCCTGTCCGGTCTCTTGCTGTGCGATGATTCACGCTCTTGTCATGTATCTGGACATCAAGGGATGCCGCAGCCCAAGCGGTACCTGCCTGCGTGGGTTTCTGTAACAGGGGTTATGGAGTGTGCGATGGCCACTTCAATACTTAATCATGCATTTCAGAGTTCCCCTGTGATCTACATGTACACGCTACTTAAAACATCTCTCCTACCCGTTTTGTTCTTCTAACATTTTATTTCACCAGCTGCTTCTGTCTGCCCCTTCCTTTCCTCCCAAATCAATCAGTGCTTCACAAACTGCAGGGCTCAAAGCTGGTGCAAGGGGCTACAGGCTGAGGCACAGGCAGGTTACAGGCAGCTGCCAAGGGAGCCTTCCATGCACATCACTGCCTACAACTTTCTGAAATTAAGTTTCTTGGTCTCTCTTATTCCCCAAAGCAGTCACACTGGTCTGTATATTGTGCTGCAGTCACTCATCTGTACCAAATGTGCTCTGATAGATAAAACCCAATCTAATTCTAAATCGAAATGACTTATCTAAGCCTGGTTAGGAATCAAGCTGTGACCATTTCATTCAGATCACTTATGACACAAACTAGATTTAAACACCTATCTCAAGAAGCATAAACCTGTGTCTTCTGACTTTACTACAGTTTTAGATGATAGTAAAAGTCAAAACCACCACCATAATTACCCATCTATTTCTCATTGTGTTTTCGATAGTGCCCATCACTGTAAAACCTAGGATATGATGTTTGAAAGTTAAATAAATGATGTGAAACTTAGATCTGTGTTTCAGCTAGGAAATTTTTTTTTTTACAGCATCAGGACTGAGTGCAGGCTGTAAGTCTTGTCTGTGCACTGTGTCTTTTATTGCTTCCTTGCTTGTACTGTGCAGCTTGGGAATTATAAGACAAGGAGGGTGTATAAACTGCAAAGCCCTGTACTGCAGATGAAACTAATCCCTGCTGTAATGCTGCTGAAGGTAGGGAGAGCTGTAAATGAGAAGGACTTTTGCTTAATGTTTCGTATAACCATTTCACCAAGCAGTGAATTGCCCAGCCCCTGAAGCCTTCTGCTGAGAAAGACACAGCAGGTACAGAACACTAGTTGGTTTTTAGAAGCATTTAACTGAGCAAGAATCATCTTTCCTTCCTCTGTTTTTTCAGGTCTCTGTGAGACTGTGTAGACATCGCTTTTCCTTTTGAGGGACACAGCAAATCAAAGCCAGACCAGGCCTGGGTAGAGTCTTTCCTCTGTTACTGTTGTCCTCCAAAGGTGTGAGAATTTCCCCATAAAATGCTGTTGTATCACTAGTTTTATCTTTTGATAAACTGATGTCCCTGGTGTGGGGAGATTACTTATAAAGGAGTTTTTGCAAAGAGGAGGAGGAGGGGTACTGGGACCTTCTATGCCTGTGCTGGCTCCTGCTGGTCATGGATTATGAAGTGTCAGTGGAACTGAGGCAGGGTTGGAGGCATTCTTACATGGTACGCTGACAGCAGCAGTAATTTGCAGGTAGCTGCCACGTCTGCTGGCCAACAAGCCTGGCCAGACAGCTCTGCTGCAACCATTAATAATAATACCGTGCACACACAGTTCTCAATCCTGTATTTTGTGAATCATAGAACAGGGAGATACCCATTTGTGCACATACTAGGTTACCTTCTTTTCAGACCTCAATCTTTCACATATCTCTAGTATTGAGTGTGACGTGGATGTGGCTGGACAGGAGTCCTGCTTTGTGAGTAAAATCCCAAAGGACCAAGGGCTAAGAGATGCTGAGCATTTCAATGGGTCTTTCCTGTGTAGACCAGATAAACATGCAGGTCACGCCACTCAAATGTCAAATGGGTGCAGAGGGACTTTGTGGCCACAGCCTGGTCCTGTGGCTGTGAGTTGAAGTGCAGTTGTACCATTGCTTTGGCAGTCCCTGTGCAGCCCCCTTCACACAGATCACCCCAGTGAGACAGAGCTGCTTTGTTTGCCCAGGCTGGAGTGAGGTCTGTGTTGCCACGACCTTGCTTTTCTGTGACTCCTATTCTAGTGAGCCTTATCTTGTTGCTCACTGTCATTTCCTTGAATGCAACTGTTATTTACAGAACTAGAGGTGAAAGCTCAGAAATGTTTTTGGAAGCCAGCAGCAAAGGCCAGGTTAATGGTTACTTGTGTGCTAACACAGACTCTGACCCACGCAGTGCAGCCAGAGCGGTGGAGAGCATTGCTATCATCCACTCACACAACGCAGGATGGCACAGCACAGAGATGACCTAGAGCAGAACTGTCTCCTCACTTTGCCTCATCTTTCATTAGCAGCAGCCTCTACAGCAAGAGACGCTTCTTTCAGAACTTAAAAAGTGATCGTGAATGCTGTTCAAAAGCCTGCTTGTTAGAAGACTAGAAGCGAGTGGCAGCCTGAGCTGCAGAGATATAGAAGACTTAAAATACATATATATGAATCATATATGCCAGCCTATAAGCTAGGGTGTATAGAAACTGACCTTTTTTGTTTCATCACTGCAGAGTAAACAAACAGCTTAATTTGCTCCATCCCACAAGTACTTGTCCCCTCTCTGCTATCTGTCCCGATGTCACGCGCTGCAGCTGCATTTGGCAGCCTCACTCCCTCTTCTATCTTCACTGTTTCTTCAGCAAAAATGTGACGCAGTTCATTTGAGTGTAGGGAGGAGTCCTGATCGGTTGGGCAGAGGCAGTGCAGATGGTAAACAGGACTACCTTGTTTTACTGTATGTCTGTCTTAGATACAGAGATTTAGGTGGCTGGATGCTTATATAAAAAGGAAGAGTTCCTGCTATTGGTGGAGGAAAACAAAGCTGTGTCTGAGCAAAGAATGTAAAAGTCTACCTCTCAAAAAAAAAAAAAAGCATGAGAATGGAGCTCAGACCTGTGCTAATGCATGTTCAAGTACTCAGCTTTGAGTTCAGACTCAATGTCATTCCATTTTCATAGTCTTTTCTCAGTATGTATCTGCTCCAGCTTGAAGAAAGTCCTCAAGAGTGCATATTTTTACATTTGTTAGTTAAATTGCACAAAAAGTTAATGTTCTCCAACCTGAAGATCTGCATTTAGTTTGTCCTTGAGGTAGGTAATCTCCATCAGAAAATGTGTTCTTCGCTTACAGAGGCAAACCACTATTCTACATGAAGCTGATGTATAAAATAAGCTAAGAAAGCACCCTCTTTTGAGTACAGAAAGCTGTTTGAAGTCCCAAGTAAGCAGCACTAGAAATCTATGACTTCATGGAAAAGATTTGCTTAATATTTTTAGCCCAGTTGGCAGTTTTTCTAACCTCTTTCACCTTTGAACACTTTTCATGTAAGTTTTTTTCAATAGTAATTATATAGAAACTGTGTGGTAAAGAAACAGGGAAATTTAAGAGGAGCATGTGAGACGGGCGGTGCTGGAACTGAGACCTGTCATAGAATACCAACTCTGCAGCCTGATATCCTTCTGCTCTCTGGTGGGTTTCTGCACTGAAAGACTTCAACGTTCCCCTGTGTACAAATAAATTTGATATCCACTGGACTGCACACACATACTTCATATATAATAACAACACACAGTCCATCTCACTGCATTTAGCTAGGAACTCTGTCCCCCTAAACATGCCTATGGTGGGTGTACATGTTGGAGATAGACCTCAGTGGTGCCTCTGAGCATCAGCCCCACGCCGCCTTTTGTAGTTGAACTCTGAAAGGCCCAGGTACTGCTCAGTATAGTCTACTTCATTTCAATGTACACTGAGATCTAGTCATAAAACAGGAGTATGAGCTCTTTATTTGGGTTTGACTGCTTATTTCAGACATTCACTGAGGGATAACTGTCCTCTTCCTTCTCAGACATCCCAGAAACTGATGCACAGTTATTTTATCCACCTTTTTCTCATTGTTCCAGAAGACATTTTTTCCTATAAGTTTCCAGATGAAGGTGAAACCATGACCACTGAGAATTACAGATTATAGAAAGGTCAGCCTGCAGGAACACTCTCACCTGCATGCTCTGAATCCTATGCAAAGAATTTCCTAAGCTTAAAGAGCAGGAAGAGTGGTAAAGACTCATTCTATATTGAAATTTTGAACATGTACTAAACCACCAGGTGTTAAGAGAGCTTTAGGTGATGAGATTGGGGAAAAGCATCATATCTATGTCATAACTAGAAAAATCATCCCTGTCCTTTCCTTTGCACTGAGGTCTGGCTTGTGGCATTGCAGGAGATAGGTGTTAGAAGGGGCTGTGCTAGAGGGCTGCAGCATCTCCACCATGCAAGGTCTGTGAGAGATGGCTAGAGGAGATGCTGGCAGTGCTAGGGCAGGGGACAGACTGGTGAAAACCATGTGAATTTGTGTGATATTTGCTGATTTCTGAATTCAAATTACCTTCACTTCTCTCTCCCTTCCTGCACTGCTCATTTGGATGGAGGTTAGGTGACCTGGCATCCTTTATTCAGGAAAGAAGCCCCGTAATATATGTACATTTGTCCTATGTTCATGAGGTTAATTCAGTTTTGGCAAAAAGTGCAGAGAAGCATCCTTGAAGACAGAAATCCTCCTTTTTCCTTCACCAAAAAATGGTGTCATTTGTGCTGCAGGATCACTGTCCCACAGGCTTGTCTCCTGCCTCACCTTGAACAGCACGGGTTATTCCAGCTGATGGTCCTTGGCCTTACTAGATCAGTATAACATTGCCAGCCCAGTGGTAGACTTTACAGCTTCTCTTACCTCCTAGCTATAAATTTAGTTGGGGAAACCACAGTTATCTCTGGAGAACCACAGAGCATCAGGTTGGTGGCTCATGCCCTCCCCCTCTCACTGCCAAGCTGTATCTCAGGGGCAGAGGACTTGCTGGCTTCAGTATGAAATAAAAAGGTCATTTAAAAACTAGTTAGCTATCCCTCTTATAGGGAGAACTATTTAGTTGTGTTTAATTGTGAAACTTAACACCATCAGAAAATTCCTGTTTATCCCACTTGAGCTGTTATGCAACTTCTCAGAAAGAAACCACATTTGCCACTGGAGAATAATAAGTCTTATTTATAGAGTAGCCCATGCATGAAATCCTTTGGGCAACTAACAAAATATAGTCTGGCTTAAAAAAGAAAAAAAGTCGGAAAAAAAAACACCTCCATGTAGTCCAATAAAAGCCAAGATGGGTGAAATAGTTTCTTAATGTTTTTAGACCAAACGTGGTCAGCAGTAAATGAATGTCAAAGGGACTTTTAACAGATGTTTTCTGGAGCTCCAAACGGTTGGTAGCTGTGTAAGATGATCAGAAAAAGAAGAGAGAATGCAGTTGAAGAGGTGACTATGTCTTGACCCTCAGCTCACCAGAGCGCACCCCTTGTGTCTCTAAGCAGCTTTCATCTAAAACTACTGAAAAAACTAATATGGAGGTGGCTCTGCACAACACCAAGTGACATTAATTTTACCCTCAGATGTGGCAAATTAGGAGAAAAGGCCTCCTGTTTAAAATATTTCCTGTTGAGGCCTTTAGGTACCATCCCAAGGGAGGAACTTTTGGTTTATCCCTTCAACCCATGTGAGTGGGGCAGTCTCCCCAGGCTGAAGCCTGAAGGGCTCTGAGAGCTGCTGTGCCACCCTTGAAGATCCGCTGGTCCCCTGTGTCAAGGGCAGGTGTCACTGAGCATTAATCAGACACAGCAGTGGGGAAGAAAGTATGAAGAAGGACAATAATATCTGTGTCTTTTTTACCCCCTGGCAGAAGTATGTGTGAAGTCCAGGGAGGAGACTGAGGACCAAAGACAAGGCTGGTCTCCATGCTGGTCTCTCATCCTTACTTGCTTTTTTAAGAGTGAATTCAGGATGCTATTGAAAACCAGCTGATAATTTATGCAGGTACAATATATCTCTTAATATCTTCCTTCCAACTACATTTCCTGTATGTTGCAGCTTTTATTTTAATTATTGCATTCCAAATGACTTGCCTTTCAGTCAGCAAGACTGAAAGATCTTGAAAGACCCCAGAAGTAATTTATGAGCAATTATCTGATTTTCATTTTTAGCAGTCTGCACTGTCCCCATTTCTGTCACCTTGGAATATTCTTCGCCACAGTCTAGATAATTTAACTAATAGGAAGGACACTCATTTTAAAAGGGGGCTTTCTAATGACAGGCCCTGCTGAGCCTGCTGACACTGGTGCGGGTAGTTGGAATTATTATGGTGATTCTCAGCATTTTCATTAATCTCTTCTGCATTCTCTGGGGTTTCTGAGTTGAAATTTGCCAGGCAAGGTCTTAGAAAAGTAACAATTTTTATTCTCTTTCCTTAGGGTCTTTTTTTCCTATTGTGAAAGTCTATTAAATAAGTTAAAAGTAGTTCACAAAACTACAAATGAAGTTGGTGACAACAGGCTTAAGGCGTATATAAGGAATGCAATGACTGTCTGCTGGAGTGGTGAATTCCCTTTTTCTCATCCCCTCCACCTGAGCAATCAGGGTGTAGCGGGGAAAGACAGGGTAATTTTGGGTGCTGAGCCACTCCTTGTTTAGGATTATGGGTTTGCTGTGGATTGCTCTGCTGGCTCCATGGAGAGGTGGTGGCCACCAGAAGGTAACTGCAAAGAGGTCCCATGGCCACATCCTCATGTGTGCCTTGTGACATGGTCTGACAACAACCATGCTTACCCCTGGGCTCCTCAGAGGCAGTGGAAGGGAATGGAGCAGCAGTGCATGGGAAGAGATGAATGAAACATATGCAAAGTGCCATGTGAGGGCCCATCAGCTGCAGTTCTTCCACCTCGCAGAGCACAATGCAGAGCACATGCCTTCCCTCTGTGCTTGCCCAGGCACAGCTGAATTGTCCTCCAACATGTGTGGGAGAGCAAGGAGTGACAGACTGCTGTGTGAGTTGGCATAGCCAAGTGACCAACCATTTTCCCCCTTCTCTCTCTATCCACCAAGCAAATTGTCCAGTTTGACTATGCTTGACCAGCACCAAAAGGACAGGGAGCTCACAGAAGAGCTGGTGGAACCAAAGCTCTTGCGTTCCTGGAGCACAAGGTCTCCAAAGGGTTCCCTCATGAACGAACAGCTCCACAGAGGTGGTGGGACCCAAATGTTTCTTGTCACCCCATCATCATATGCAGAAAGGGTGCTCACAGCTCCTCCAAACCAAATTAGCCCCAGGAGCAGAGATGAGCATTTCCTGGTAAAATGAGCATTTCCTCGTTCTGGTCACTAGCAGAAGCCATCTGTTTTCATCCCCCTGAGGTCCAATTTGCCTGTTGAGACTGTTGGTGCTTCAGAAGACAAGAAAATCCCACTATTTGCCTGTACAGTACCGACTGCAGGAGGCCTCATTTTTGTGTGGAACGTTTGGGCGCTACCACAATCCAAATCACAAATGTCATTTTTGTGTTTATATTCTCTTCACTTTGATCTTTCCTACACTATGATTGCTGATAGATTCAGCTAGCTTAGAAACAAATATTTATTGCAGCTATGCTCTCCTATAAATAGCAATTGTGTACTTTTAATCGGAACAACTTATTATTTGTTTTAGAAGCATATATCTAGAAGCTAAGGAGAAGGAAAGCAAAGCCGTTTCGAAACGCACAGAATATGGGCATGTGCATGTGTCCCACTCCTCTGCACTACAGTGTGCAGAGCTGAGCATGAAAATGACTGCTGTTCTCACCAAACATTAGAGTCTTTAGACATTTAAACGTTCAGCACGCAGAGGAAGAAAAGGCATGGCAGCTACCAGTTAGCTGGGAGATTTTGTTTTATTTCTCTCTCTGTTCCTCTTGAATGCGCTCAGAGGATTCAAGCTTCCTCGCTTGCTTGGGGGGGGGGGGAAAAATCATACCCTGTTTTCGGAACCCAACTTCTCTACCCAAGTGGGAAGTCACAGGCACAGCACATCAGCGGGTAAGAGAAATGCTTGCCTTGCCCCCACCCCAACACATCAGAAGTGAAACCTAGGTCAAGTCTTTTCATGTGTTGCTCATAGCTTCTTTAAAATAGTGTTTCCACTGATGCACACCAACGTGATGAACATTTTTCATGTATTATTAATGTGCTTCTTTGTACCATGTTCCGAAAAAAAAAAGTTTTGATTTATTCCACACCTTAAACCCAATGTGACAAACTAGTGAGATGGCAGCGGGCTGCTTCTTTCTTTCTCTAAGATTTCAAAACTGAACTTGAAAGTCTGGAATTATACTCAGATGCATTCCACTCTTGTAATATTAACATTTTTTTTATTACCTGAACTATTTTCCCTGTCTCCCTTGACTCCCACAGCAGGGACTCTCATATTATTTCCTGCAGAGTTCCACCCCCACTTTCAGAGACCTGGATTTGAGGAGCTGCCCTACCGTTTATCAAAGCTTTTCCCTTGGTCATCAGAGAGAGTCTTGTCTGGTTTGGGCTCTATGAAATTGTCTGCTGCTACTTTTTTCCTTGCTTTTTCTTCCTCTTCTTTGTATCGAGTTATCTGTTCACAGCTGAGTAATCTCAGTAGAACTGTGGGGATGGAGATCTTCTTGCCCTCGCGTCAAAGATACAGAACGTTTTTCAGCTGAGCCAGGGATTGGTGATACGGACGGGTATTTATAAGTGCACACACAAAGTAAGAATGAGGTGTCCGCTGTGGCAATTCCTGTACAATATTGTATTGATTTTATATACCTCTGACCTCTTTTTCTGCCCTTTAACCATACAGTTCACCTCCACCAAGACTAACAACTTCCAGCCGCCTTTACTGCTTAGTGCCTTTCGAGCAGCAACCATCTTTCTGGGAAAAACAAAACCAAAGCAGAGAAACTCCTCACCAATCAGAAAAGGAAAGTCTTTGTTTCTTTTCTTCAAGATGTAGGATTTTCTCCCAAACCAGATCTGTAGAATTTGTAATATCTATTCTTAGATGAGCTGACATGTTTAAAGCTCAATAGATTGTAAAACAGGTTAAATCATCACCGTATTTATCCTACAGAGATTTGGGAATCGTTTGAGAAGAGAGAAAAAACTCAGTTTTAAGATTGAGATAGGTTATGAGATAATAGACTTTAACTGTCAGTGTTGTTAGAGGAAAATCACAGATTCTTTCTCAGTGAATCCACTGATAACCAAATTTGTAGACTGATTCTATGATCAGCAGGTATTTTAAGTATATGGTATTAATGTAGGTGATCCAACTGCAGAGTGGTGTGATATAACTCTAATCAAATGTTTTGGTTGGGCTTCCTTGGGGTTTAAATTCTTTGTGTGTTTTCAACTGTCCTGTTAGTGCTTTTTTTTCTCACAATAGAAAGCCTCTGTCCTTCCAGTGTCTTACTTCCTGAGCTCTTTAATAACATTTCTCTCTGCAATCCTTTTTGTAGTGCAGTTCACATATGTAATGACTGTTGTTTGTTCCTAATCAATGTCCATTTGTGTGATGGTCCTCTGAGTAGGACCCTCTTGGAATGGGAATGAGTCTTCCCAAGAGTCTGGAAATCACCTAGCCCAAATCAGCATCTGTGATAAAGATGCTGACACCAGTGTTGCAGATGGCTATTATTTATTTATGTTCTTATAACTGGCTAATGGAGTTCTCTTACCTGATCTTAATAGGAATACCTTTTTACAGCAATGTTACATAGATGAGTACAGATGATGGGGACTTCTTAAACTTCACTAATCAGTTCCATGAATATTTGCTTGAACAGAAATCCAAATCTTCTTTCTCTGTATTTGTTTTTCAGCTATTTTGTGGGGGGAAAATCTAATTTTTTTCCAAACATTATTGCCACATTTTCCTTCCAAAAAAGTGTGTGAGAGAGAAGACCCCTCTTCTGCTGTATTTCTATGTTGAGGCCCTTTCTGAGCATATGCACTTGTACTGTTCACTTTCTGTGGCTACTCTAGCTGACAACTATAATCACAAAAACATTAATGTTTGCTTAAGACCCAAAGCTATGCACAGAAAGCAAATTTTGAATGCTAAAGTGAATGTAAAGGAAACAAAATCTCATTCTAAGAGTCAACAACCTGCTAATCAGGCAGTGAAAAGGAAAGCTGTGAGCTCTATACACCAAACCCACCCTTACCAGAGGGCTGTAGGAGACTGTTTTGTTAATGGTTACAGAACACAAAAGCTGTAAGGTATTAATGCACATTTTGTAAACAGGAAAAGTGGGCAAATCTATAGAATAAATTACATATAATTTTCCCCCACTTCTTTTGCCTGCCAGCATAACTATGCCCATACTGTGCTGAAAAAAGGGTTTTTGGAGATTTGTGATGTTAACTGTTGAATCTATATTTATGAGTTTCCATGATGTTTCTGTAATAATAAGATTATTAACATCTTTTTTACTTAGTATGAGGCACTAAGGCAATCAATGCATGAAACTCACCCGCCTGTAACAGTAACTGGTTCATTAGCAGGGACTGCTGTAAAGACTGTGGTGAACATTAAGGAATATGCATTTATTTTTAGCAGGCACTCTATTCTGTGCAATCCAGCATGGGAAATGGGAAGGGAATTTATAAACTTCTCATTAGCAAAAAAATTCTTCCTAGAGTGACACAATTTGTATCTTTTATACCTTTTCTTTCTAGTCCTGCACCCTAAGGTGCCATTGAAAAAGCATGAGTAGCACATGTCTTAAGGAAGACCCAGAAAGGAGTTGTTGGTCAAACTGGTCTTCTATTTTGAGTGTTGTCCTGAGTGTGGTTCTACCAACAGTTGTGTCCATGCAATATTTTGTTTAGCTCCCATTGTCACAATTAGCTCATGAGAATATCTTGTGCTAATGATATTCTCTTTCAAAAGCCTCGTACCATCTTCAGACATGCCTTGTGGATATTGAATTCTGCTCTGTCTTTAGTATCTCTTTTTCTTTCAAGAGAGACCAGGATAGATGGGGTCCTCGACATGACTGGCAGAACCTGGATCTTGCAACCTTTTCAGAATCCCCAAATTTGGTGGCACCAGATCCTTTGGTGGGGATTTGGTGGTTTCACCATTGATATATGGCTGAAGAGGCTGACTTTAGCACTCAAATGAAACCTCAGCACTGTGAAGGAGTAGTTACACACTGATGGCATGGTGCTGAATACATCGTTTTGACTAGGACAGAATATGAACATAGTCAGTTGTTAAACTTTATTTAATCAGATTGGAAGTCTCCATGCTCAGCTGAAGAGCTTGCAACAGCATGTGAAAGTTACAGCTAGGGAAAATGCCATCATTAAGAGTATTTCCATAATGTCTATAGCTCTCCAGCAGCAAGCAGACATGCCAAAGTGATGCACATAGTATTTTCATATTAATATAAAGTATGTATGAGTGGCCTTTGTAAGTTTGATGTGTATTCAGGGAAAGTTCAAACTTGAGCATCTGACCTGAATTTGGAATTGAGTGGTCCTTTCAGTGAAGTAAAAGGTCATTTTTCATGACAAGAATCCATTTATTAGGCAAACCAAAAACCCCATAAGCAGACAGTTTTAGGATTTCAAAGTGCCTTCATACAGGTTCTAGGAAACAACTTGCAAAACATGCAGGAATTTATACGAAGATGTTTAATAAATCAAAGAGACACTTACAACAATGAACATCACTCAGTTTAGGTGATTAGTTCTTTACAGTCATTAGGATAGGAGACCAGAGTGTGTGGACTAGTCTCTTTTTATAGATGATTGATGGGATGAGAGAGATCAGAAACAATATTGTAGACAACAGATGAACAGAGAATATTAAAAAAGCAATGGGGGGAGGATTGAAGCCCTGCTGAAAGATTAAAGAATAGAAAGAAGTACAAATGAGCAAATCAATTATTGTGTGAAGATTTCTAGGATGTTGTTTAATTCATATTGGCCTGTTCTATATTTAGTTTCCTCACAGTTTCTTTTTTTATTGATGTTTCTTATAGTTCCCTCTCTGGAATCTGATTCTAAGATGCATCATTGAATGATCCTTTGAGGGGGAAATGTTACAAAATGAGACCCAATCTAGCAAACATTTTCTGACATGAGCCGTCTTGCCTTAACTAAGCAAAATTCAATGATGCTGTTTCGGTGTGTGAAAACCACTCAAAGAAGCAAAAAGTTTGCAATTGTGGGCCATAGAGTGGGCACCTCTGCTTGTGCAGAGAAGGGTAGAGAAGGAAAGGGAAAGGGTAACTTTGCACATGCTGCTTCCTTCCCTGGGAATTTATTTTGGCACCAAGTATATGGGGTTGGTTGCTGGAAGGATAGTCCCAAAGACATGCAGAGTGAAGGGGGTTTATGTGCAGTGTCTGTCTGTCAGACCCCTTGCTGGATGTGACACCAGGAGTTGGGCAGCTCTCCCCTGGGAACCTCGGCTTCAGGAGCAGCTTCAGGGGCCAGGGTAGCTGGGTTTTCCAGGTTGTCCTCCTCCTGAGAGCCTCCTTTCCCAAAGCATCCTGTACATGGTGTGACAGCTCCTTCCATCATGGGGGTCATTTGCTTGGACTTTTTGCATCCCACTTAATTAAGGAGCACAAGTGAGCACTGACATGGGCAAAGACAATACCGAACACTCTTCCTCTGGGAGCTGGAGAAGTGAACTGGAGCCATTGCCCTCAATTAACAATTCCTCAAGCCATCCCAGCAAGCCAGGCAGCTTCAGGTCAATGTGTGAGGAGCAGCAAGAGGAGCCCAGAGGAAAGGGATTGAGGTGCTGGTGCTGTAGCAGAGCTGTGTGCTGCATGGTGAGGGCTGCACATGGAGGGTGTTAGGGAAAGTGAAGGTGATGTCTGGGAATGGGTGTCAGAGTGGAGAAAACTTTGTGCTTATGTGAAGCACCATGGTAAAGGAAAAAGAGAAAATAAATACATATTGTTGAAATGGTGTACTCTAAGCACAGACCACAGGCTTTAAAGTAATGTAAACATTACTTTGCTGGCTTCAGGATGCCATTACAGAGCCAGGCTCAGGCTGTTCAGGAATCAGTTCCATTTTGGAGCACATTTGAATTAAGTTTTACAATAAATTATTCAGTTTTGCAGTACCTGGCTTAGGGATGATTATAACATTACTATAATTGCTTTGAATCTAAACACTGAAATATGCTGCCCCCCTTTCCCAGCACCTCAACACTCAAAATTTGCAGTGAAATATTAGGTGCCTGTCTAAACATGCTATATGAAAAGTGCTGCTTTCCACACAAAATGACAACTTCCTCTCAGAAAGTTCTTTTTAACAACAGCCAAAAGGATTCACCGATATCCTTTTTCTGAAGCATTTCATAGAAGCATGGTGATTCCTACCTCTTCTTTGCATTTTGTGATGCATCGCAGCAAGGTTGCCAACCAGGAGGTTTGTGTTACTACCAAGGGTTAGGGAATTTGACTGCTGCTTCTGTGAAACGCTGTGATGGTACCAAAGCTCATACCAAAGTTTCCCAAACTTAAAAACATTCATTTTTTGGTTTAGGACTCTGAAGCAGCAAACCCATGCTGCCTTTCCAGTGAGCTGATGCAGTTGTTGGCTGCTAATGAGGAAAACCTCCCTGCACAGTGCCTGCATTTCCCTTTATGAACCCTAGATGCTGATTTTTCACAGTGCCAGGTCTGTCCATTCTCTGTCTGGTTCTTTGGAGGCTGTGCTGGTGGTGTAGGCACAGAGAACCTCTGGGCTATGAGCATCTTGCTTCCATTGGTTTCCCTGTCTCTATCTCTGGGTACTTACTGTTGGTGCAGCTATAAAGCCTGCAAGATGACTGTTTTGACTGCAATGAGAAGAACGGAAAGAGGAGAGTGGAAAAGGGAACAGAGAGATTTGAGAGCAGCCTCGTCAGAAAGGGGCTGGTTAAAGAGGACTGGAGGGAAGCAGGCAAATAGTGCTGAATGCAGTGAACCAAGGGGAAGGAATAGTGACTAGGGTCTTCAAAGGAAGGTAAGAGGGAATTCAGTGGGAGCAAAACACAAAATCCCTTAGGATCTGCTCATAATTCCGGTGACTGACTTACAAGCTATTAGTCCCACAGTTATCGATGTGGAGCTCACATTTAGCATTGCTGCTCAAGAGACAGCTTTCCTATCCCAGACAGTCTTATAAAAACCATGATCAATTTTACTTGTGGTTGCCACTGCTACATGGAGAAAAGTGCAAACGGTGCTGTGCTGCTTCTGTTATAAATTTCAGAGGCTTAAATTAAAAACTTGTTTGACTTCAACTATGTAAAAAATGAGCTTGGATACTGGGTCAGTGTCCATAGAAAAATTGCTTTTCAGAAAGAAAATCCGTGGTCAAAGTATAGATGTGAGATGGTGGATCAAACCCAGGAATTGTAACCTGGGGAAGCTGTGCTTGAAATGAAATCAATGTCTTTATTCTCAACCAGGTTGGCCCTGCTCATCATATTAGGCCAGCCAAGTTAAACACAAAGCCAAGATAAACATGACATAAGTACTAGAGCTGTTACACATTTCATCACCTCCAGGTATAAGAACCAAGGAGGTAAGGCTGTGTGCTGCTGTGGTTGAGCATCCTTTCAGCTGGCCATTTAGATGGCTATCTCTCTGTGTAGAAATGAACATTAGCAAATAAATGAAAATTGAAAATCTTTTGTATATTCTTTTTCAGAGCCTGCACAAGGAAAAGTAAGGATCTATAGAGAGTAAACTAGTTGTATAGTTCTTATTCAAGTAAGAGTTTTTGGCTCTATCAGAACTGCAGAGCTGTACTTGTGAATCTCTACACTTGAAGTTACTTGTCTCTGTTATTTTAGTAATTTAGACAATTCATTGAACAGCATACTAAATTATTCTGCCAAAGAATCACCAGGTATGTAGTATATGTATTACTGTATGATCTCCTGTTTGATTTCCCTCCAGGAAACAGATGATATCTCACTGCCCCACTGAACAATGTGTGACTCCTCTTTAAAATAACACTACAGTGAATGGAGAGAAAAGAAAATAATAAAAAAAGTTGCATTAATTTTTTTTTTTAAATGACAGGGTTTTTTTTAAATCCATGTTTCCTAGTTTGTGCTTGCCTCTGAATGCATACAGAATAGTATTAATGGTTCTGTATGGGTACAGGCTTCATTATGGTTTTGCTTGTTCAACAGGAAAAATGTAGTTACCATAATGTTCATTACATTCAGCTTGTTTGGGGCTTGTAAAGATAAATTAGTAATGAGGGTGAGGTTACAGTGCAGTGTAAGAGGAAAAAAAGACATGGATGTTGGCTGGCACCAGGCTGTGTGGCAACTCTTGCAGTTGAGCAGTGCCCAGGACTGCAGAAGTGGTTCCTGTGGGAGCTGCAGGTGTGCAGCCATTGCAGCTTTGCAGCCCTGGGTGCTCAGTGGCCTTTTTCAGTGTACAGGAAGGAGATGGATAGTCCCTAGAAGTCCATGCACCTCTGCCCAGTCCCGTTTTGTCTTCTTTTAATCCCATGCAGTGTGTGAGTCTGGCCAAGGACCACGTCAGACTGGTCCATCGAGCACAACCCACAGCAGCTGGTCTGTTCCACTGTACTCAAGGACCACATTTTGGGAGGGTGATAGAGGCTTCTAACATCAGTTAGCTTGCCAGCTGCTGTGTGACATGTTTTGGAAGTGCCTGGGTCACCGGTGCAGGGTAGGTCCATGCACCTCTGTGCAAGCTGCTGCCTGCTGAGCCTGGCCACCCCACTGTGCTGCTGCTCCTCGCGCCCTGGTGAAGAAAATCCTCATGGGTGCAGTGCCAGGCCTTAGCATCAGGGTCTTGCAGGTCCAGCAGCACCACTTAGCCTTTGCTCTTACAGCTTTTCCTTTCCTTCCTACTCTCTTATTGCTGCCATCAGTTTAAAAGCCAAATGCTGCACCTTCCATAAACCTCATCTTTTCCCCCAAAGCAGCAGGATGGCACTGTCAGCTCCTGCCAGTTCTCCTCTGAATCTGCTCCCACGTCTAGCTTACTCCCCCATCAGAGAGTACCTTATGGGGTTGTGGCTTGTATGTTTTCCCTTGGAATAATATTCCCTCCTCTGCACTTTGTCTGAAGAAGGACAAACAGCCTGTGGAGGAGGTGTTTGGTAACTGGAACAGAGAGACTATATTAGCTCTACCTTTGCAGTATAAAAATATCTGGTTTAGGATGATTGGACAGAATTCGGCCCTTGAGATTTATAGCCTAGGTAGGTTAAGTGAGAGCCGTGCACATTAAATGGGGACTTTGAGGTAGGCCATTGCATCTTTCCTAAAATGATGTTACCCTACGGTCAGACTTTGTTTGTTTTTAATACTCTGTAAATTTAATACAGGGGCTTTGATGCATGTTTTTCAGCTTGAAAGCAAAACTGTCTTCCTTTGTCCAGCACTTTACAATTTTAATGCTTTTAGCAGGCAGCTCCAAGACACAAAACTGGGCTCAGGAAGCTGCACAGCTAACAAGAATATCTGGAGCTGTTATAGGAAAGATTTAAAAGAACACCCAAGAGGCCAGGAGGGGACAGAAACCTTTTGGCCAGGGCATACATCAGTTTTTGACTGAGGACAGGAACAAAGCTGCACCATGGCAGGTTGTTCTTCAAGGGCTCAGTGGTGTTTATACACCTTCAGAGGAAGACTCTGGTATCAAATCAGCGTCAGAGAGAGGTTGCTGGCCCTGGTGTGTACTGCTGGAGTGGGATTGCCTCTCTCCCTAACTAGCTGAGCCTCTTCTTGCACCAGCTTTGAGCTTGCATAAAGCCTTTGAAGAGTTACTTCTGGGTTATAGTGGCGGGGACGAGGGAAAAGCCCTTTTGCACGTCCAACAGAACTTTCTGCTGCTGCACTTACTCTGGTTTTTGTTTGTTTGCTTGTCTTTAAATTTTTACTGTGCTTTTGATCTGAGCCCAAGAATTGAAATCATCACTGGGAATGTACTGCTAGAGAGAATTATGAAACAAAATGCAACCGCAACACTTTAAATGTTGTTTTAAGTGGTGTCTAGACCTCATGCTGGTTTTCTGCACTGAGATGAATTTCACAAAGAGAATAACCCCTCTCTCTCCACCACCCCACCCCCCCACCCGCCCCCCCCCCCCGAATTTATATTAAAAGTCAATTCCCTATGCTCTCCCTCAACTCTGGTCCTTCTGTATAAAGAGGAATAACGGGGCTTCTGCTTTCTTATTACCATTTGTAAAAGGTTTGTTTTTAATGGAAGTGGAGGGAACACTAAAAAGGAAGCCTGAACATGTATAGGGATTTTGAGTTATTAGGTTAGTTAAAGAAAGCCACAAAATGGTAGCAGTGGTAAAAGGCCAAAGTCAGAGCATCAATCTTGGTGTATTCTATGGTGTTGCTGTTGAGTCTGAAGAAAGATGTCCTGACCCTTGAAGAGACTGACTCATGCTTTTGTGGGCACACTGCCGTTCATTGATGCCAGCAAGTATTTCTAGAACCACTGGTTGTATTAAATTTGCATAATAGATGGTTTTATTTTTCTTTTACCCAAAGAATTTTCTCTCTTCACTCACAGCTGTGGTGATTTGTTTCTTCTGGTGTTAATAACTAGATCTGCAGTTAGTTTATCTGACACCATAATAATCTACACACACCAGACACACGTAGGTAAGACCCAGGACAGAATATTCATTAGTGTTGGAGGATGGAGAGGAGTTATCAGCCAGGATGGGCTTGAAATGCTTTCCAGTGTTGTGCACAGGGGCATGAAAATGTCCAAGGGAAATATTTTTTCTGTGGAAATTCCCATTTAGGTGAAAAAAAAAAAAAAAAAAGGACGAAGTAATGTTTCCACTGTTTTTTTGGCAACCAAAACTACTCAAACATTACAGAGTACAATACTTAGTAGTAATTCCAAATAAATCATTGAGATTATAGTCATTTAGATTATTCTTTTCTTTCTTTTGTACTAGACATCACAGCTAAGACAGGGTACCTCTTGTGCCTGGAGCTGCTCATTAGTTAAAAATACTGAGTGAGAAGAGCTTATTATCTAAACAGGCAACACATAGTGAAAGGTGGGAAGTTACTACCCACACTCTTCAGGTGGGAATGAAGGAATATTGAGAGTAAATGATTTGTTCAAGGCAACATCGATGGCCATGCAGAACCCATCCCCATCCACCACAGTTCTGATCCATTTGTTTTCATCTATTCATTCTCAATTAAAAAAGATTTGATGGTTCTTATCTATTTTTTCCTACATATTTATTGCTTGAAGGCACCTATACTGTCACAGAGAAGTGTTTCATATCTGATGAGCAAGCCATCATCACTAGGATGGGCTTGGAGATGTAGGGATTGGGTCCATTCCTCAAAAAAGAAACCCAAATTCTGCACCACCTTTGCTATGCACGCAATACACTTTATGTTACGATGCTGTATTGCATCCCTGTTGTACTCACATCCCTGAAAGTCTTAGGTGTATCCTGATGGACAAGGAAAGCAAGATGGTATATATTGGCTCACAACTGATAAGAATCAAAATGGCTCCAAAGCTTCTTTTCAGTTTCTTGAAGCTCTCTACTGGCAAGACATTTCCATATATATGAACGAGGAAGAAGGACTTTCACTTATTTAAACTTTAGTCCATCTTCTAAAATCAGCAGAAGTTGCAAGGAGGTTTGCCTTTCCACAGGGTCTGACATGAAGACCTCTTTGCCGCATACGCAGGGGCAGAATGAAATGGATCCACAGAACATTCTCACTGGCCAAAATTCCTTTGGGTAAAAAGAGACCAGCAACCTTATTGCTTGTGTCTAATTATGTAGATTTATATGACACAAAAAGGTATGAGCTTTGTGCTACCCCTCTGCACGTGGCAAGATTTCACCCAGCAGTTCGAGAAGGTAAATTAAGTGTTAAACAGCACCCAGGGTAAGAGGGCAAGATGACTATGTGCCATGTAACACTTTTTACATATCATGAGCTGTGCACAAAGGCATATCTAAATAAAATGTATAGGAAATAGCATCACGCAAATATGATCTACATTTTTTTTCTTGATCAAAGAGGCTGAGGGAAAAAAATAATTAAAAAGTAAAAGCCTTATGCAATGAGATTTAAAAGAAAACTTTGGAGGCTGACAAGACGCATCTGGCACAACTTCAAAGTCCTTCAAAGTACATATAATCAATGTTTGTCAATAGCAGTTTTGCATCCTTTAATTTATCTTTCATGGATATAAAGCATGATGTTATTAGGATCCAGTCCATACCTTAATTCTGTTTGAGATTTGATGAATCAGGGCTCTATTAAAATTCAGTGCAAATCAGCTTACTCAAGGACACATTACATAAAGTCATGCGTTATCTAACTCCTTTTATCTTGCTGTCTTTTTAACTCGTTAAAGAATCTGGAATCTCTTACACTTGTATGTGTGGCCACCAACATACTAAATCTCAAACACATTTTGCTTGTAGGCACCTGCTTAAATTATGCACATGTGGCATAATTAGCATACCTAAATTCTTTGTGTATTTTGTGATGTATGAAATCTCCTTTACGATGTTCAGGCTCCAAAGTGTGAGCAATCATCAGAAGTAAGGTTCCCTGACATCCAAGTTTCAGCACTTGTCACAGAGTCTGTAATCAAGTCCTCACAGCTTATATTTTTCACAAGAAAATTGCATTTGGGATAGGAAATGACGAAACACTTCTGATTTCACTGTTTTCTTCCTCATTTTCAACATGTGGACACCCCACTTATCCTTTTTATTTACTGCAGGTTATTCAGGTCTTCCTGAACAGACAACCATATTCATTTTTTAACTGGTGTTGCTTAATATGCTTAACACTATCCTATTTAACTGTTTTATAACCACAGAGAGAACATATTGCTGTGGAGTTCCATGTGAATTTGGGTTGTGATGTGAGAACATTATTTCTATTGCCCTCCTTCTTCCTCCTTAGGCTCTAAACTATCTGGGAGAAAGAATATGTCTTTTCACTTGTTTTCATAACATATAGAACAAGGTCTGATCAGTGAAAGTTTGTCAGCATTTCTGCAACAAGGATTGTTTATTCTTGCAATAATATTGTGATCTTCTCAGTTGCTACTGTTGTTACAAATGCTTCAGCTTCTGGAGACTGAGAGTTATTCAAGAATTTCAGTTTTTATTGAATAGAGATTCCAGGTTCTCACATTTGCGAACAGATGCTTGAGATATGAACCTCAGTGTCTGAAATATAGAAAATAACAAAACCTATACTTTTTAAAAGCCTTATATTTTATAACTAGATCTCACTATTTATTTTTTTTTCAGGTAAAAAGAAGTTAGTCTAATTCATACTTCTTTTCAATCGACAATAATAGTCAAGAAATAACCCTATTACAAGTAAAATACTTCGGTTTATTGTTCATTTATACTATTCTCATCTTTGATACTTACTGATTTGAAACATTTACCAGCGGTTAATGCAGTGATTATCTGGTCAGGATGCACTTATTTGATCAGGGTAATCTGTTGAACATTAAACAATATTTGAAGCACGGTTAATTATTTGCACTGAATTAGCTCACCCTTGAATGATTGTGGTTTGTCTGAAAAAGACTTAGGCAAGAAGAAAAGGCTAATTTCAAGAAAGAAATGAGCATAAGGATGGTTAACAGTGCTCTGACCCTTCATGTTCTTCCACTGGTCGTTCTCTTAGGGAACACACATTTGTGCGTGAGTATGTTTCTGTATTACTTTTCTTGCTGTGTGCCAGCTCTGCTCCTTGCTGAGCCCTTCCTGAGAAGCTGGAGCATTTAGCCAAGTATCCGCATTTCAGGACACTGAGCTGCCCGAGTGAAGGCTGCATAGGAGAGAAGCCCCATGGTTTTTAGGAGCAGGTATCTACAGTGGCAAGGAATATCCTGTCCGGGTGCATTCGGTGGCCATCCCGCTCCCAGGGGTGTGCAGCAGGGAATGCGGTCACTTCCCCAGCCTTGGGCACCGAGAGATGCTCCAAACCACTGAGCTGCTCATCTTCGTGCTGAAGGGACTTGATATCAGATTGTACAGGTTGGGGTATGTGTTGGAAGTTTTGCAAGTTATTTTGTCCAAGGTAAAATTTATCACAGCCATAAGTTTTGGATGGTTGAATTGTCATTGCTACTGATATGGAAAAAAGGTTAATGGCAAAATACTCAACACAGCTAGAGATGGCCAGAGCCCTTTATATGCTTTCCCAAATCTATTCATCTCCTCTTTAAAGACGACTGAAAGAATGACTTGCAACAAAAGTGAAGTTAAAACTCAGTTTAAAAAATATTTCTTTTGTTTTTCTAAGCACTGCAATCAAGTAGATTTTTCTATGAAGGGATTTGAGGTTCTTTCAAACCTCTGTGATCTTAATGATGGTTTCTATGCATGCAGGTTTCTATTTACTGAAATGCAGTGCAAAATTTCAGATGTTGGCATGTTTAAGTTGAGTCCTTTGGGAAAAATATATAGTGAGGGAGTTTAATGTGTTATAAATCTTTTTGAAGAGCTCGGTGAATTTGTGATCAGTGATTTTCAAAACACAATAGGGTGCTTATTAATAATTTCATTAATTAATCAGCTCTATCTATCTTCTGACAGCAGTGGATATGGCACACTTGATCCACCAGTACATGTGGCCACTTACTGAGGGGATCACCTCTAGGTAGTTCAATGCCAGTTTTACAGACATTGTGGGAACCCAATCTAATATAAATAAGCTCCTAATGAGCTGGTTGTGTTAATTCACACTCGGTGAGGAAGATGTAGGTGCAGTCTTAGACAACACAAAGTCTTGCACAGATTTTTCCTAACTAGACCTAAGTGTTAGATTGATTCATTAGCTTTGATAATCTTAATCTGACTTTGCTCTAAATATTGCTGCGGAAAATGTAGCGTATATCTCCCCCCACCTCTGAAAATTCATTAACATTGCTAAAATGCAAAAGCAATTTTGCTGTCACTGAAAAGCAGCATGACAGAATATTCAGCAGGCTAGTTTTTAATAAAACATGTTTTTTCTTCATAATTAATATAACAAGGTTTTCTGGCTTAGCACTTGGCATGAATCCCAGAAAAAAAAAAAGGAAGGGAATGAGTCGCCATGACATGACCATTGCATGACAAACATGTTATAAGAGGACATTTTTGCCTTAATGGTTTGTTCCAAAGAAAAAGTTACCCTGACATAGTTTGAGTGAAAAAAGAACAGATTTGCACTTTGCTGAAACCATGGAAAACACCCTTAAAATCTTATTTCCATTATTTCCCACAACTATGTATCTTCATCATTGTCATTTTTATCTGAATCTGGTTTGGGGAGTTTTTATAAGTAAAACTTTTATTAACAAATGTTATTGGTGAAATATAGCAGAAGTCGAACACAGATTTATGTGATAGCTCCTATCAAGTCAGACAAAATAAAACAGGAAAGCACTTGGACATTCATGGATCTGGCAGGTCTGGAGTAGGACCCTAAGGCAAATATTTCTGTTTGATTCTTTCATGTTACCTGAAGAAAAAATAATTTCACCTGCATGCATCCAGACTATCTCCATAAAAGGCATAAAGCTGCATGATGGGTGCTAATGAGAACAAATTTTGGTCCTATATTTTATCATATTTGATGCAACCATACCAAAGATTGTCTTCAGAACATGACAGATCTTCTCAGGTTGGGTTGGGTTATTTTCTGCTTTTAATTACAATTCTGCTCAGTAAGATACTGTAGTAGAAGTGTGCCTGCCATAAGGTATTGTATTGTTCCTTATTTAGCCAAGAAGAAATCCAAAAAGCTCTGCTGCGGCAGATTGTGCAATTCAGCTTTGAATCTTCCCTTATTCAGACTTGTATTGAAGCAACTTTTCTGAAATACACACAGATTTAAGTGGCTTAAATGTTGTGCAGTTTTGGGCTAGAGAACTCTGCAATGGGACAAGACTGAGTTGAATCCCACAACACTCTGGTGATGGAGCTATTCATACACCCAGCTGCAGCTCCCATTTAACTATAAAGTGCTCCAGCATGTACTTCCAGGAAATAAAAAATCAGCTCTGGTTTTCTCCTTGTATCAGAGTTCCCTGCAAACTCGACACTCCTAGCAGCAGAGAGGAAGACGTGGAAGGGACAGAGTAGCAAAGTGGCTCTTCACTGAGTATTTTGGAACTTAAGAAAATTGATGTCTCCTAAGTTGTGATGGAGAGTGTTTTGAAGTCACTAGCCATGCCCAGTTCAACAACCAAGTGCACTTAGCAGTGGAAAGGGAAGGATTAATGTGTCACATTAAGGTCAAACAATTGCAAAGAAAACTTACTATCAGTACCTACCTCCTAACTGGCCCACAGCAGATAGAAACTCTTAGCAGTACAGGTCTTTCCTTGCCTCAGGTGCATGGAGACCAACATTCTAGGGTGCCCCAAAGTCTGCCCAGTGACATCTTTTTCTACCCACCAATGGATCTATTCCCATGGAAAGCTCCCACTCCTGCTCTCCTCACCCTCTCTCCAGTGCTGCACCACTCACACGAGGGCTTTATGCTGTGCTGTGTCACAGAGCGATCACTGCAAAGATTAGTGGATGCTGTCAAGCCTGTCTTGGTTTGTCGACCATCAGGTGTGATGCCCTTCTGCAGCGCTCGCCTAAATTTGCCTGATGCAGGAGGAAAGCAACAAAGCCTTAGGAGCGCCCCCAGCTAATTTTACACCACGCACTCAGAGAGGGAAACGTTCCTCACTGACCCCCGAAGGCAATCAGCTTATGCCCCGAAGCGTGCAGGTTGATATCCCCTGTAACTAAAAGGACTTAATGACTTTGCATAAGCTTTGAGTCTAGCAGTATAACCTGCATTCCCAGCACTGGCTGCAAAAGCGTTTGATAGCGCAGCTCACTTGTTAGTGTGACAAGCTGGCTCCTGCAGCCCCTGTGAAACAGATCTTGTAGTTTCCCCTTGCTGTGGCATCTGAGGCTGACCCCATTTTCCACCTGAGAGCACAAGCACACCTCATCCACCAGTGAGCAGCTTTAGAAACAGCCAGCTGCTACCAGGCCATCTCTCACGGTGCAAAGATTAGTTTGGAAACTTTGATCTCTTGGAAAACAGTAGCAGGTAACTCCTGTGCAGGGAACCAAGCTGGTTTCAGCAGCACCTCCAAGTGCTCTTGCTTTCTTTCTGGATCCCTGTGGTTTTTGTATCAGGTGCTACCATGAGAAAGGTTTGCAAGTAAATAATCAGCAAAATAAAGACGTTAGATGTAAACTTCTCTGGGTGCCCTGGGACCAATTGATAATGAATGTGTCACTCGCTCTGAGGCACATCTTGCAGTTCAGCGTGGAGGCAGGAGATGTCTTGCTAGCAGAGAGGTGAAGAGCTCAGAGGTTTTGGTGGAATCCTTTCAGAGAATGGTTTCCCAGGCTAAAAATACATCATGTGTTGCATGTGTGCTCCAGATGATAATATGCCCTCCTTTCATTATGCTGCAACCATGGCCTTGGCTGAGAAATACAATGTCATTGCTGGAAAAGCCACTTTCCCTTGAAGTTCAAAGACTGTCACTACCCAAGATGGTTGCAGGCAAAAATCTGGCTGATTGTAAGAGCATCAGAACTGTCGATTCCCTCCTCCTTTGGCGAGAAGCCCAGACAAAGGTTCCCACTGAGAGCTGTCAGCAGGATCAAGGGGTTCACTACGAAAAGGCAGTAGTTGTGTCTGCCCTCATGGCTCCTTCATGCCTTATGTCAGTTGCGGATGGAAGTTGATCAAATATCCATCCTCATCTTCCAGTTCATCCCTATCCCACCTCCTTCTCGGCTGGAAAGCTGTGGCTGCACAGAAGAACACATGAAAGGGGCAATACTTGTTTTTCTGCCATGGATGCCACTTGGTGGCAAGTTGCAGGAGAATTTGCACAGCTTAGTGCAATTAAGTGAATAGGCCAATTCCTACCAATGCAGTTTAATATTTGAACTCCTGTAGTGCTTTGTTGCGAACTGTGGGTATGTGTAGATGTAGTTTTCATCCTTGTTGCTAGTCTATCATGCCAGCTTGAGTAGCTGCACGGTTTTCTCTGGAATTACTTCTGGTTTGCACACTTGTAAATTCACAGACTAACCCTGGGTTTTTGCCTTTGTACTGCCTGTTTCTTCACCTGCTTTTGTGGTTTAATTATTCATTTTGATTGTAATAAGGGGTAGCAAATGTACCCGAGACTCAACAAACAGTTCAACTGCAGAATGCCCTTGGCAGCTGTAAATGATTTCCCTTGAATTTGGGGTCAACTCTTCCTGGCTTTATTCAGAAAGGATCACCAGAGATTAACTGGACATTTTTGTCTGAGAAAGAGCCACAGGATTCTGTCCTGAGACCAAGAAAGCTCATGGTGCTCACATTACTGTTTGAAATCTATTACATTTCATTAGTCTCTCTTTCTTATCGAATTGAAATGGAAAAATGGAGAGTATCATGTATCTGCAGTGTTTAACCTTGGTACAAAGCCCAGTTAGCAAAGTTTTCATGGTTCTTCAGAGAAGTGAAGTTTTAGTGAAGTGCTAATCATTATGATGATGACAATAGACAACAAAGGTCAGGTGAAATTAGGATATTTTGCATTTCAGCCATTTCTTCCACCACGTTTTTCTAAGAGCCCTATAAATGTAAACCAGCTCCACGCTCAGCAATGCACTGGTACCCATATCGAATGTCTCTCCCAGGTTTTTTCTCTCGTTTTCTGCACAGTTTCTTTTTTATGAGCCTAAAGTAATAAAATTTAAAATCACTCTCCGCAAATTCTTCCAGCTTCATCCCCCATCCCTGCGGACCTGCTACATACAGGATTCAGCGATTTTATTCCCTCTTGAGAGAGCACACAGAGTATCGGTGTCGAGCTGCAGCAAGGAGACTGTTTGGTGAAACCAGCCCCACAGTCTTAATTCCTTCTCCCAACCCCTTTTGTTTGAATCCTGCTCCTCGTTGGGCTCAGTGCTGCACCTCGTCGGAAGGACAAGATCCTCCTCTGCTGGCCATGAGTAAATACGGCACGGCAGGCAGGATGCCCTGCCTTCACTGCCCCTGCCTGCACCCCTTCTGCAGCCCCCAACTTGTGTCCCTCTCCTGCTTTCTGCATCTCATATCCTGAATCCCTTTATGGCAGGGAGGATAGGGTGAGCTCAAGCATGAAAGAGGGAAGGAAGCGAGCGCTTGTTGCTCCTCTACCGCGCTCCACCACGGAAACGGAGCCAAAAGGCTCTGGCTGTGTGCTGGCTAGCAGGGGTTCAATGCTTCAAAACCAGTATAGTCTGGTGAGTGGTCCAGTAGAGCTTGGAAGGGAGGAGAAAAGTCTTCACACCGAGAGGTCAGCTCTGCCTGGGGTTTTGTTCCTCTGCTGCTGAAGCATCTGACAGGCTCATGAGGGGGAAAAGCTCTAAGGACACCAGAGCTTTATGATAAAGATTGAGTTTAACTTCTGGACTCTCCATTCCAAGATCTTTGGTTCCCAGTAACATTTGTACTGTAGCAGTAGATAGAGGCTTTCATCCAAAAGCAGGAATCAAAACCCAGGGCTCAGCCACCCTCAACTATAAGCCACTGCCTGCTCTGAGGGATGTTACTGGAAACCTGCACATTTTCCAGGCAGCAGTTTGTTGCAAGAGGTTTGGGTATCTGCCCTTTCGCAGTCAGCTCTGCCCATGGAGGAGTGCTTGGGCACTGTGGGAGGGGTAGGTGGGTAACCTGGAAAAGAAAGTAGTGTAGCAAAGCGCTAGGTTTCTGATCTTTCCCCTTTCCTTGGTGTATGAGTAAAGCCTTGGGAAGGTGACAGTGTCATCTCTGCTCTACAGCTGGGGGAAACTGAGGCACAGAGGAGCAAGATGCAGCCACATCCTTCACCTCACTCCACCTGTGCTGAAACCCTCTAGCATCCCCATGACGTACCAAGGGCTGCCCCGAGTGCAGAGGCAACCTCACTGAAGTCAAACCCTTCTGTCCCCAGAAAACCTTTCCAACCCTATCAGCACAACAGGGCACTGCAGAGAGCTGGTGGGGGAGACGAAATGTTTCTTGCTTCATCCTGTTCCCATTACTGCTTCCTTGTTCTTTGTTTTGTCTACTTCTCCAACAGAAAGGAGCACCGTTGCAGGTCTGGTTTGGTCTGTGTATATGGATGAACACTACCACTAATTGTAAATGGAGCAATTAAACCTCTTCTTTATACAGGGTCTGGCAAAAGATCTGACAAACCCTGTTACCTGCACTTAAGAAACATATACACCAAGGGCAGAGCTTTTACAGCCTTCTCATTTACCATCATCTCCGCACTCATTCAGGAGGGCAATTGTGTGAGCGTGTGTGTCCTTCCAGCTGCAAAGGATTTAGTTATGGGCGTGTGTGGCTCACTTAAGTGCACCTGGAAAGGGGCTCTGCTGAGCGGTGCAGGGGACATCGCTCATTAAAGTCAGTGGGAAGGGGAGAGCTGGAGTGTCTGTTCTCCCTGGCTCAAACACAAGAGGGAAACAAACATGCCTGAAGCAAAATCTCATTTATGTATTCCAGGTAATATTCACAAACGTAAATTCCGAGCTTTTTAGGTCCTGTTTCTTACCTCGTTGCTTCTGAGTGACTTGTTCTTAGTCACAACCAGTGTTAGCTGAGAATGTCTTTCTTCTATATATCATTTCTATGTACAATGCACAATTAAACAGGGTAGATTTACAGTTAATTGCATCTGTGGCAATACGTAGGTGCATATAATAACTGTGTATGAGTGTGTGTGCATGTGTGTTGTCTTTATTACATGTGTTCAGTTGTTTGGAAATACATTCTCTTCTGACAAAACGTGAGGGATGAAGAATAGCAGCTCCGATTTTCCTTCTTTACACCTGCTGTTAGCACGTGTATTCTCGTCACCGGCAGGTAATCCTGTCCATAGCTGGGGTTTAGAGCAAGAGGGAAAGCAAGCTGCAATCGTCACGCAGGGGATGCATCCCAATGTGGAGTCAGCATGTCTCCTTTCAGACAAAACTCACTCACACTCTTCAAAGCCTGAGAGCTGTTTTCCTTCTTCTGTTCCCTTTTGTTGCTCGCCCTTGATCACGAGCCCAACAGGAAAGGCTGGAGCCCCACGTTGGAGGTCGGACACAAGGCATTTCCTTAGGGGAAGCGGCAGAACTGTTCTCCTCCATTCAAATGTTGTTGACAGCCTTCCAGCTCAGAGATCCAGATCCCCACTGGCTGCACCAAGTGCAGGATCCCAGGGCTGTGCTGCACTGCCTGACCTTTGCTCTGCCCTGTCTGAGCTTTGGCAGCCGGATGGAGCGTGGCCTCTGTGGGTATCACAGACACGTTAGACAAATAGTCAGTGCGTGGTCACTTCATGAGCAAAGAGGCAATTGGACTCATTCTGGGCAGGGTTTTCCCAAAGCACATCAGCCCAGCAGCTTGGGCAGGATGCTCAGAAAAGCCAGAGCTCCCATGCGGGTTGTTGGGAGCAGTGGGCATTTGAAGACGTTTTGCTAATCCTTTGAAAACCCAGCCCAATTAGCTCTGAAGTGGGTAATGACCTGATCTGGATGCCCAGCACTGGGGGCAAACAGAAACTTTGTGCTGTAAACCAAGCACTGTGCTGGCTTTTGTTTTTTGAGAAACTGACTCTTTGCCCTTTTCTATCTCATGCAGGTGGCCCATTTATTCTCCCTGGCTGACCTGCTGGATGGTAAGTGGTTTCGATTTCATTTTAACTTCTGCATAACAGACTGAGAGGCTCGTGACCTGGTCCTTCAAAGAGCCTTTGCTAGTGCCCAGTGCTGAATCATTAACTTAATGTACAGCTTTGCTGAGCTTAAAATAAGGCCTGTGATCAAGTACAAAGTGTATTTGACTTTAGATGAGTAATATGTTGAATAATATTCAGACCTCTGCATGTGCTCTGTGCTAGGCCAGGAGACAACGCTGCACCAGGTCCCACGCAGGAGCATGTCTGGAGCCCAAACCAGAGGTACAGCAGTAGTACCACTTTGCAGCTGATGTGGGGTACTCCTAGACTGTACCTGCAACTCACAGCTCTGTTCCAAGCCAGGACTTTTCCACCATTCATAGAATCATAGAATGGTTTGGGTTGAAAAGGACCTTCAGATCATCTAGTTCCAACCCCCTGCCATGAGCAGAGATGCCTCACACTAGACCATGTCGCCCAAGGCTCTGTCCAACCTGGCCTTGAACACTGCCAGGGATGGAGCATTCACCACTTCTTTGGGCAGCCTGTTCCAGTGCCTCCCCACCCTCACAGTAAAGAACTTCTTCCTTATATCTAACCTGAACTTCCCTGTCTAGTTTGAACCCATCACCCCTTGTCCTATCACTACAATCCTGTGGCTACATTCTGTGGCTTTGGGGATCCATGGTAGGTCATGGTGCTGGGCTGCAAAGCTCGCATAAGCGAAGAATCTAGCTGTGCATGAAAACTGAAGGTCAAATAAATGAAGGCTAACTTTCCCTTGCAGCATACAACTAACTGTGGAACTTATTTCCACGATGTTTTGTACAAAGTGCATGAAGGTTCAAAAAGTGTTTACAAGCTCAGGCAAGTAAAAAAATCGTTAAGGGCTATGTAGCATTAAGATGTTGATAAGAGTAAAGCTGTGATGAATGTTGTGTGTGGATGTGGAGATTGTGTAAGGTTTGTACATCCTTTCACAGCCTACTTGGTCCACATAGAAGATTATGGTTTTATCGATGAGGTTAGTATTGTTGCAGGTAAGTCCTGCTTCTCCTTTTCTTGGTTTCAGTGGCTCTGAGGTCTGAGTTTATAATTTATAGCTAATAAAGTATTACATTAATATACTCATTTTCTTGACAAAATTACATTGCATTAATATACTCATTTTCTACTGTCCTGTTCATTCCAGTGGCATTTTCGCTTCCAGGTCAGACCTGCAAGTCCAGCAGCCTTGTAGCTCATGCAGCACTGCTGCTTTCCCCAAATCAATGTTGCGCTTCCAACAGGATGTGTGTGGAACGTAAATTTCCAAATTCTTTGTGCACCTGAGCTCAGCATTTGGCTTCTGCAAGTATTTGGCTAGAGAGTTGTGCACTTGGCTTCAGGCTTTACTCACAGGCCTTGTGCAAACTGGTTGATTTGCCTTTTGATGATGGAGTATCCCTTTCACAGTTTCTTAATTCATTCCCTCCCTTTTGCTTTATGGTCCTTACCTCTGTCCCTCCACTGCCCCTGCCCCTCTTCCATTCTCCATTCCATTCTTCCATTCTTCCCTCTGCAAGTCCTCACTCCTTCAGCCATCATCATCCACCTTTGCCCAGCTCCTGACCCTCTGAGGAAAAGGTGCTGCAAAACTACTTCTAAGTAACAGCCACAAAACTATGTGAAAGGCTTTGTTGTTAGCTGGTCTCACTTCTTTCACAACTTCCTTCTGAAGCTGCAGATACTACCAGCCACAGCCTGTGTGGAAGGGAGGATATATGTGAGGTCTCGTCTCTGCAGAAGTAAATGGGAGACATCTCGTTATTTAAAAAACAGTCAGGATTTCAGCCCCATAAAAATAACCCTTCATTATTCTCAGAGCTGGAGACAAAAAGTATTTAGAAAGGTGGTAGGAAAACTCATCCTGCTTAAATTAGGCCACATTTCAGTCAATCCCTAGAGGTTCAGAGAGCTCGAATAAACGCCGGGTACTTTCTGGTGCTCTTGATGTGTGTTGGCAATAGGCTTTAACTTTGCACATCACTCATCTTGACATCTGCAGTGCAACAAAGTTACCTCGCAATTCAGGTCACTTGATGGCATCCTAATGCATCACTTTCTCACTCGGAACATTAGTCATGACTTGATCCAGCGAAGGTTTTGAAAACAGTGTGACTGCCAGCATTGGGATATCTGTTCTCTCTGAAACAGAGAGCCCATGTAAGCTAATGAACAAGGGGATATTGATCAGAAATCCATTGCTTGATCGACAGCTCTTGGCAAAGTGAAAAACTGCAGATGAAAGCTTGAGCAGTTTAAAAGATCACCCAGACCTCAAAGCTGATTTGAAGCTTTAAAAGTCAATCTCTGTCTATCAATTATGGGGGGATTTTTTTGTACTACACAGAGGAAAGTTATTCTTTGAAAATTTGCATGCAGGATGTCTAATTTAATTTCATGTAATAGTCACATTTCAGTGACAAATGTCAGATCACTGCTTTTTTAAAGTATGTTAAGGTTTTCCAGCACTTACAAAGAGTGAACAATCTGATTTAGTAATACGTTTAAATCAAATCAAAGTGTATCAGACTTTGTGCATTAATTATGTGCTCAGATACAAAAAAGTGTTGTTTTTCCTTTACTAAACCTATAGCTTGTTATGAATAATTAAGAAAAAAATGGAATGGGAGCACTTCTTAAATAAGAGATGTGGAAGCCAAATAGTTATTTAGTGTCGAAGCAATGATAAATAAGAAGACATCTTTTAGTTTGATGTCATGTACCCAAGTCAGGGTTTTCTGTTCTTTGTTTTTCACTGCTTCATGCAGCTGGGGAGGACACGGAGTAGCTGAGAGATGGGAAACATCACTCATGTGACCCGTAGAAGCAATGCCTGTTTCACGGTTCCATAAGGAGGGATGGGAGAAGTAGGTGATTCCTCAGATCAAGCTGCACTCTCACATTACCTTGGCTGGTCTGCCAGCCAGGCAGCTCAGATTCCTGGCTCCTGCTACTCATATGGGGAAACCAGGGTACCCAAAAGGGTTTGCTGGTATTTTCCAAGCCCTTTCTGCATGCACCTTTAACTGCACAGCTTGGTCATAACATTTCTTGTAATGGTAACTGCCAGTCCATGAAGGGGTGGTTCAGTCTCCTCAGCCTCAATCCTGGCCACCCAAAAGTGCCCTCCTCAAGGGCTGATGGGTACCCAACTGGCCTCAGGTGTGCACTGGCCTGTCCCAGAACTGCCTGGGGGTCATGTCCCTGCCAGTGCAAATGGGGTTTTTTGCTCCTCCATCTTGCAGAGCTGCCAGAAGCGGATGTCCTACAAAACATGAATTGCATCTTGGCCAACTTGGGATTTACCATAGACATGTACTTAAAATAGCCCATAATGGGCCAACAAGTAATTTCATAGGTGTTGCTAATAAATGATTAATTATTAACATTAAAATATTGCTAAGATATGATGCAATGTAACAAACCGAAGTGACAGTCTTCTGGTTTCTTAACACCATATTTACACTGAGGAGTTGGTTGAAAAATCATAGTAGATGCTTCTACAATGGCTTAGCTATTTGAGCTCATTTGGAGCACTGGTTTTTCCTCTGTCAACTCAAGAGAGTCCTCACCAGCCTCTGTAAATCATGCTGGGCGTGTTTGCAGTCTGCTTTTGGCAGTAGTAACTCCCCTGTTCATCCTTCATAACTTTTAGCAGGTATATTTTCCTATTAAAAGGGCTCCCCCATCCCTCAGAATACTTCTTTAAAGCATCTGTGGAATAAAAGCCAATGTTCCCCACTGAGATTTTGAAAATAAACAGGGGAAACAAAATCAGACTCCTTCAGACAATCCCCTCAAACTCAAGTCCTCTTGCAAAGTCTCCTCTCTGACACAGTGAGCTTGCAGGCTGCATTTCAGGCAAAACCTTCCTTTTGTTTTCCTTTCTTAACTACATCACATTAAATTTAATTTTGTTCACTGTAGACAATGTCCTTATCTTCCAGCGAGATCCTTCTGTTCCTCAGCAAGGCACACACTTCTGCAACACTTGCACATTGTCGACACTCAGCTCCTGTGGAAATAATGAGCTGAGGAAACGGAGTCTTGACTTAACATAGCAATAAATGAGGTGAAACTTTCCTCCTTTTTTTTTTTTTTTTTTTTTTTGGTGAAAGTTGGCATGTAGGAAAAAAAGAATAAAAAAAAAAAAGACAGTTCTATTTTAATATGAAGTATAAAACATCCATTGTACAAAAGTGGAATTTCTTTCCTTTTTTTTTTTTTTTTTTTCCAGAAGCAAAGAAAGAATAAAGATAAAGGCTGCAAGGGAATGAATGAGGAGAGAAAACTAAGATAATGCAGTTGATAATCTGTTCAAGGCAGAGCATTATCCATGGGGCCATCGTTCCAGCCCTAGGGGAGAGCTTTTTAAAATGCCTCTGTACAGAGCTTAGCTTTGCTCATTACCATAGCTTGTCTTTGAAACACCGGCGTGGCTTCCCCCGGCAGCAGCCATACCTGTGCAAGGAGCTGCTGGCCCACTTTAATCATCCAAACCCCCCCAAAACACGGGCTGGCAAAGCAGCATGTCCTGCCAGTGCCTGGCTCCCAGGAGGATGCTGGCTGCCGGCTTGGCTGAGGCAAGGATGGGCTTCTCAGCATGAGTCTGCTGCACTGGGCCCTTGCTCCTCCTCAGAAGGGGCTTTGTGTACAGGGAGCTACATAGGTTTGCAGGTGCCTTGGGCCCTTGCTCCCCTCTAATTTCCCTCAAAATGGGCTTCTGTGTCCCCACACGCAGCAGGTACCTGCACGCCGATGAGGGTCTTGCCTCATGCTCTAGCAGCGGTGATGCTGGTGATCAAAGTAGCTGGACAAAGGAAAACCCTTCTTCTTGTAGGAATCTAAATCTCCTTTTCTCACTGTGCTGGTAGCAGCCATCAGCATCTTCCCTGGCCATGAGGGCAGAGCTGGGGCCAGCAGTGCTCAGGGGTGGCTGTTTCATACCTCTTTCATACCTTATTTCCTTCTATCAGTCTTAATTCCTCTGTTCTTCCACCCTCTTCTCACCCCATCCTGCAGACGAGGCTGATGGCTATGAGTACGATGATGAGTACCTGGAACCAGAGCAGGACCTCTTCAACCAGCAGCAGCACTCGGAGGACCCTGACTGGTTTGAGGCATATTTTGACTACAGCAATACTAGAAAAGGTACCTCTGAGGGGTGGGCAGGGAGCGGTACAATTCCAGCCCTGCGCTTGCAGCGGGAGTGTGGCAGGCCTCGGTTGCCAGCCTGCTCTCGAAATGCCTGCATCAAAGGGATGAGTTAGGAGGATCGTTTGCTGTGTTCTCCTTTGTATGTCTCTTGTAAGGAGCCTGTGTTTTATCTCTGGGTTTCACAGGATGGATTCTGATCATGCAGAACATTTCTGATTGCTACTACAAAAAAAAGCATTGGCTTATTTGTCTATAGACACTGTAAGATGTAATTGCTGTTTTCATGGGATGTATGTTCTGTATTTATGATGGGAACCAAATGTAGAGCAAGTTTCTTTTTTTTCTTCTTCTTTTTTTCTTTTCTTAGTTGCAGGGTTTTCTCTTTTATTTTCTTTTTCTGTGTTGCCGAACTTCAGGAGAGCAGGAAAGGATCCTTGAGATTCCTCAGGGAACACAAAAGGAGAGACAGGGGAGTTGGCTGTAACATAGCCAGGGTTATCCCCTGGTACAAAGAGAGCAGAGCTGATATGTGGCTGTCCCCAGTACCAATGCTCCTGACAGCCTGGAACAGAGAGGTTGAACACAGTTCTAAGGAGCAGCACTCAAGAGCCCCTCATAAGGTGCCTGCTCCCTTGAAGCAACAGACACCCAGGGGTATTACAGAGCATCATGGTGGTGAATGGCTTTTCCAGGGAAGATTTAGTGCCACCTGACAGCCAGGGCAATGACAAACGCAGATACCTCCACACCAACTGCATGAAAGCAGATGCCCAGCGCCAGCTCTGGTTCTTCAGGCATCTGTTTCTTCTGCTGCTGTAGAGGCAAATCTGTCCCTGGGCAAAGAAGGGACTTGCCCCATTACAGCTCCATCACAGACATAGAGAAGGAAACTAGGGAGATCCAGACCCGGACCCAAAGGGCTGTTACAACTTACAGTAACCTCTGCAACAAGTCATAGGTGCTCCTGTGGCTGCATAAGCATAGTATGTGTTAACACGATCTGCTGTGCCTAGGGAGGCAGCCTTCTGCAGTCAGAAAACACAAGAAGAGAAAGCAGGTGATGGAGGCGGAGCAGCTGGAAGTAAAACTAAAAGGTCTTCATCCTTCCCCCAGCAAACCCATGCTCCTCCAACCCCTGCAAGAACAACGGTAGGTGTGAAAACAGAGGAAGCAGATTCAGCTGTCTCTGTCCCAAGCCGTACGCTGGGAACACGTGCGAGAGAGGTAAGTGCTCCTTTACTAGCTTACACTCCTGATTTTGGCACCTAACGTTATTGTTACAGTTCTGCCAATGGGAGCAAACACAAGGCTTTATAAACCCACTGTTTGCTGGGCTGAGGGTTTTGACAGCCCAGCCCAGTCATGTTCCTATGTCTCACACTTAGCTCCCTGTCCAGACCATGGTCTGTCTAGAGCAGTATCCAGTAAAATAGACTTTAGGTGTGCAGAAAGTTCTACTCTCTCTCCTGCAAGGTAGGCAGTGAGGAGCTGCTTGTTAATCACAAAATCATAGAATGGTTTGGGTTGGAAAGGACCTTCAGATCATCTAGTTCCAACGCCCTGCCATGGGCAGGGACGCCTCACACTAGACCATGTCGCCCAAGGCTCTGTCCAACCTGGCCTTGAACACTGCCAGGGATGGAGCATTTACCACTTCTTTGGGCCTCCAGATTCTTTCCCTTTGCTACTGAGAACATGCAGGGAAATCTCAAGCCCACACGGGCCCAGCTCTTGTGCACACACAAATGCTGATGAAGTACCTCACATCTCTGTTTTCCACAGTGGAAGACATGTGTCTGGAGAAGAGATGCCACAGAGGAGACTGCCTGCTTACATTGACTCCACCTTATTTTCAGTGCAGCTGCGATCACCCCTACAAGAAACCTGACTGTCAGCAAGGTGGGCACTCAGCAGGGCACCGAGTGAATTGTGGTGGGGGCAGCATGGGGATGTCACCCCACCACAGCTGGTCTGTGGTGGAGATCACACACAGCCCACCGCAGAGTGTGGCCCTTGTCATCCAGCCGGAGTCTGCTACAGGTCCCGTCCGTGGGGCTGGTCAGTGATGAGTGATGCTTGATGCACAGGGGAGTGGTTCAGTCACTGGTAAACCCCTGGTGAGAAGTGTTTTAAGGAGTTCATAAGAACTCAAAGCCAACAGGCTAAGTGGGAGCTCTCCCCAGTTTCCATCAGGCATGTGGGTGGCTGTACGGCGTTGGGCAGGGTGACACTCCTGTTCTGTGTCTTCCTTGTTGACAGCATCTTCACCGTGCAGGCCAAACCCTTGCAAAAATGGAGGTCTCTGCATTCAGCACAGAGGCAGATCGAGGTTCACCTGCGAGTGCCCGGCACCTTTCAGAGGGAGGTTCTGCGAGATCGGTATGTCATAGCGCCGCGGCACAGTGCAGGGGTGAAGCCTCCAGACAGCCAAGGGCTGGCTTCACCCTGCAGCCAGAATAACTGATGCCATCACTGACTACCCCCAGGCACTCACCTCCTTCGGGAGAGTGTTGGAGGAAGAGGCTGGCTTCTGCAGCCACCATTGGCAAAGCGAATCAAAGCAGTTCCTGTACTGATGCGTGTTTCAGCAAGGTCCCACTGGTATATGATGAGTGAGCACACATTTCCCAGAGGTGGCATACATCCCATAGGGAAGGAACGTCATGCTTTCCTTAAATACTCAAAAGCTGATGTAGTGAAGATTCATGCCCAGTTGCCTGTGACTCCCCAGGCTGAGGGGACAGCCACTAATATGTGGATGGGTGGCCAAGGGCACCGCAGCCTGCATGAAGAACCTTTTGCCTCTGTACCGTGGGCACCACAGCCCACACATGTTTCCAAGGAGAAGGATTTGTTTTTTCTCTTTTAAAAGTCGATTGTGCTTCAAACTCCATGTACATGCCTCACATTGCAGGTGACTTTTTCCTCCACCTCACTTGCAGGTCAGGTTCATAACCCACAACTTTCCTTTTGGGACATCCACTGCCCTAGCATGGTAGCAGCTATGTGCTCACTTCTGTCTAATCCTGCTGATATCATTTCTTGCCATGCAAAGAGATTCTGCTTTGGCATTAAGACACCTCTTAGCTGCTAGATCTTTACCATGCAAAGAGGGTTCAGGCATTTGAAGTCAATTAAGCTTCAAGATGATCAGATAATTGTATGTTAGTCTTATTTCTGGCCTATGTAGGGTAAGGGATATCATTACATGAGCCAGTAGGACCTTCCGATCCTCCATAAAATAAACATAGGGCAAGGAAGGGAAGAAAGAGGGACTGCTTCAGGCAAGGAACAATACAAAAGCAATTTTAATATCAGCATTGTCTTCCTACAGGACTGGATGACTGTTATGAAGAGGACTCCGTTAGTTATAGAGGAAGAGTGAACCAAGCAGTGAATGGCAAGACGTGCCTGCACTGGAATTCCCACCTTCTCTTGGACCACTCTATTAATGCCTTTATGGAGGATGCTGCTTCTTATGGCATCGGTGAACATAACTTCTGCAGGTAATATTTTGAAGAAGCACCTGAGAGGTCTGTATCAAAGAGAGCACTGTCGTGATTTAATCCCAGCTGGCAACACAGCCCCAAAGAGCTGCTCGCTTATCCCCCCAGCAGGATAAGGGAGAGAGTCAGGAGAGTAAAAGAGAAAATGTATGGGTTGAGATAAAGACAGTTTAATAGGAAAAGCAAAAGCCATGCATGCACGCAGAGCTAAACATGGAATTCATTAACTGCTTCCCATTGCAGGCAGGTGTTCAGCCATCTTCAGGAAAACAGGGCTCCATCACACATTACAGGTACTTGGAAAGACAAACACCATCACTCCCAATGTCCCTCTTTTCCTTCTTCCTCCAGGTTTACATGCTGAGCACCTTGACTCTGTGTAAGCACTGCTCAGCAGTGATGAAAACATCTCTGTGCTATCAATACTGTTTTATCACAAATCCAATGCACAGCCCCATACCAGCTACTATGGAGAACATGAACTCTACCCCAGCCAAAACCAGCACAGGCACTGAGGACAAACTGCTCACTTGGCAAACTGATAGTGTTAACATCTCACATCTTTCAAGACAATGCCAGTCTACAAAACACCAGGATGTTAGAGGTGCATTCCCTAAGTCACTGTACTGATCTGAGGCTTCCAGAAGCAGCTCACATTTCCCTGAATCAGTTCCCCATTTTTCTTAGGGTTAAGATAGGGACAGTAAAATGGCAGAAGCCCCACTCTCTTAGGCATCTTTGTCAAATCTTATGAAAGAGTATTTTTGGAAGTCTGGCTCTCATATAGGAATACAAGGCTGCTCCCCTAAGCATCCTCAGCTCCTTCCCTGGTTTCATGGAGAATTCCCCATTCCTGCTGGCTGATGGTCTGAACCGTTCCCTTCAGGAATCCCGATGAGGATGAAAAACCCTGGTGCTACATCAGAAAAAATCACAAAGTGGAATGGGACTTCTGTGACGTTTCACTCTGCTCAGGAACAGGTAAAGAATTAGAAGTGAACTGTTTGGCAGTAGTGTGCATGGTCCAGAGCAGCAGGTGACTCCCTGTTACTTAACTATTCCAGTTGATATTACCTCTGCATTACATATCTGCTGTCTCTTCCAATGCAGCTGAAGTGACCCCACAGTCAACAGACAGCCCAATAGACCCAAATGAAATGTTCAAAACATGTGGACAACCAGAAATTCCAAGGATGGTCCAGAGGATCTATGGTGGGACTAAGACTACAGCTGGAAAACATCCCTGGATAGCATCTCTGCAGATGAAGTCTTCACCTAGGGGTGAACATTTCTGTGGTGGAGTGCTGATCAAAGCATGCTGGGTTCTTACTGCTGGGCACTGTGTAGGGTAGGTGCATGTCCTGTGCCTAGGATAGATAAATGTATACAAATTAGGATGGTTATTAAAGACAGTTTGGAATTCAAATTATTTGCATTGTAAATGGTTGATGAGAATCAAATTGAAAGGAAAATGTATATGTGAAAAAATGAACACAGCTGAAAATATATATATCCACTTGAAAATGGTCCTTGCTAGAATAACAAATAAAACTTATCCCCCACTGAACTAGAATGAGCTTAAAGAGTTGTGTGAGAGATAAAAAGGAGGAAAGTAACCCAATTTCACAAGGTATAAAAGAAAGACTCTAAGAAAACTTCAGGGGATATTGGAATACTATAAGCAACATCACATACTGCATCGTAATTAAGATCTCCAGAACAGCCCAAATATGCATTTTGCTTTCAGTTGTTTATGTGCCAGATCGCTTAGAATATGACATTCCTTCAGCGTTTTTGTTGAATACATTGGAAACCACCACACTGGAAACTCGTAAATTACAATCTGGAGATCATTCCAGATGATTTTAAGTATGTCCAGACTGCATACATGCAATTGTGCTCTCCTCGCTCCATGAGCAGCCACTCATTATCACATCCACAGTCATAAACTGTGTGTCCACTGCTACTCTGCCCTAAAATGCAAAGAAAACCGTGTCCATGCAGCTTTAAATCACTTTGTTTCATGATTGCAACGTGTTAAGAGCACATGTATTGTACAATGCCACCACTTCCCTGACTAAGCCTCCTTCTCTTAGGAAATCTATCCACGCTCTACAACAGGAAGCAATATCTTGACTTCCAGATACTAAAGGTGCATGTTATCACCACCACTGATAGATCATGACTGAATGTGATTTATTTTCCTTTTTCAGACGATCAGCAAAAAATCTCCAAGTAGCCCTTGGGAAGCAAGATCTCAAGAAGAGAGAGCCTCAAGAGCAAATATTTGATGTGGAGAAGATCATCAAACATTACAACTACAGGGAGAAGAATGATGTCCCACACAATGATATTGGTAAATCCCTTTTATCGAATATTCACAGGGCTCATCTCCAACCTCAGTGGTTCAAAGTGCCTCTCCCCAACTAATATCAATGTGAAATTCCCACTGAGACTATATCCTGGAAATAATTAGGCCAAACTGTGGCTTAGACCCATTTGAATCTTTGGGATGTGAATCTTGGTGGGCAGGCAGAAGTGGGAGGAGCAAAACAACAGGGATAGGTCCAGCATGGAGCAGAAATGGCATGTCAGGTGTATGCATCTTTGCCTGGGCTTGTGTCACAGCCCATTAATGATGGTTTGGGATTAAAATTAGCTACAAATACTTTTTGTTGTTGTTTATCTTCTCTCCAGCACTACTTAAGCTGAAGCCAGTTGATGGTCACTGTGCAGTGGAGACGATGTATGTGAAAACAGCGTGCCTGCCTTACATCCGCTTTCCCGATGGGACTGACTGCTTTGTTTCGGGATGGGGCACCACAGAGAAAGGTATCTGTGGGCACTTCCACAGCAAGGTGGGCTGGCACTTTCAGTAGCAATCGCCAGACCCGAATGTGGATCTAGACACTTAGTGAAACCAAGACATGGAATTCATGTCTTAGGACATGATGAATTAGATGGATTTATTCATCTTAGGATAGCTAAACCCTGCCATGGAAATCACTCATTAGCAGAGATCTCCAACTGCTAAGACCAACCAAACCTTTCAGAGCTCTGCAAAAATCCTTCACGCGGTGTTTTTTGCTTGCCACCTGACACACCATGTCATGGTTTCATCTGAAGCCAGCAATAGAAGCAAGAAGGTACCAAGAGAGAGGCTATTGTGTATAGAGTTTGTGTGTTTCAAGACAGGACTAAGAAAGATGGGAACTTTCACATGGTTTTCCAGCCCATTGGGTCAGCAAAAGCTTTTCAGCATCTGGATCTTCAGATGTGCTGAAAAATAAGGAAAAAGAAGAAAAAATCCAAAGCTTTTCAAATTCAACCAGCTCTATCCCAAACCTTTCTTGCCCGTGGTAAATCCTAAGGGGAGAAATTACTATGCTTAAAAAAAAGATAATGGCAATTTTCTGAAAAATGCATTTTCTCATGTTCTGATTGATGTGTTGCTGTAAAGCAGCAGAAGGAAAATGTGTCACTGAGGCTGCAGTAGGTGTCCTAGTGCTTTGTGACTGATACAGCCTGATACGATACATAGGACCAAATTCTCCCTTCTGATGTAGCTCTCATTGAAGTCCACAAGAGACAAGCGTGTTCATTTGATCAGAATGCACCAACAGAATTTAATGGACATTTTTGAAAAGTTCCAAATAAAAAGTCTCTCTTAAAAAGGGTACAGGGAATTTTATTTTTTTTCTTTCCCCAACAAAGAGTCTCAGGTACCCTGTACATGTTCAAACTAGATGGCTCCTTCTTTGAGCAGAGCTATTATTAGCATTGCAGGAAATCACTGCAGAAATGGAATATTTCCCGAAACTCAAGCAGAACCAAACTTATAAACCACCCTTAATTATCTACAGATGTAGTGCTTTGAAACCCTGGCTATTGCCTTTAGATGTCAAGTTATGTCTTTAGATTCACTGTAATTAATCATTGCCCTTAAATATTGCATGATTTTCAGTTTTCATCTGTTTCATTAACCCGCATGTTAAAACATCTAATGGCAGCAGGCTGAGAAGCGCTGAGCTGCCCGAAGTCCCACTGGGACCCGTGGGAGCTGCAGAAAACCAGCACCTCTGAAAAGCAGGATTACATTAGTAGAGCTGATGGGAGCCAAATTCTGAATACCTGACTTTGCTTTTCCTCAGGCAGTAACTCAGTGTCCTGAGCAAAGTTTCCAGGCTCCAGCTCTAACCCTTACCATTTCAGACAGATACGTCTTTCCTTCCCAGGCTAGCACATGCATCCCCCCCGCTCTTCCCCCTTCCCATCCCAACGGCAAGCAAGCTCAGATTTTGAACAAAGACAACATGTAACAGGGTTGGGAGGAAGGTGACTCCATTTTTTTGGTGCACATCCCATAGATGACTTATCCCGTCAGCTGTTAGATGCCAACGTCAAGCTGATTTCGCAGAGGACATGCAATGCACCCAGAGCATATGATCAGAGACTGGATGAAAGCATGTTTTGTGCAGGAAACCTTCAGAGACCCAGAGCTGATTCTTGTCAGGTCTGTTGCTTTCTCTGTATTTGAACATTAATTTTTTGCGTAAATAGTCAGGCTGTGCACAGTAATAGCTTTGGCAGGGTGCTGCATATGTATCTGTTTCTCCCATCAGCATATTTCAACAGCCATCGTCTTTCTTCAGAACAGTTTGAGATGTAAATCCTTAGAGCTAATGTTGTCACTGTCAGCCACAGGCAGATCTATGAAAGTTAGAGACTAGCTTGGAAAGTTTGGCTTCTAAGGCAGTTTGTCATAATAACCTGAAAACTTGCCTTTTTCTCTCCATTTTATTATGGCCTCTGCCATGAGCACCAATTCTAATCTGATTTTCACTATCATGGCTAAGACTTGCAGGGAAAGTCAGGATTGATAGTTCTTCTCATTACAACTGGTGTAAATGTGAAGCAAGTTCGTATTTATACAGTTGAAACCATCTACGGTTGAAACCATTGATAGGGAAGAGTTTGAACAGCACTTCCCAAGGTACAAACTACCACTGTAAGCATACTTTGCAATAGAAATCACCAATTAAAACAATGAGACCAACCAGCTCAGGATAAAGTAATTTTGAGGGGTGTGGGAGAGACCAAGTATTTTCATTTAGGCCACAGATCACATCTTTATCTTTCTGAGCTTAGGCTCTTGAATGCCTGGCACTTTCATGCCTGGGAAATTTCATGTGACCTTGTCATACGTATGTCACAGACTTGAACAAACAAGAACTTACATCCAAAAAGTCTGGTATCATTTGACCTGGTTCCAGAACTGCAAGCCTACTCAGGCTTTGAGCAGCATCTGGTGGTACATCTGATAGGGAAAAAGCATCATTACAGCTTCAAAGTCTTACAATGATATTCTTATTTTGGTTAACATTTTCCTTCAGGTTTTGAACATGTATGTTCTTTCTCACCAGGGAGACTCTGGAGGCCCACTAACTTGTGTAGAAGATGGCTTCTACTACGTATATGGCCTTGTGAGCTGGGGTGATGGCTGCGGGTTAAAAAACAAGCCAGGAGTTTATACCCAGGTGACAAGATTTCTCAGTTGGATTAAATCCACGATTCAGACTGAGTCCAGCTCACTTCATTAGGAGACAGCTTTGGAATGACGAATGGTAAGCTTAAGACATTTACTTATTTTCATTGTTTCCCCAAAATGCCTCCTCTTTGACCAAAATGCTATTGATATTTTCTCACGGCCAACAAGGGGCATCCCTCAGCACCATCTGGAAAACAACCTTAGAACATTTGTTAGAATGCCAGTTTTTCTGTTGGGGGCTTTGAAATAAGCCCACATTTCATAGCAACACAGAGCAGAAAGTAAAGCAACTCCAGTTCCTCCCCAAATCAATCAGAGCTGTGGTTGCCAGTGTTTCCAGTTCTGCTCTTTAAGCCTTGAAAAGTCTGCAGGCTCAGCTGCTGCCAGACATTCCCTCTTCCCTTCATGCACCTCCTGTCCAAGGTGTGTTTTTTCTGCACTCGTCAGACCCCAACACCTCAAAGCTATAGGTGTGTGCTCCTAACGCCAGTACCATTTTTCACATGCTTTAACATCATCGTGTGCCTATGTCTGCAAGACTTCAGCCATTGGAATTATCTGAGAGAGCATCAGGTGGAAGAATTATATGTAAAAGCATTTCTGTAGGGCAAATAACCACAAATTCCATCAGTGATTCAGTCCAGATTGAAAAGAAAAATAAATCAATATTAGGATTATCCACTCTATTCCTGATTAGAGGATCATTACTTAATATGCTACAGATCTACAGCAGTGTATGTGTGCTTAACTTCAAACACAGTGAGACCTAGGGGGTATTAAATCGCATTTAAAGATATGGGTATAAAGCTATTGGATAATTCTTGGGCTTTCGTGAGTTTTGCAAGTCAAATGGTGTCATTTTTGCCCAATGGTTCTGCACAGAAATTTGAAAAACAGAGGATTAGTATTAAGTCTGTTAACCTGATCTAGTTGAAGATGTCCCTGCTCATTGCAGGGGGGGTTGGACGAGATGACCTTTGAAGGTCCCTTCCAACCCAAACCATTCTATGATTCTATAATTCTAAATCAGGATATAAAGAATAGACACATTTGTGAAGAGTCAATTCCATAAAATAGTAATGTCCTTTTCATCTGAATTCTGAAATAGGGTTTACAACCTGCACATAGCAGCTCCCTAATCTATCAATAGCTACCGCTGTGGTGAGAATTTCTAATGAACTCATTCTGAGTTTTTGCTTCGGAAGATTTGAAAAAGACTGAAGAACTAATTGTGACCTGAATACATCCTGTTAATCAAGAACAAATTCTCTGATGTCCACAAAGGCCTGCCCTTGGTTAGTCAATAATCACTTTGCTTCCACTGGCTTTTGTCTTGTTTACCTGAATTTTGTATTCTCTTAGGTCAACGGTGCCAATAATCCAGGAACATAAAAATCTCCAATTATTACAAGTATGGAATAAGGTTCATCTGATTTATTCATTACAAATTATTTTATATTTTACCAATCAGGTTAATTCATCTGTAGTACAAAGCTGAGCCTGCCAGTCACCTAGTATTAATTTCATTTACAGCTTTAAATAAATATCAGATTCTGTAATACATACAGTGATAAATCACCAAGTATCCACGCAAAAATAAAATGCTCAGTTATGAATTGCAATGTTCAGGTTGCTTTTTAAAACAAGAAGTTTTTAGACACCATTTATTGTGCTTCCCAGAAAACTAGAAAAACTACAGGATTTGCAGGACAAGATAAGAATCTATTTGTGTTATGTCATGTTTCTGTTTACTTCTGATACAGCTGCATTCTTCTTCTCTTGAACTGCAGAATTTCTGAAGCATCAGGGTTGACTGTGGCCTGCTGAGATCCTTCTGTCTCCAGTTGGTCCTGTAAAATGAAACCCAAGTGAATTATGAGGACAGCCAGTGGACAGCAGAAAGCTTTAGCTATTATTCCATTTAAATATTTGCATATTAAAAATTAGCAAAACTGGAAAAACAAATGAGCAAAATCTAAATCACTGCTCTGCACTGAGCAAACCTCTACAGCGGAGAAGTGCACAAAACAGAGGCGTTCATGGAAGTTAAATACTATACATCTCAAAGGACTGAATGTCCTCAAGTCCTAATTTCTCATTTGAGCTCTAAATAAAGAGCAAACCAGCAAACACCTGAGCTCCAGGTGGGCTGCACACCTGTAGATTTCCCTGGGATGATCAGATCATTATCATACCTAGGGCTTAAGAAGATATTGCCTAGAGTGCCCACTGCTTGCATTAGTCAACCATAGGAGTAATTTATTTCCTGAGTAACTTTTCAGATGGGAAAGTAAATCGTGGATATGTCATGTTTCTCTTGGCCTGGATTACTGTTTGATTTGTTGCCAAAGTTAAAACTTAAATGAAATGAGTATTTACAGTGCTGATATTCTCTTTTATTGTTACTTAATGCTTCCTAACTGCAGGGGCTACAGGGTCCCTGTATGGACTTCTCTCTTGTGCTGGGATACTGCTTATTGGGAGTTATCCCTGTGGAAGTAGAGAGAAGGAAAACCTGGAAGATCCTGGCTTGTAATTTCTTGCATCTTGAGCTGGACAGACATGGAGGAGGCTGGAGCACTCCCCCTTTGCAGAGAGCCTCCCACAGTACTGGGGAGCCTCCCACAGATCTACAGCCATACAGCACATATTATGCTCTTAGGAGTCTACACTGAGCCTGTCAATACAGTTGCCAGTGGAGATTACATGTCAAAATGTAATTACACAGCAACACAAGGTGTCTTGCTGACATTAGGAAAAAGAGAAGCAGAGTTTTCAGGGAGTCCCTTCCACTTCTGCTTTCTGTGGAGGTACCAGGACACTTAGAGATCTGACATCTACAAGTTAGGGGAAACACATCCCATAGTATAAGCAAATCCTCTCCCTTGGCATTTCCTAGTCCCTACAGGAATTCCTCAGCCATGAAAGTACTGAATTCCCTTGAGAGGTTCCTTCAAATTAAGGTCTACACAAAGCCACAAAGCTTTGTGTGGGAAGTGTACATATTCTGTTGAAATAAAGGGGAGAACTGTAGACTCCAGGAACCATTCTAAAGCATTAAACAGGCTCTGTGCCTGTCTGCCTTCTAGAGAGCAGAGCTGTTGAGATTTGTGAGAAGAACAGTTTACTCTACTTACAACTCCACGTCCATACTGGGCAGAAGCACCCTGCAATGCCATTTCCCGAAGGTATGCCAACTCAGCAGCTCTTCTTGCCATTTCCACTTTGTGAGAACCTGGGGGAGTCCAGCCAATGCCTCTGAGCCAGTTCAAGTCAGACTTGTATTTTACCTGAGAGAATGAAACATACACCAGTGTGTATTATTTTCTTTGGCTCTAATCAAACAACACACTGCGTATTCAAGAGAGAGCATACAAAGAGCAAGAGAGTCCATAATAAACAGATTATTCATTTTCAGCAGACTGTAGTTCTTTCAAGAATGTGATTTTGTTGACAGATAAGGTCTGCAAAGCATGTTGCCACAGATAGCTCTTAGCACTTGGAAACACACTGTCATTCAGCTGTACTTACATCACTCTGCAGCTTGTAGGCCTGCTTTGCATGCTTCACATTTAGCTGCTCAGGATCACAAGTGTATTGGTGAAAAGGCTGCTTGTAGTTAACACTGCTTGCAAGCTGCTGGCTTCTCATAGCATGGAGGAATCCTGGCTGGTTGAGGTGACTCTGGAACTGTGCCATGTTTTGGGCGTATCCACTCCTGTACTGGTTGTCACTTTGGAGTTTCCCCACTCTGAGGACATGCCTGATTTTGGGATCGTCATTTGCACTGAGGAATCCAATCTGCTGGCCTCTGTCTCTCAGGAACGCTTCTCTGTATTTGTACTGCAGGAAGTGCAGAGAAAAATCTCATTTTCACATTCAGAATACCTTCACATTCTGTAATAAAATAACTTACCTTCCCCTAGATCCTGTAGTGCCCAAAGATCAAGGGTTGGTTTGCTAACAAATTACATCTCCTAATCTAACAAGACACTTTGGAAGAATGCCCTTTGTGATAATCTTTAAAGGAGTACAAAGACTTAGGGACCCCAAAATACTCATCTCAAAAGCAATCAGAGGTCCTCTTACCGTTGCACTCTTGGGCACACCCAATACACAGCTCAAGCAACAAAGCTCCTTCATCTTTAGCTTTCTTGCCAACTGTGGTCTTCTGTGTTCAAAGGTGACCCACTTATTCTAGACCATGCTTTGTTCATAGCCTAGCACCTATTTCATTTAACTACATCATAATATGCCCTCTTCTCAAGAATAACTAACTCTTTGAAGTGAAACAGAACAGCCTGGTATTGGACATTATTAATGGGAGCCTTTAGTTGGAAATCGTTGCACATAACTGGCATTTGGATTCACTGGATCACCAATTTTCCAAACCAGAACAAGGTTCAAATACATCAGAATTCACCCATTTTTAGAGGGTAGGGGTGGCATGGGAAGAAGATTGGGAAGTGGGGGATTCATGGGAAGAGGGCTGGGAAGTGTTTGAAACAGAACAATGCTTACATCACTAGCAATCTCTCTTGAAGCCTTTGCTGTCTGGAATGGGATGGCGTCAATCCTAAAATCATAGCCAGATGCCCTTGTCTGTTCCCAAGATGTTCTGTAAAATTTCTGTGTCGAAAAGAAAAAAAAGTCATTTCCCCATGCAGTTTCTTAAATGCAGTCCCATAACTGCAGTAATAAATGTTTTATCCTACTGGGCTTATTTGTATCAAGAGTTATCAGTACCATCTCCAAGGTTTTGATCCAGTTCTATAGCACTTCAACTTGTTTTCTCTTCACCATAATGATAAAATGCCTCATCTGAAAAGTGCCACCAGGGTTTCCTTTTGTACTTGAATGTGGTTGGTTTTGATGTGATTTAATTTCTATTAGAAACTGTGATGCATCACTCACATCAATATTGCATTGGTATTGCCCTTATTCTCTCTTTTGATGCATCCACTTGCAGTGTCTTGGGTTTCATGGCATCATAATTTCAATACCAGTTATTTCAAGCTTTTCAAATGATCCCTGTCTCTATTCCCAGCCACATGTGGCTTCATTAACTCATATGGAGTAACAGCCAGTTCTAACATATTTAATGTGACTTTGAGGATGTGAAATACATTTACATCCTGAAGAGAAATTGCTCTAGATTTTGTTCTTCTTCCATTAGTAGCTTTCTTAAAATAGCTTCCAGTCTGCAGGTCCTGCTACACAGCCATGGTACCTCAGCTGACATTTTCAGCTGTCACTTTCTGATTTTACTCATTTGCTTTCAGTAAGTCTTTGATTCATCCTTTCTGAGATTTGTGACCACATGAAAACAAGCACAAAATCCAGTTCACATTTTAAAACATATTCTTCTGTTTCACTCATAAATTCAGTGCTAGGGGGTGCTAAATTTGAAGGTAAACTGAGATGCCAGAAATCCTGCAAGTCGGCCTGGGCAGAAGCAAGGCAAGCATTACTGCACACCCTGCTAACAGGTCTAGAGCTGACCTTTCATCAGTGTGCAATCACCCCTTTGTCTTTTTACCTTCTCCTCTATCACTTCAAAGAATGTAAATCCTGCTTGTTTCTTTCACCTATATAGCACCTACCACCAAACTAGGAACTCAAAGCTTCTTATAAACTAAGGTCACTCTGACCCTGCAGTTAAAGACAACTGCTATTTAATCAGAGAACAGTAGATTAGGAATAGACTGAGTGCCTCTGTCTGGAATAACATGGAAACAAAATCCCTTTCAACCAGTTCCACTCACTGATTCAGTTGCATCCAAGTTGATGACAAGTGTGCCTAAGGGATCAGTCCAACAGAGTGTTGCACAGGTAGATTATACAGTCAAGGAAAGAAGATTCTCCCTTCTCCCCCATCCAAACATAAGTAAAAAGATTTAAACTTGTAACTAACCAGACCCATACTGAAGGACTGAAATACTTAATAATAGCTTCCTGCCCTGAAAAGCAGAACTAGTTCTCAAAATAAACATCAGCAGACTTTTCCTGATCCTTCCAGCCCAAACCTAGCAACATGTTGTTGGCTGTTGCCAGAGTCACAACCTCTGGCTTTTCTAGTTTTTGTCAGGCCAAAAGAACCTGGCTTCTACATATACATGAAAGTTTTGATTCCCAAGCAAGTTTACCAAATCAACTCCATGAAGTAAAAGTCTTACTTACATCACTGAGGTGAAGTGCATTCTGGCGGGCTCGGATAAAATCTGGATGATCAGGAGGCAGGGTGTACCTGTGCCTGGCTTCAGAGTCTCCAGCCTTGTACAGTCTCTGTGGAGTCAAAAGTCATTGAATGCAACTGATACTGGAGGCAATGTTGAGATCAATTCTTTTATGCACTATAGTACAACAAAAGTTAAGATCACTCATAGTAAAATGAAACCTACATCACTGCACTGGAGGTAGCTGGTTTTCGCATGAATCAAATCTGGAGAGTCAACCACAGCAGTGAACTTCAAACTTTCTGGCTTCTGACGGTACTTTATCTGAGAGGGGGAGGAGGCAAGAAGAACAAACAAAGGGAAAAAAAAAAACACAGGATGTTTCTGTTAATGATATATCACAATTCCAAGTGTGTGATAACTGGAGTAACACATAAAAGCCACATTCCCTAAGCCACAGTATTAAAAACATACTGTTCTGCTATGGTCTCAGTTGCTCTTTCAGCTAGGGAATGGGCATATCACTGTAGCCTTCCTGTGGTGCCCAGGCACTAAACTTCTTTGTGTGTGTGTGTGCGTGCAAGAAGGACTTCCCACTGAAAGCTCACATGCAAAAAGCTTTTGAACACTACACTATTGACAGCTCATAATTTTTCTCCATTAATGCATGATATCAAGCTGGCAAATGCCCCTTCAGTGTGGTTGTCAATGCTGTATCTTTCTATATCACTTCCATAACCACCTGCTTAGAATTTCATAATGGAGTTTACTGCATTTATTTATTGCCACATATTTTGTTTATACCCCTGTGTTTCATTCGGAATGGAAAATATTCAGCAGGTGTCACACAGTGGACTTGCATCTCCCATACTGCTTCTTGGTAACTTACACCTTGTATAAACAGGCTCCCACATCAAAAGGCAATGATAAGCTACATTTGTAAGTGTCATGTAACGAGGAGCCTTGATGGTAAACAATTCCTGCAGATGTGCTATCCCATGAAAGATTTATCAGTTACCTCGCTGATGAGCTCTCCAGCCTTCTTTACACTTTCTATGTGCGGAGATCTCAGAGCCATCCAACCAACTCCTTTCATGAAGTTCAGGTCTGATTTATAGCGATGCTGTTAAAAATGAAAATTGTTAGCTATCAGCTTTGTATCCACAGCTATTAAGGTTTCTTAAAAAGACTCCCTGATTCCTATTAACATTTTGTGGGTTTTCATTTGCCGTGCACATATCACATAGGAAAGCCAAACTGTTTGCATTTGTTCATTCCACTAGGAATTAAATAATGTATCATATGCAAGTTACAAGAGAAGGCCCCACGAGTGAATTAGTATGATTCAAAGCAGTAATAACCTGTTTGTACTGGGCGTAAAAGAACCCCTTTTGAAATAATTTTCTGAGGTGAGTTCAAGTCAGGAATACTAATTATTTTATCTGGTATACACTTCCTCATTAACCCCATTTCTAGGAGGACACATTACTCTTTCTTTACTCACATTAAAGGCTTACTCTACCTCCTAAAGAAAGCAAGGCAGACGCAGTAAAAAATGAAAGCCAGTAAAGCACCCACAATCCCAACAATTCTGACTTCTCCTTCAGAGTGACAGTGGCTTACTGTGTGACTTTAATCTAATCACCTGCTTTTCAGGGGTTTTTTTTTCCCCTATATGCAAAAGGACACAACAGCCAGGTAGCCGAAGCATGTTGTACATTACTAGATACTCAGGCTATCAGACAAAACCACCTTCGCTTCTCTGGATTCCTAACCTGGGGGGTCTAAATGCAAAGAGTCAAGTGCTGAGGTTCTTACCTCTTACCCTGTGCCTCTGTAGGCAGAGCTTCCTGCTACAGAGCAGCTCAAGACGCTGGACCCTAAACTGTCACAATACAGCTGCCTGCATCCATGCAGCTTTATGCATGCACTCAACATCTACATCTGTTTAAATGCACATACAGCCAATGGCTTGTCACTAAACAAGGGGTCTAAGGCAAAATGAGCACAGATGTGGCCCATGCTAAGATTCCATCATTTCTGTCATCAAAGTTTGTCTGAACTTATAGAATCATATAATCAACTAAGTTGGAAAAGACCTTTCAGATCATCAAGTCCGACCATTACCCCAGGACTACCAAGACCATCACTAAACCATATCACTGAGGGCCTCAAACTTACATTTGAATGAGCAATTTCTGCAAACACATCTGGGGAACTGGTTATTTGATACGAGCATTTCTGTTTGCAAAATGACTTTCTAACATATCCCAAATCAACCTCTGAGCATTTAACCTGCTTGAAGAATTCTGCATGTAGAGCATTGGCTGTCAAACCACTGACTGGCTGTGATCCAAACAGCTGAGAGATGATTGTGTATATCCCTCAGCTTTAGAATAAGTAACATGGACCACAATGATTTTCTGTCCTGTTCATAACACAGGAACCTCTAATTCATTTATATTCCATATGTGAGGAGCAATCAGATATCTTGCTGCTACATATACATCAGTTTACAAACAATCTTTCTAAAGAAACACTGACCAATGTCAATACACAATCATCTGTGTCAGTCTTTCAAAGCTTTGTTATTGATAAATTCAATTTGCTGTTAACAGAAGGGAAATCTTTACCTCACTCTGTAGCATGTGGGCTCTTTTGGCCCACTTCATCTTCATGTCTTCTGGGACTGCTGTAAATTCATGGAGTCTCCTTCTGTAATCTTGATCACTTGCTAAGGCCTGGGCTTTCCTGGCATGGACAAGGTTCACCATGTCCATGGGCAGATGGTACTGCGACCACACTTCTTGGGACCTCTTCTTATACTCCTGTTCACTCTGTAATTTGGCAGCATGCAGGCAGTGCAGCAACCTGATGTCATCCAGAACACTTCTGGCACCAATGTGCTTTCCCCTCTCCATCACAAAGTTGTGTTTATATTGGTACTAAAAATGAGAAAGGGTAAAAGTGAAACAGTGCCAAACTTAGACTGGCTGCTGTAACTAACTAACTTAGGGTAAGTCACTGAAACATCTATGCTGTCTGTAAAAACAGCCAAGGTATGCAGCATTAGAAAGTAATTATTTGAATATCTCATTGCTCTCAAATTTAAATACCACAGTAGTTGCAACATTAAACACATCTCAATACATTCTCTGAATATGCCCAAAGCATTGATCATGTTTAACCTCAGCTCATGTACTTTTATTATCTCTCATAGAATTTTATTCCTATCGCTAGGAATGAGAACATAAGAGAAACAAACACAAAGCAGAAGAAAAAAAAAAATCTATACCAAAGAGAAACATCATGCACTCTGTACCCTTCACATTTGCAAATGCTACCCAGCTATTTTAAAGAGTAAATTCAGTTTTTCTGGATCAATAACTGTGTTGAGAAGCCTAAGATGGTGATCTGAGCACAAGAATAAGCACCAGCAACCCCTCATTCTCATCGTAGATGGGACTATGACTCTCCCTATGATCTTGCATTTATCCTCTCTGTGAAATAGTGATGATGATGATAATGCTTATTTATACAGCATCAACAGGGTGCTTGGAACTTTAAAGGGAAGGCCTGGGCCCTGAAGAGTTCATAATGTAGTTGAAATGGGATAATAACACTTATCTACCACACAAGAGAGTTGTGGGGATTAAATTACAGTAGCTAATGTTTATAAAGTGCTTCCAAGATGAAGGGCCAAATTCAGATCTGTTGTAAGTGGATGTAATTCTATTATGGACTTGTACCCTTTAGAGCAGATCTGAAGCTGTAACCAAAAGCAGTCTGCAAAATATGGTTAAGTATACATTATAAATGACAGCTAAAAACAGTTGCTTCATAAAACAAATATACATTAAATATATTCATATTTTATCACATTAGAGATTAAATATGCAACTAAATACTATACATAATGAAGACTTCTTTTACCAAATTTAGTTCAGTTGTCAGTTTTTCCTAGAATTTATTAAATTTCTTCTGAAGAAGGGATGAACTTAGACTTTCTGAGAAATGGATATCGCCATGTCTGAGGGTTTTGCAAACAAAAATCCAAACGAGAGGATCTTTTTAAGGATAAGATTTGTTTCCTCTATTTCCTAAATTAAGGGAACAAATATTTACAGGAGCATTCCCTGATTTTCACTTCCTAACCAGACAGGCAGCTCCTGATTTTCAGACATTCAAAGGACGCTCAGCTTCTTCTAACTTCATTTCAATCCAGGAGCACTAAGCACTTCTAAAAGTCAGCTCAAAGCAGGGTGGACAGAATTAGTGGGTACTTTATAATATGAGAAGCTGAAAGCCTGGAAAGGAGCAGAATCCCTCAGATTTGTCTGTCTGCAAATACTTTAATTCACTAGCTATTTCCCACTGGAAGATGTTTAACCGAGCTTGGTTCCCGATTAGCGGCAATTCTTCCTCCTCTTTATTTTTTTTAATTCACACAAAGAATCTCATTCATAAGTAATATATTCTGTCTCACACTTGTCTCACATGGTTATGGAGTCGCTTTAATTCAGTAAAATCTGCTTTAGACATTGTTTTACATGAAGTTAACAGGAATTAGGCAAGAAGGAAGGTTGAATCATTCAACTCACATCACTGGCAATTTCTCTGGAGGCCCTGGCAGTCTGGAACGGGAGTGCTTCCGTTGTCAGCTTGTAGCCTTGAGCACGTAGATTATGCCAAGATTCTCTGTATTTTGCCTAAAGTAGGAAAAGCACAATGTAGATTGCTGTTTCACTTTTAAATGCACAAAGGAACAAACAAAGGAACCCTCTTTCATTTGTTATTCTGCGTTACAGTCGCATTCTTCATAATCAAAGGATTTTTTTAAGTTATCTTTGGGAAATCCTACTAATTCAGACAAAACATGTCTCGTTCTTTATGTAGATTTAATTTACTCACAACCTTATATATGCTAATGGAGATAGATATCATTATAATCAAATCAAGGAAAGAATAAAGAGAATAGACCTAAAAAGTCCTCTACTTATCCATCTTTCTTGCCACTGTACAATTCATCCTCCATCCCAGAGAAATATAAGAAATACAGATCAAATTCTTACATCACTGAGGTTGGCTGCATTTATTCTTGCCCGTGTAAACTCAGGCAGACCCAGTGTTGGTGTATAGTGATGTTGACTGTCCTCTCCTGCCGCTTTATACAGGCGCTAGGAAAGAGATCAAAAAGGCAATTGCAATTCATTTCCTTTATTGTTTCACTAATGTAACAGCAGGACCTAAGTTGTTTACGATTATGACAACTATAGTCAACCAGCACAAAAACGAGCTAAGACTATGCCACTGCAATTGCGACGGGGTTTTCTTCTGGGCATAAAAAACTTTGACATTAATTTTTATACATAAATCATGATACCAACCCACTACATTGTTAGCCTTGCACTGTTATGTTCCCAGCAGGCCAAAAGTAGACCTATGAACGTTAAGCACATCATGAATGTGTGTTAAATAAAAGGGTAGGCATTTCTGTTAGACTGGCCATATTTTCTAGCTTGGATTTTTCTTCATGTTATTATAGATGATTTTGATAATTTGCCTATGGGTTTTGTCCTGTATTTTTCCCAAATTAGAAAAGTGATTATTTTTTTTTAGGAGCCCCTTAAAGTGGACCATACTATGCAAATGAGCTCCCTTCAGAGCACCCCAAAGACCTGATCTTTTAAGGCTCTGTTTCATGTACAAAACCTGACAATGGAACTCTATTGTATGGGTACTACTTAAGCTTTTTAAAAGAGATTGCATTGAAAATGGTATTAAATGTTTGGAAATAATAAAATATGATCTAACTGTGAAAAAGCACAAATCAGTGATGCTTGTTTTCTTTTTGATGCATTTTGCTTTCAGAACAGGGTTGTCTCTTTCCCAATCCTCCATCCCTAGCTTGCTGCATTTTGAAAGGCATATTTTCTCACTCACGTTAGGAGAGCCTACCTCATTAGCAATCATATTGCTGAATTTTGCATGAAGGAGGCCAGGAGAGTCTGTCACCGATGTGTACTTGAAGGAATGTGGCTGCTGACGATATTTACTCTGAGTTCACACACAAAGAAAAAGGAACAGAATAACTAAAGTGTCTTGTCAGTCAAGGGATTTTTTTCCAATGCCAGTGGTCTAGTATTGCTGCTTCTGCTTGTAGCTCTACTTTGCAAAGGGTGTCTATTGACCATTAAACTAATTTACCTTTTGCTACTCTCAATTTGGTGCATTCAAGTCTCACGGGGGAAATGAAAAGCACATAAGGAGCAAGGTGTAAAAAAAAAAAAAGTGCTGCTATGCTGAGTACAGTAATGAGGTTATTTCACTCCTTGGTGTCATTAACTTTGGCTAGTGGAATTGCACTAAAGCAAACCCACCCAGAGAGAAGGTGCTGCACAAGCCTGCTGAATTTTTTTGTTAGCCAAACAAGGTTCCACCTGGCCTGTGGTCCTATGTCCGAATTGTGAACAAAATAACTGCAAGATCACTGCAAAAACAATACTGAAAACAACAGCACATAAAAGCAGCAAGTGAAAATCAGACTAAGACTGTAAAGCAGGAACAGAGCTGAGGACAGTGTAATATATTGGGCCCTCACAGGTCAGTCTAATTTTAGAATAATAGTACAAGGTACTTATATAGGCACAGACTGATTTTTAGTTGAAAAATTTAAATAAATACTAAAATAAATAACATAAAATAACAACCTCCTGGGTCTGAAACACAGGAGAAATGATTTGTGAAAACAATTAGCAAAGTCTGCAAAACCTTGAACTCCTTCAACTTCACCCATCTGCAGTCAGGACACGAATAGAATGATCAAACACAAGGGGAGGGAGCCTAGCATTACCCAGTGAGTCACTTTGCCAGCCCAGTTTAATAGAAAGACATCTGGCAAACTCTTGTTTGTAGTGGAGAAATCAAACCCCTCTTTTGTTACCTCGCTGATGAGTTCAGAAGCTTTCTTCTTTCCTTCAATCTCTAGAGCCCCTGGAGTAATACATCCAACTCCTCTCATAAAGTTCATGTCAGACCGGTATAAATTCTAAGGAAAACCAAGCAGAAGTAATTACAAGTTTGCATTTGAGATGCCCTATATTTATTCATCCAAACCCACACAATAACAGTATTCAAATAAATCCATTTAAAATTAGTATCTACCACAGAGTTCATACGCATTATCTTACATTCTTGTCTGTCTTTATGTGTCTGTGTGCGTTCAGCCCTGACAGATCTACAGTACAGAGGCAAGATTCTGAGGAAAATTAAGTCTCATGAACACTGAATGATACTTGGACTCCTAACTTCCATTTGTAACCCTGAAAAACCTTTTTCTAGACACGTTAATTTTTTTCATATATAGAATGTAAATCACAGCTAGATATAATTTATTTATAAATATATATAAGACCAGTTTAGAAAAGTGCATGAAAAGATTTTTTAAAAAAAGCTGGAAACCTTTTAATAGCTGGAATTGTAACCAAAACAGCCTTGGGTTTTAATAGTTCTGAATAGTCAAATATAATTAGGGAACACTAAGGAAAAATACCACTAAGCCACTATACATACTTTGTTAAAATATTTTCCAGACCACCAAACCCAGCAGGGACTCACTGGAAATGCTTTTTCAAAAGTTACCAATAGGTTACTGGTAGATACCTTAGGACAAATGTTATTTCATTTGATGATGATAAGTGTGTGGAGGAGGATTTTCTGCTTAGAAAGAGCTATACAGACCAAACAAGTAGTAAAGCACAGATTTGCCTACTTGATGGATATGTGGAAACTGCTGCTGCTTACTGTGGGAAGAACTAGCTTTAGTTAATGAGGTGTTTTGGTTCAGCTACCCACTGATAATGGAAAAGGACTATGCCTTCATTTTATTGAGAACCAGCTCCTCTTCCATCCAGGTCTAATCTCTAGACTCAAAGGCATCATGGTGCTGCATACAGGAGTTGGAAGGTAAGAGAGAACAACAGTAGAAGGTAGTCTCTTGTCAGCTCCTAGTACCAGAGAGAGCAAATTCTGTCCTCCAAGATGTGTTGCTGCCAACCAGCATTTCACTCCCTACTCAAAGGCATGGATGGAAACCTGCCCCAGAATCTCTGATTACATGTGTTTTCATCCAAGTTTGGGCAGCACAGCTGGCAACTGATGTTTATACTTGTTTGAATACAGTCTGACATCTTTAAGACCGTTGGCTGAAAGTGTTAAACTGAGATACAGAAGCATTTTGGAGCCAGATACAGCCCCTCCTGAGGCAATGTAATCTATTAAAAGCCCTTTGCTCAAGGCTGTGCCTACAGACACAGCCTATCCTTGAATTTGCAAGGCATTATCCAGTTAATTTACTTGAGATTATGTAGGGAGCTAAATTCATCCTTCTTAGAATTTCAGTGGTTATGTTTTGGGCCAGAGCTCATAAATCTCTCAAAAATCAGATTTTTGACAATAGGCATCTTTCTTGTGGAGCTACACATGAATTTCACCCAGATGCAAACCAACTCGAATACTAGCTGGCAACCAGTCTACATGGTTAGCAAGATCTTAAAAAGAGTATGTTACAAACAGTGCAATCATCCTTACTCGCAAACACTTCTCTGCCAGATCATCAAAGATTACTGTGCTTTACCTCTTGGTATAGCATGATCACACACATTGTACAACTGCCCAATAAGATAAATGTCTCATTCCTGAATGTAATCAAGGGGGAACAGCCATTGTTTATCCCTCAGCTACTGCTCAAATACATACTGTCAGCTGTCATGATTTGGAACAGAACTTTCTTGCATCAAAACCAACAGGGAAATATTGCTGGGATACTTTGCAATTACCTCACTCTGTAGTTTGTATGCATTCTTGGCACACCGCAACCTCACATCATCAGTCAAAGAAGTGTACTGGTGTAGCAGCTGTCTGTATTCTTGTTCACTGACCAAAGCCTGGGCTTTCTTGGCATGCACCAAGTTTATCATATCCAGTGGCAAGTGGAAGTGAGTCTTTGTATCCTCAAAACCTTGCTTATATTTCACCTATCAAATTAAAAACAGATCACATAGATAGCACAGCATGGTAATTAGAATTCAGGTTTTGATCAGAAGACACATTCTCCATATTTCTTCCATTTTCCAGTATAAATTATTCTTTTTAAAGGTAAGTTCCCAACTTGTTTAACTATACTGTGAATGATCGATACTTAGTATTAGAATATGTGGCAGCCTATTCTTCATCAAAATAGTAGCCATCTACATTATAGTCAATTAAGCTGAGATATCATTTATATTTTTTTGTTAAAACTGGATACATTGACTCTACGGAATTACCAAGCTGATAAATGAAATCTTAATTCACTGCATTTCTAGAAAGCACAAGAAAAAGGTGAAGCTACTGCCTAAGGATAAAATGCAAACAGCCATATTTATATTAGAATTAGTACAAATCTTCAATCAAATTATTTGTTGGTCTCCATTGATTCAGCCAGTTTCATTTCATAATTTTAAACGTCATTTTTAGTGGTTGGTTTTTTTCACTTTTTGTCTCTGTCCGGGAAAAGAAAGGTGTGAAAATCTTCAAAGAATTTTTTCACATGACATTTCCCTATCAGATTATGCAAATTTGAGATGTTCAGGCATTATCATCCAGATAATGAACATCCAGAGTGATAGATGATCATCAAACTGACTTAGAACAACCTGACAGATGGATGAATTCTTCAGATGCTTGTTGTTACCTGTATGTCTAAACATACCATCACACAAGAGAGAAGCCCAGCACAAACTCAGCACTCATTGAAATCCCTGAACACTCTCCTATCTATATCCACAATCAGGCTTTCTATGGACAGTTATGGCAAGAAGATAAAATAGTTCTTAGATTATTTACATGTTTAAAGTCAGACAAACATTTCGCTGCTTTCTGACCAAGCCACAGTGTTCAAAATGCACTGAACAGTTACAATTCTTACAGACAATGAACAAATAATGTGATTCTTAGCATACACCAAGACCAAGTGGGAACCATTTCCCAACCAAAAAAGCCCAACTTGAAATTCCATAAACTCATTCATCCTTCTGTCTTTCAGGAAAAGAGTAAATTGTAAGAAATTACTGAATAACTTTGTATCTCTACCAAATTTAATTTACTTCTGTACAAAGAGCACTACTAACTCTCAGTTAGACCTGCCTCTGAGCGATACTTTTACAGAGAAAAATATTCTGTGCTAGGCATCAGTGGTATGCCGCAGGAGATCATGCAAGAATGCACAGTCTTTTATTTTCAAATTAATGGAATTGTAAATAATGTAAACCAATGCCAAGAATATCATGATTATATCTGGAAAGTGGGAGAGAAAGCCCTAAGTTTTAAATAGTAAGCTATTTCACAGCTAGCTCACAGCTAAGTGTATCTTCCATCAGGAACTACTTACTGTTAGGAAACCAGTTCCAAAATGCTCACATCTTCTTTCTTATACTTACGTCACTCTGCAACGATGCTGCATGGACTGAATGAGCAATATGAATATCACCATCCAGGCCACGTGAGCCAAGCATCTGTCCTTTCATTTTCTGAAATGCCTCCTTATACTTGTGCTACAAAGGAAATAAGAATAGAAATGTGAATAGAAGTGAAGCATTAGTCAGATTGTTAAAACCTGAATAAAAGGGTTTTCATGGTATAGAAAGAGAGCTACAGACAATAAATTCTGGCTATACCCAATATGATAATAAATCTGAATGGACCTTTAGTGGATACTTGGAAGACCTCACCTGTGCAAACATTTTAATATTTTATCCTATTGAGAGAAAAACACAAAAAAAATACAACGAACACTTACAAACAGCTGGAGTTAGTTACCTGCTATTACACAGGTGGCGGAAGACAAGAACCTGGTACAGGTTCTCAGAATCAGCCTCTGAGGAGCCTCTCTCCATAAGCTCTCTAGCAAAGTCAGAACAACTAACTGGTCTCCTACACTTGAAATTTATCTGTATATCTCTACAGCCTTCAAAGAACACTCAGGACAAACCCTGAAGGGTAGAAATTCCTGAATAAGCAATCTCTTCCAAAGCTTGCCTAGCTAACAGCAGCTGACAGCTCCTGAACAATCCCTGTGATTGTCCAGTCATTTACAGCAGGTAAGTTGGCCAACTTTGCTAAGGGATGTTTGCTTTTGCAAACCTTCCTTTGCTTAGTTACTAGTAACATTTCATTGTGG